>NC_087278.1:15982760-16285094 GCF_015220805.1 Pogoniulus pusillus
TTTTAGCTCCTTTTTAAATTTTTGACATGTCTCCATGGCCTGATAAGTAATACCTGCTGAAAAGATTGCTTTTGTGAGGTAAATACCTGTCCGGCAGGAACCAGATGAAATCAGCTCATTTCACAAAGGGTGCTAGAAGCCTAGTGAATGCTAACAGATTTTGTTCAGCTCTTGACTAGAGAAGAAGTGCTCAATTGGAGGTGATTTTTTTTCTTAAATGGCAAGTTATTTTATTGTGCTCTCACTTTTTCCACATCTATTCTTTGCTTCACCCACAGACTGTGGAACAGATCACCAAAATCAGACGTTTCATCCCATAACACTGAGAATAGGTGGAAACTGGTGTGGTTTGTTGTTACAGCAGATTGGCTTTGGGGATTTAAAGCTGAAGCAATAAAATGACCAGCTGCTTGCCTGAAAGGAAGATCCAGTTCATGTCTCATTATAAAGAAAAAAACCAAACAAACAAAAAAAAAAAAGTTTGTTTATTTACTGCAGTTATTTACAGACTGCTGCTTCACTGCCACATTTTAATTTCTATTCTCCATGCTCACACATGCACATACAGACCACAGCAAATATCTTACAGAAAAGCTGAAAATTACAGGATGTCTAATTAGAAGGCTTTGAGGAAAAGATGACAAAGAATCATTCACCATGGAGACAGAAGTTGCTTGCTGGTTTATAGCCAGCTAAACAATGCCGGAGTCTCTGATAAGCTATTCCTGGGGACAGTAGGTGTTAGCCTGTGTGAAAAGCACAGAGCAGGTAGGCACCACGTCATTGAGGAGAAAAGCTTTCTTCTCAGAAAGAACCAGAGACAAGGATATGTGAATACAGAGTGCTGAATACATTTGCTACATCTTAGAAGTGTTTAATAATCTGATATTGCACCTGATTCAGACCTCTGAAGATTGCAGGAAACCACTCTTTGCTTTCTGTGACTGTTGGTAGGTCTGAAGCAACACAAATCTGTAGTTCCTCTGTAGACTTGGTCATCAGAGATGATCTGGGGACAACAGATCTGAATTTAAATTATTTTTAACTTCAGCTGCAACATTGATGTTTGTTCTCAATCTGTATTCTCTCAGTCCTGTGGAACTGGTTAGAAGAAAGGATATTTGGTTCAGGGCTATTTTTACTTGTGAGGTGTTTGTCACTAGCAGAAAATTTGGCATGATAGGCAGCCTCTGCATGAACCAGTCTGGGGACAAGAATAGCAGAAAATGGTTCAGATGAAGACTAAGGTACAGTGGCAGTACATAGAAAAATTACACACTGCATGAGCAGATAGAGCTTCTGTATCCATTTCAGAGATAGGCCATTCTAAAGGTTTCAGACTTCTGCTTTTGGTAGTTCCAGATTCTTCCACATCTCTTGTATTTCAAGAGCTAAGTAGCAGCTACTGTTCACAGCACTGTGAGCTGCAGGGCATACGTGTTGCCATCACCATGCCATGTCATGCGCAACAACATTGCGCCCAATGCAGCATCGAAGTAGTGCTGCAGCCAGGTGTCAGATCCACCACAGTACTGTGCAAGACACCCTGCTTTCCTCAGAGATAAGGGAGGTAGGAAGACTTATTATCATTTTGATTTAGATTGTATTCAGGCTAGGGACTAACCTGATCAACGAAGACCTGTGTTGCTGCAAAAACCCTTAAAGCAACCAAACCAGAAGAATTAAACTTTGCTGACTTACTGAGAGAATGAGTAAATTTCCCAGGTCTTGAAAACCTGACAAAAACCTTACTGTGAAAACATTTGGAGTCTAAATTTATACCTTTCTACTCAAAGTACACATCCACTTCTTTAGAAGTAGCTTTTGATTTGCACTTGGAAGTGATTATCAAGCTTTAACTGAGATCAGAAATCACTGAAGGTTAGCTAAAAGGGTTCTTATGAGAACCATATGAAATATGGTTTCTGCTTCAAATAGGGGATGTACCTCAGACTAGCTGAAGGAATAAATTGACTGTGTTTTCAAAAAAACCCCAAACAATCCAGGATATTTTGCCTTTCTGACTTGCTAAACAAGTGTCATTAACATACAAAAGAACAGCTTTGATATTGTCTGCAGTCAACTTTTCACTTCAAACGCTTGTACCCCTGGATTGCTTGTTCTTGGCAACTGTAGAGAAAATTTGATTTGGTACAGCAGTAAGCCTCAAAGAAATGTTTTGTCATTAAAAAAGGCACAAATATTTCAGCTGAAGTAAATGAAAACTAGGGCAATGATGTTCCTTGATCACTAAGGCCTCCTCATGAAATTGTGAGACAAACATAGAAGAACTGGAATATTCCCTATTTGTCATGCAAACTTTGCTACCATGTCTCATGCAGAGGAGGAAGGACAATTTCTTTCAATTTACATAGGCTAAGCTTCAGCTGATTTTGGTTCTGGCTTTCGGTGCAGAGCTGCCATTTCATCTGGTCATCAAAGGGAAATAATTGGCAGTCACTCAGCAGTGTATGCAAAATGGGATATTTTCACTCCCAGAAATCTGAATTTGAGTTAATTTACCTGTGCACTGATGAGTTTTCCTAAGTTTTGGAGCTCTTGGGTTTTCAAAACTCAAAGTCTGTACAAATCTGTATGAACTGTGCTTGCTGAGACTCCTAGGAGTGTCCTCACATTAACATGCCACCTTCATGTACCTGTATTCATCAGTCTCTATCTGGTTCCTTTCACTGAGATTATACATTCTGAAGCAGGCAGCATGAAATAAGTGATCGAAGAACTTGGTCTTGAAATGAGAACTCCCTGGCTGGACTGTGTATTCATAAGGAGATTGCAGAAAGGCTAAGCCAAAGTCCCAGTTAGAAGTGGTGGTCCCTAGAATGTTATCCTAAGCCCAGGAGAGGATGCATTGCATTTGGCAAGGATGCCTCATTTGACAAATGGCAGTATCTACACACTGAGATGGAAGATAAGGGCAAAGGGTAAATGAGGGTTTAAAAACCAAACGTTTTCAAACACATCTAACGTCTAAAAGTTGTGAGGAAAAAGTGTGATGACTTGCTTCTGTATAATTAGATATCTCTATGCACACAGGTCTTGGACACTCACATTCTCAAAGCAGTAATGGGTGATACAACTCTGTCACTGCTTTTTGGTCAAGAACTCCCTCCAGGGCAAGTGGTGCTACTATCAAATCAATGGCAACAGTGATCTGCTGAGCTCCTTAAGATATGAGCTTTCTTTTCAGTGCCTTTTCCTTTCTCAAAACCCCTTCAGGTGTCAGTAAGGCAAAGACAGAGCCTATTGACAGAGCCTGTGTGGGCAGGAGGTGCTAGGAATGGGAGGACAGTGCCAGAGAAGTCTCTAGACTGAAGTTTCTCCCGCTTCAAGGTCCCAACAGATTAAAAATCTTCCATTTGTTTGTCCATGTTCTTGGCTGGGTGTACAATATTTTGTATCAGGAAAACACTTGAGCCAGGTAATTAAACATGTCAGCTCTTTATCCAGGAGAGTATTATATTAAATTATGTACAGTAAATATTTTTGGAAGGTGGAATTCTAAAGAGAACTTATTGATTTTTGGCAAAGAGCCAAGCTGCTGATGGGGTTGGCAGACGTGTTCAGCATCCAGGGCGAGTCTGGGTATGGTGCATGCTCAGGAGACACAGTGAGCCAGGCGTAGCAGCACAGGGGGAGGCTGCTCTGTGACTCTCCCTCCTTTTTGCAAGCACATGGAAAAATTGTGAGCACCCCTCGACTTTTCCTACGCCTGTTGAATCAACGATGATGGTGTAGAAATGCTTGATCAGCACTCCTGTCTCAGCTGTTCGTGTAAATGGCAACATTAGCAGGACTAGCCAGCCATAGCAAGCAAGGGTGGCAGTCAGGGGAGGGTGGAGAGAAATGTCAGCAATGGGGATGGCCTTGCCAATGCTGTCAAGGTTTGGAGACGTTAAATGGGCATCATTTCAGCTCCCTAGAGAGACCAGAGTCAGCCATTCATCATATCTCTTTATTTCAGGGGGAATGCTGTATGTGGGAAATAGGTGGTGTGCTTTGGTATACTGCTTTCTGTATGTTGAAAAAAAAAACCAACATCAGACTAGGCTTGAAAAGTAAGGCATGCTAATAAATGGTGAAATTAATCCAGTTTGCTGCAGCAGAGGGACATGTATGAAAATGCTGCAGTTGAAGCATAAGGTGACATTGCCATATAATGCAGTTTCAGCTTTGCCTTGAAAAGCAGGCTCTGTTCTTCCATCTTGTAGCTTGACAAATGGTGGCTTACTGAGTATCTTTTGTCCAAAAGAACTGCAGAATGCTTTCTGCAGCTTGATCGAACACTCATGGATGCTGCCAAACCACCCCTATAACATTTGCATTCTCACTCTCCCTCTTCCACAATACTGCAAGCGAATGAGCCTTGAGGTCATATTTACTCTGCTGGCTTCTCTGGAGCTGTGCCGAGTTAGGCCAGCTGTAAAAATTTGGCCCCAGGTCACTAATGAGAGCTCTGTCACTGCAGCTCCAACCTTGCAGGGGTCTTACTGACACTGTTGGCACTTCTCTAATGCAGAAAATCATCAGAAAAAAAGTGGTTATGATACAGTTAAACCCTCTTTAATTTGAAAGTGATTATAATCAGTGGAGAAAATCCTGTTAATTAGGCAATTATATACTCCGCTTCTCTTCCAGCCTACCTCTTTCTTCATTCTCCACCTTGTTTTCTACTTTCAAAATCAGAATAACAGACATGTTAATCTTGGTTTCTAATTCTAAATTCAGGTCCTGGGTTGACCTCATTCTAGTCAGTTCACCTTTCCCTTCCACAGGACAATTTAAACCCTCTACCATACCACTGTGATTATTTCAAAGTGAAAGGTGATGCTGTGTGTGTTCCTGTCTTTCAGCACACCCTTTCAGGACATCTCAAATGCCTATTACAATAAAACTTTCCAAGATAAGTTAATATGTTTCCCATGCAGCTTGAGGATGCCTGTGAGTGAAAGCTTTACTGACCAAATGTCCAAGACTTTCCTCTTCTTGAGGTTATTAATTGGTATGCCAGATGCCAGGCAAAATCCACACACATTAAAAGGTGTACTTCAGTGTAACATCCACAAATGTAGCTGTATGGAGAGGGAGTATGGTACTACCAACTTGTCACAATGCTTCTTATCCTTTGTATCCCCTTTCATGCCACCTGGATTTTATTTGATATGGATTACCTGGGGTAGGGAACAAAGATATACTTTACTTTCTAAGCAGCATCACTGCCATTAGCCAAAACCTGAAAACCCATGCTAGCTCTGGAGTTGTCTTTAATGCTCTAGAGGTACCTCTGGAGCTTCATACCGTGACCTCTGGGCTAAGGAAATACTGACTCTTTTCAAACTTCTTCAAAATGTTCTTGAAGTTTCTGTCATGATGGTTGCTTGTGAAGCAGAGACCAGACAGGTAATCAAAATCAGTAGTTATGCATGCTTGTTACAGAAACAGGCCATCAAGGCAGTACTTTAGCAGCGATTAAAGTGTATCATCAATATAAGTAGATATGTGCATGGTTGGAAAGAGAAGGGAGGGGAGCAGGGAGAGTCTGCAATAGCTAAGCATTAAGGTTGACAACCCTTCCCCGTGCCAGAAGTGGGATGATGCAAGGAAGTGGAAGAAGAGTGGGTCGGGCAAATGGAGACAGAGAGGAAGTAAGGGGGTGGCAGGTGGAAGCTAAGAAAGACTATGTGGGACCTGTAGAAGTGGAGTAGGAGTGGGTTTGACATGTGAAAACAAGTTGGGCAGGTGGGAAGAGTGGGAACGGAGCAAGAGTGGTTAGGGTCCAGAACCACTTAAAGACCACCATGTTTGTATTTCTGACAGCTTTCTTCTCTTTTTGGTGTGGGACAGTAGTGTCTTGAGCATGTCTGGAACACATCTGGAGGTGATGAGATGGTGGGTGGAGGCAGCTAGTGACATCTCCCAGCCTAGAAAGGGGTTAGGACAGACACTTCACAAGCATTTAAATACTTTGCTCTCCAGCAAAGAACCAGACACCAGGATGCTGTCTTCTTGGCAGCAGAGCCTCACAACATCATGTGTGATGACAGCGTTAAAAATGTTTGGTTTACAGTTTTTAGGCTCCTGGTGCCTGGGGGTGGTTCCTCATCATGCAGATGGATGACAGTTAGTTGGCCTGAGGCTCTCTGGATCACGGGCAGCAGCACCAGCTCTTCCTGCCCACCTGTGCAACAGAAACAAGGATCTGGAATGGGGTAGAAAACATCTCAACTTTGAAGTCAGGGCAGGTCTAGACACCTCTCCTAGCTCCAGTCTTCTCTGTAGCACCACCTCAGAACTGCAAGAGGCTTTGGTAGGGATTAGAGGGCTGGTGAATTATAAAAGCTAAAGAGGAAAGGAGAAGGAAGGGGCAGAGAAGCATGGTGCAACTTAGCCACCTACATCTCTCCTAGGACTCTTTCAGATAAAGCAAGATGTTGAAGCTCAGCACAGAGTCATGTGTTTTGGACACAGGACTACTGCTGTTCCTTTATATTTATATTCATGAATGCCCTGTGGTGACAGAGGCTTTCAGAAAACACTGAGCCATTTAGCCATTTATCTTTATGTCTCTGCAGTCTTAAGCAAAGCTTATTCTCAAACCCAAAGAAATCAGAATTTTTAGTGTCAGATAAAATATTCCACAAATATGGTTAATTTATGCTTGCAGACTGATTCTGATTATGGCTAATGCATTCTTTCTGAGGACTGTCCAAGTAGTGAGGGACTCTTTGCTCAGTGAAGATTGCTGCTGTATGACTGACTTAGCCCTAAAGTGGGCTTTCTGTTAATGTTTTTGCTCTTTGAGTGGGTGCTGGAAACATTTCCTGTAGAAGAAACGTAAAGAGAGACTAGCTAATAACTAATTTCTCTTGTCAGTTGGGACTATGTCAGTTGAGCTTCCTGGGTTTTCATATGATATTTAAATAACAAGGCAGCAAATAACAACACAGCACTTATTATGATGGCTCAATGGTGCATCCACTGCTTTCATTTTCAGAAATCCAGAGTGGGTGTGCTTAGGAAGCCCTCCCACAGTGTGCCACATGGCACATGTGTCCTGGCAGCCAGGCTGGAGCCCACTGTCTCAGCCTGGGTTTCTCTTGGCGTGTGTCTCTCAGAAGCATCCTGACGTGCATGCAGTACGGCCAATCAGGCTGTCTGGAGAGATGCCTGAAAATAAGCCACATTTGTCTCTACTGTTCTCTGGAGAAAAACAAGTGTGATAGATTAGCCCCCACCCCAGTGCACCAAAACAAAATCTACAGAATTGGAAAAGAGGGTGGCAGTGGAAAGGAGGAGAAAGGAAGATAGCACATTTTCTTGCTTTCCTGAAAGCAGGGACTGCCTTTGACCCCGTGTTGAATTTGTCTGTGTTGGAGACAGCGAGAGAAGGATGCTTCTGCCATGCTGCTGTTGCCATGGAGACCAACAGAGAGGCAAAAAACTGCCAGAGACCACGACTTCTGAATTAAAAACCAGGGTATTCCTGCCCTTTGCATTCCCATAACCCAATTCCTGCTGTTTTCTGCTCTTCAGGGGCTGTGGGTGCAGTAGCTTTGATGAAAAGGGGGAGGCAGCTCTTTACTTATCTTGTGAAATGATTATTTCCACGTCTTTCACAGCCCAGCAGAACAAATACAGCTCTTTTTGTCTCACACTTAGTACATAGGATGAAAAAAAAGGGAAAAAAGGCTGTGTGAAATTGCTCTTCCCACCCTCAGAACTCCCCCACCCCTGGAGACTAAACGGAAGTATCATAGTTTTAATTCAAACTCTCACTTGCAGCTCCAGTGGGTGGGTGGAGGTGGGTGAGAGTTGAATGTCTAATTTCTCTCTCTGCCATCAAAAATGAGTGCGTGGATCGGGAGCTGACAAAAGTCTGTTACCTGCCTTTTCCTGTCGGAAATGTTTGAGGGAAGAAGAAGGAGGCGGGTGTGTTTATCCTTTGTCTCTTCAACTTATCCTTTGTCTGCTCAACTTTATCCTGGCGTTCCTGTCAATCCAGGGAAGGTCTAATTTGTTTTGCTTTGCTTCTTTTAAAACCACATGCATTTTTCATGTACCCCTCTTCTACCTTGTGCTGTCAGGGTAGGCACTGCAAAACCAGGTGAAAGGGCAAAATGACCTTTCAGTGTTCTGTAACCATAAAGCTTTCTTTTCCCATTTAGGCTTCTATGCTGTTAGACCTTTCTTTACTCATTCTTTTGGCATAGTATATACCAGGTTTGTCTTTGGTGCTTGAACGCCAGAGCTGGACAGCAAGACTCAGTTACTGACTCGTGACCAAGCACCCCCCAAGTGTCACACTTTGCCATCATTTTATCAGCGTGCAACATCCTGCAGCAAAGGATTTATGGTCTCAGCCTTCAGCCCTCCTGCAGTTGCACACTGCTGAGAGCCAGACCCAGTCTTCCCACTCACAGCTTCAGCCAAATGCATGCCTCCAAATCCTACTTCTCTTGTTTTGATCCCCACACCTACCCTTCTCTGAGTGGGTATTTTAGGTAGCTGATTGGTAGATGACAGAGTAAATAATACGTTAATACACATCATTTTAATCATCTTGTATGCACTGTCTCTGAAAGACCAAGGAGACAAGAAAACTGTTGTACAAGAAGGTGAAGTAATAGGCCAGAAACAAACTTTTTTTTAAAGCTTTCCCTGTTTTCCCAGGCCCTCACACATGGCTCTAATTTTCCTCCATCACCATTTCTGATGATACTAACTCCAGTCCTATCAAAATGCAATATTTGGGTTGAGGAAAGATTTCCTTCATCTTTTTGAGATCTTTTTTTTTTTGCATACCTAATCTGTCTTTTCTGTCCACCCTCTGTGTCCTAACCATCTCTCTGTGAGCATTCTGCAGCAGTTGTTGGTGGGGAGAGAATCAGGACTGGTGACATTTGGTCTGATCCTCCCAATGCCTTTCTTGGAGCTTCACTGTCCAGTGGTGATTGAAAACATTTTCTGTCCTCAAGGTCTGGGTCCCAAGTGAGAAATGTGAATTTTTAAGAGAGAGATGCATTTGTTATTGACATCTGTTCTTGTTTTAATGATGGGAATTAGAAAGAGGACCAGTTCCAAATGGGATTATGCATCCCTTTTGTCCAGCAGAAGACTCCATTACAAGTCCTTCCCAAGACACTGCTGAGTCTTTACCAAAGGAGAAGAAAATAATTTAGACATTGATAAATACTCAAAGAGCAGTTAAGAACTGCTCTCCTCTACGCTCTACTCTCTTGCCTCCTCTTCTGTCTCCATTGGTCGGTAATTCCTCCCAGGTGAAGCAAGGAGTTTTCTGGTGCTTCACAGAAATAATTTCTTCACTTTGGCTCACCTGCTGCTTTGAAATGCAGGTTTTTCTCTGGCTTCTTCATGGAGTTCCCTCTATACCTGTTTCTCTGTAATATAAAGACTGACCAAAGAGTGAGATTGATGTCTGACATGATAATTCAATCACTGGCTTTTGATGATCTATTAAATCAGCCTGTAATGTCTTTTGCTCTGTGTCTTGCTGGAAAGAGCCCTTGCAGCAGTGGAATTGCTTGCTGCCTCCATTAGTTTGTAAATAACCTGTACATTTGGAGGTCAGTTTAGCTTGACGTTCTTGGGCTCAGCAGGTGGCCTGCACCACTGACTCCATTTGATTTTTGATTTTGAAGGCTTTAAGTCAGAAAGAACAATAGATAGAACTTAAAAAATCAAAATAAAATTCCTCCCTGCCCATTTGAAAGGAGAAAAAAGTGAAGTGTGGGAGGAGTGAAATGAGTTTCAGCTCCCTGTCCTTGTCCCTTCATTTGCCTCCTTTGTTCTGCTACTCCCATTCCTTTCTTCCTCTCACTTCTCTGCTCTGACCTTCTGCTAGGCTGTGGCATATTTTGTAAAAAACTGTCATCCAGAGATAGGCTACTGACTTGTACTTATAGCTGTAAGATAAATGCCTTTGGGTAGCATCTCTGGAACAGATACCTTCCCAGCACTGATGAGCTTGACAGCAAAGAACACAATGTGCTGATTTTTTCATTTTCCAAGAGATAAATTCCACCTTTACCTCAGCTTCATTTCTGCTTCTCCCTTCCACTTTTTCAGAGAAGTTTGGGCTCAGTTTTGCCTGTTGGCAGGTGTTGTTGGGGTCTGTCAGCATGGATTTCTCTGTTTGAGTTCAGTGGCTGAGAAAGCCCAGTCTTTCCTCTCTTGCTGCAGGATGCAGGGCAAAACATGTAGGAAGGTGTTTCCTGACTTGCTGGTTATCCATGATTTTGATGTAGAGGCAACCTGAACCTAGAAAGGTTATTGAGGCACATGGCGGTAGTGTGCAAGAAGCTGAGTCACATCTAGGGCCGTATCACCTCTACCAAGAGTGCAATCACTTGAGTGTTTCTAGGTTTGACTTAGGGGTACTAAAGAAAGGAGCAGTAGTGGGTGAACAATTCTTTGTGAAGCAGCTGTAGGTGCATCTTGTTTTAGAAGCTTCAGCTACTCCAGACGCAGCTGGGCCCCCCATGCAGCCACTGTAGGAGGCATGGAGAGTCCATATTCTCTGCCTGGCAGAAGCATTTCTGGCACCAAGACAGAGGTATACCCTATCCCAGAGGCTGTTTGGCAAGTAATCTAGTCCAGGAAGGGCAAAGCTCATCTCAACTTAGTAAGTCTATTTGGATTTAATTTTGCTCTGTACAGAGACCCCAGGTTGTTTCTGTGTCACACTCTTGACTGAGGTGGTGGAGTCGCCGTCCCTGGAGCTGTTCAAGGCAGGATTGGACGTGGCACTTGGTGCCATGATCTAGCCTTGAGCTCTGTGGTAAAGGGTTGGACTTGATGATCTATGAGGTCTCTTCCAACCTTGGTGATACTGTGATACTGTGATTTAGCAAGGCTAATTTTGTGTTATTTTTGATAACTCAGCATCTCCCCTTTTACTCCTGATAGCAGAACATTGACTGTTGTTAAGTTTCTATGAAGGATCACATATGTTGAAAGACCTCATCACCAGTTAGGGATGAAAGGTGTCTCTTCTTTGCCAAGTACATCATAACTGTATTTAGTTCTCATTCTGTTAGGTAGAGAAGAGAGATGGTATCACTGATACGCTACCATGCGGCAAATAGACAAAAGACCCCATTGCAAAACCAGTAAATCTGACAGGTAATTCACTTGCAGTAGCTGCTTCTGTGCTCCACTCCTAGATCTTGAGGAGAAGCTGCCATTCACACTAGGTAAGGATGTGTGTTTGTGAGATGCGTTGATGTTCTTTTAGGCTGAGAATGAATCATAGAATCATAAAATCAACCAAGTTGGAAGAGACCTCCAAGATCATCCAGTCCAACCTATCCCCCAACCCTATCCAGTCATCTAGACCATGGCACTAAGTGCCTCATCCAGTCTTTTCTTGAACACCTCCAGGGACAGTGCCTCCACCACCTCCCTGGGCAGCCCATTCCAATGCCAATCACTCTGTCTGTGAAGAACTTCCTCCTAACACCCAGCCTATACTTTCCCCAGCATGACTTGAGACTGTGTCCCCTTGTTCTATTTCTGGTTGCCTGGGAGAAGAGGCCAACCCCCACCTGGCTACAATGAAATGATCAAACTCATAGTTCTCAGTTAAAGTGTGAGTTCAAGTTCCATGAGGCCAGTGTCCCAACTCACAGGGCCATCTCTTTTCTGTGAAATAGGTCTTCATGAAAATTCCACAGTAATATCTATCTGCCTTCAAACAAGTATTGTTCCCAAAAATTATTGCATTAAAACATTTAATTTGTCAAGTAAATAGGTTGCATTGAATGAAAAATAGTTGTGCCATAACTTCCTTTATATTTGTGATATCTCCTGCAATACTACTAGAAACATGCAAACCTCTATGATATTAATCCTGAAGATCTCAAAATAGCTGTACTGTAAAAGGAAAATTGTAAGCTTGTAGGATTTTCCATGTGGGTAAAAAAAGTCCTTTGCCTACACAAAACACTGATAAAATATGAATTTTTAAAGTATGCATTATGGATTTGCATCAGTGCAAATAGGACATAATTTGTTCTGCTATTTTTACCCTCTCCTTCTTCAGCTATGTTGCCAATTAGGGCTAATTACAAGGAATTGACTCACCACTCCATTACTGCTCAGGTTTATGCCAGTGTAGCAGTTAAGTGAATTGGGCTATGTGGCTGTATCAGCCCTGCCCTTGTTCTCTTGCCTCCTACCCAGCTCTTTATTCTTCATTTTCAGATGCCACGTGCCTAATTCAGCTCTCTGCCTGTTACCTGTATTTGGCTTTATTTTTTGAAGCCCTTTTCCCTGCTCGTGCTGCCTACTACACTTTGCAGGAATTCAACATTTTGCTGCTTCATCTGGGCTGCAATAGTTTTTCATCAGTCATTATTTCTGAAAAGCTATCGTAAAGATAATTTTTCAGACTCTAGGGAAAAGCCGTTCAAGCAATAGGATGGAAATTACCCAGCTTGGGTCAGTCCCTACTGAGCACCCATTGCTGGGCAGGAGAGAGAAGTTTCACAGTGGGAAGCTGAAAACCTTTCTTATTTCACACACAGTCCTTCAGCATATTTTCAAAGAGCCTTGCTTTGCACAGGATCTTCTCATATCCTTTTGATATTCTCACTTCCCACCTCATATTTTATTCTACCTTCTTATCGAGGCTGTGTGTGGAGCCAGCTCATTCTGAGCTGTCATTCCAATAGCTGGAGAGATGACACCACAGGCCAGGATTGGTTGTTTTGATCACGGATTTTAGGTTACAGAGGTACATTAGCAGTATTGGGTGCTGGGTCTGTTGCTACTCTGTGAGATGTAGTTTCTTAAGAAAGCTTCTCAGGTGTGCTCAGGCTGTTTTCAGGGGGCAGAGCATACTGTCTCTTTGCCCTCTCGACTCTTTTAGGGGGTAACTGTAAGGGCTGCGAGACATACATGCCAGCTGGAGCTGCACATGGTTTCTTTGGCAAAGACAGAACAGGAAAACAGTATATTTCAGCTACATAAATGGAAGGCAGGAGGAAATCAGGGGCTAGCTGCCTGAAAGTGATTTTGTGACACCTACCTACCAGCTTAGGAAGCACACAGCATGTTGTTCTCATCCAAACATTCAAATTAGAGTGGAAATGGCATTTAGACTCTCGTGATGCATGTTGTCTTGTGTTCCACTTAAGCTTGACTTGTTATTCATCTTGGACTACCTATAATCCATAGTATTGACCACTTCTTAGCTACTGCACTGGAAGTCTTCACAGGTTCATTCACAACTATAAATCAGATTTTTTTATATAAAAACAGTGGCTTGTGGATGACTTCTTCCAATTTCCGTCCAGCACAAGCTCCCTCAAATGTTGAAGAATGAATTCTTTCCTTGTGACAGCAGCAGCAAGGGCCTACCAAGGAAAGAATAATTTTAAGAGGGCTTGCAATGTATTTTTAGATGGTGTGGTGTATGCAGTCTGTGAACAGGCGGCTCTTTGCAAACAGAGAGGTGATGCTCAGCAAGACATGGCAAGGTTTGTGGCACATCTCTGGGGAATCTGCACACTGGAGTTTTCCACTCTGTACAGTAGTGTTACAGCTGGAATTCAGTGGTTTTGTGAAACTCACTCAAAAGTCAGGAATAGAAGTGATATTCACTCTAGCACTGAGAAGTGAAGCACTGTGCTGTAAAGGGAGTCCCCACGCTAGAGTTAGAAATGCTGTGGCTGCTATTTTTAACCACTTAAATGCAGCAAGATGCAAGGGCCAAGCTTCAAAAGAAATCCCAACACCGAAGGGCCTGATTCTCTTTTGAATTGCTCTGACCTGAAAAAGAACTAACTCTTTTGAAGTGGAAACACCTAAAATAATCAGGGGAACAATACCAAAGGCACACTCTGTTAATTGCACCAATGTGTCAGTGCTAGGTGTGTACTGAACCCTCCGCAATGTCTTGCTTAACACAAACTCCAGGCATGGAAAACCAAAGACCATATTAAAGTTTCCATTCTCAAAAGGGAACCAACTCCAGACTGTGATGGTTTGGGGGTTACCCCGCCCCTCCCACACTTTGTATTTGCCCCAGCTAACTCAGACGGCCTCTGGGAATATAGATGAAGCAATTTATTTACAGCTAGCAGAATTTACAAGCAGCTATTTACAATATATACAGTTATATACAATTATATACAGAAATATACAAAGGATAAACAATACAAAAGCACAACTCCCCTCCCAGAAACCTGAGTCCCCAGGAGGGGCTCTCAAACCACCCCAACACCTCCCCCCGGCCCTCTCAACCTTACCCCAGTTCTCAGGAAGAAGAGAGGTGCGGCCAAGAGGTTAGGGAGCAAGGTTAGTAGGAGCAGGGTTAATGAGATGTGACCAGGTCTAAGGCAAAAGCAAGAGTAAGAGAAAAATGGAGAAAAAGTCTTTCTTCTTCCCAAAGTTCTCAGCGTGACTGTGAGAGAAGTAGACACAATTGTTTTTCATTTCACTGCCTGTTATCTAGTTCTTCTACCAAAACATTCCAGCTTGCTTCAAACTAGCACAATCCACCCCTGTCTACTTCGCTCAGAGTATCGCTGAGAATTATCTAATCTAATCTAAACCAATATTTACACTAAAACAATATATACAAGTTCAGTTCACACTTCAATCAGATGTAGGTGATTCAAAAGCTCAGAACAGGGACTCCCAGGTGATGTTGGGTTCGTGCTCACGTACTGTAGATTCTATCGTAGATTCTCTCAGTGTTGGGCGCCGATGTTACCTAGAACAGAAAACTCCTAACAACTTATATTATACACTCTGAATTTAAACTCTCTCAGCTAAGGTTAAATTTCTCTGTGGAATACACTGGATTTCACCATTCTCCTGCATTACCCAGTAGGTATGACCAGGACCTTCAGCAGAAACCACCCCTCGGACAGGTTTCCCTTCGCCCGAAGGTGAAAATACCCAAACAGTTTTCCCTAACAGATTCTTCTCACGTACAACAGGAACTTTATCACCGTCTACTGTTTGGACCAAATCTGATTGTGCAGGTCCTGCTCTGTTTACTGAACCTCTACTATTTACCAACCAGGTAGCTTCTGCTAAATGTTTGTCCCAGTTTTTCAGAGTTCCACCCCCCATGGCTTTTAGGGTGGTTTTCAGCAAACCATTGTAGCGCTCAATCTTCCCTGAAGCTGGTGCATAGTAGGGTATGTGATAGATCCATTCAATACCATGCTCTTTGGCCCAGTTTTTCACAAGATTGTTCTTGAAATGAGTACCATTGTCTGACTCGATTCTCTCTGGAGTTCCATGTCTCCACAAGATTTGTCTCTCCAAACCAACAATGGTGTTACGTGCAGTAGCATGTGGAACTGGATAGGTTTCCAACCATCCAGTGCTGGCTTCTACCATCGTTAGCACATACTGCTTGCCAGAACGAGATCGAGGTAAAGTGATGTAGTCAATCTGCCAGGCTTCTCCATACTTGTACTTTGACCATCTCTCACCATACCATAAGGGCTTGATTCGCTTAGCCTGCTTAATAGCAGCACAAATGTCACAGTCATAGATGACTTGGGTGATAGCGTCCATGGACAAGTCAATTGACCTATCGCGAGCCCATCGGTATGTTCCATCTCTGCCTTGATGTCCAGATGAGTCATGGGCCCACCGAGCTAAGAACAGCTCACCTCGGTGTTTCCAATCAAGGTCAATGTCAAGTTCAGAGTTGGTATCAACTTGAGCAATCTTAGCAGCTTGGTCTGCCTGCTGGTTATGTTGATGTTCCTCAGTGGCTCTGCTCTTAGGCATGTGTGCATCTACGTGCCGCACCTTCACTGGAGTTCTCTCCAGCCGTGCATCAATGTCCTGCCATAGATCAGCACACCAAATAGGCTTTCCTTTCCTCTGCCAACCATTCTTCTTCCAGTCCTTCAGCCAACCCCATAGAGCATTGGCTACCATCCACGAGTCGGTGTAGAGGTAAAGGAGAGGCCAATTCTCACGTTCAGCCACATCAAGAGCAAGTTGGACAGCTTTTACCTCAGCGAACTGACTGGATTCTCCTTCGCCATCTTTCGTTTCGGTAACTCTCCTGGTTGGACTCCACACTGCTGACTTCCATATTCGCTTGTTCCCAACAAGACGACAGGAACCATCTGTGAACAAAGCATAGTTCTTTTCCTGATCAGAGAGATCACCATAGGGAGGAGCTTCCTCAGCACGAGTTATTTTCTCCTCTGGAGGTTTGGAACAGTCTGTGCCTTCTGGCCAGTTGGTGATCACCTCCACCAGACCAGGTCGGTCAAGATTACCCATTCGTGCTCGTTGGGTTATCAAAGCCATCCATTTAGACCAGGTTGCATCTGTGGCATGATGCGGTGATGAACCTTTGCCCTTGAACATCCAGTTAAGAACTGGCAGTCTAGGAGCTAAAAGCAATTGTGACTCAGTTCCAATCACTTCAGAAGCTGCTTTCACTCCCTCATAGGCTGCTAGAATCTCTTTCTCAGTTGCAGTGTAATTTGTCTCTGAACCTCTGTAACAACGTCCCCAGAAACCAAGTGGACGACCACGTGTCTCATTTGGAGCTCTCTGCCAAAGACTCCAAGTTGGACCATTGTCACTGGCAGCCGTGTACAGAATGTTTTTAATGTCCGGACCAGATCTCACAGGTCCCAGGCCCACTGCATGGACCACTTCTCGCTTGATCTGATCAAAGGCTGCTTGTTGTTCAGGTCCCCACTCAAAATTGTTTCTCTTACGAGTCACATCATGCAGAGGTTTGACAATTTGACTGAAACCAGGAATGTGTAGTCTCCAAAATCCCACCACACCAAGGAAAGAAAGTGTGTCCTTCTTACTGGTGGGAACTGCCATGGTAGAGACTTTGTTAATCACATCCTGAGGAATGTAACGGCGACCATCCTGCCACCGCACTCCCAGAAACTGAATTTCTCTGGCAGGTCCTTTGACCTTGTCTCTCTTAATGGCAAAACCTGCTTGCAACAGAATGTCAATGATTTTGTTACCTTTCTCGAAGACTTCCTTAGCAGTTTGGCCCCACACAATGATGTCGTCGATGTACTGGATGTGCTCTGGAGCTTTACCTTTCTCCAGTGCATTGTGGATGACTGAGTGACAGATGGTTGAGCTGTGTTTCCACCCCTGAGGCAAACGATTGAACTGGTACTGGATTCCTCTCCAGGTGAATGCAAACTGAGGCCTGCACTCCTTTGCTATGGGAATAGAGAAGAAAGCATTAGCAATGTCTATGGTTGCATACCATTTAGCCTCCTTCGATTCCAGCTCGTACTGGAGTTCCAGCATATCCGGCACAGCTGCACTCATGGGTGGCGTCACCTCGTTGAGGGCACGAAAGTCAACTGTCAGTCTCCAGTCGCCCGTAGGTTTACGCACAGGCCAGATGGGACTGTTGAAAGGTGAATGAGCTTTCTCGATGACAGCCTGACTCTCCAACTGACGAATCAGCTGATGAATGGGCAACAAAGAGTCACGGTTAGTTCTGTACTGCCTGTGATGAACAGTTTGAGTTGCAATTGGCACTTCCAGGTCCTCTATGTCATGATGTCCCACAACTGCAGATTCATCAGAAAGTTCAGGTCTAATGGACAATTTCAATTTATCATCCTCAATCTCTACAGATGCTATTCCAAAAGCCCATTTATGACCCTTAGGATCTTTGAAACAGCCTTGTCTCAAAAAGTCAATTCCCAGAATGCAAGGCGCATCAGGACCAGTTACAATAGTATGTATCTTCCACTCTTTACCAGTTAAACTGATCTCAGCCTGTACCTTAGTTAACTCTTGAGATCCACCAGTGATTCCAAAGATAGAAATGGACTCTGTCCCTTTGCAATTTGATGGCAATAAAGTACACTGAGCACCTGTGTCAACTAAAGCCCTGTATTTCCGAACTCTTGAACTGCCAGGCCACCTAATGAATACATTCCAATAGATTCGGTTCTCTCCACTGTCCCTTTCCTCCTCCTGGCTGGAGGCAGGGCACCCCTAATGCTGAACATGGCATGTAGGGTGTACACAGTGATTGGTGTTGTTGCGAGAGGAATTGCAACTGTTGGAACAATTGCAGTTGCTCTCAGGAGCTGAAGAAGTGACAGCTACTTTCCTGGCATTATTGCCTCTGTTTCTGCCACTCTGCAGATCCCTGACCCTCTTTGAAAGAGCTGAAGTAGGTTTACCATCCCATTTGTTCATGTTCTCATCATATGTGTCACGCAGAAGTATCCACAGTGACGCACGTGATTGCTGCTGTCTGGGTGGAATTTGTCTCCTCCTGGGCTGGAATTGCCTTGCAGGAGGTGGGCATCTGTTCCTGACTGCAGAAACATGCACCCATTCAGATGATGCAGGAACGGTATCCTTTACCAGATTTTTGAGATCCTCCTTCAGTTCTTTCATACTCTCCTTAATGCCATCTCTAATACCATCTTTAAGCTCTGTAGTCATAGTCTTTATGGCACAGATTATACCAGAATGTGACAAGCTGTCCTCTATCTGCCTGAGCTGATCAGTGAATTCACCAACAGTGAAAGATCTTCCATTATCACTCCTTGCTAGGAATTTACTGGCCAAGATGTTAGCATAGGATGAAGGAGCAAGCTTAATCAGCTTCTTCATGAGACCTGTTCCCAAAGGAATATCATCAGGCTCATGTGTGCCATGATCTCCATAAAGCACTTCCTTCACAGCAAACTCCTTCAGAAGCTTAATTCCCTGCTCAACGGTGTTCCACTTCTTGGCAGCCCATGGCAAATCATCTCGGGAAGGATATCTCATAGCCACAGCCAACAGAAGGCGTGTCCACAAGCTAACCCTACCAAGAGGACTTGCTAGGTGTTTGTCCACTCCACTCTCCTTAGTGAGTGGTCCCAGCTGCTTGGCAGACTTGTCTCCTACCTGCAGAGCATTAGCACCAACGCCACGGCATCTCACTAGCCAGCTTAGGATTGGCTCACCTGATTCCCTTGTGTATTCCTTCCTAACTTCCCTGACCTCTCTGAGTGGATCCTTGGAGCCTTGGATGTCATCTTCCTCCTCTTCTTCCTGTTCTTCTGGTGGTGCCTGGCCTAACAGAACCTTCCTCATAGCATTCCTAAACTCATTGGAACCATCCTCTCTCCTGGCAGCTAACCTCACAGTGCTCCTCTCACTTGAGTATTGTTGTCTCAGCACATCTACAAGGTCTCGCAGACTAACTGCCTCCTCTTCCTCCTCTTGCTGCTGATCACCAGATGTCCCCTGTCTTACATCCTCCTGCGAACCACTCTTTGTCTTAGCTTTTGCCTTAGCAGGTGCCAGAAGGGCCTGAGCAGCAACAGACTTGGATGTGTCTGCTGGAGGGTTTGAATCTTTAGGGGTCTGACTTGGAGCTTGTGAGTTCAGATCTGCCTTGCTTTTAACAGGAGGATTTTGGTTCTGGTCTGCTGGCTGGGGGTTTGAATTGGCTGAGCTGGTGTCATTAGGATTTGGACTGACTGGGCTAGCGTTACTAGCACTAGTAGTATTATTAGCATTAGTGGGATTGTTTGCCTGTCCTCCTGGGATGCCTGCCAACCCTGACGTGTTTTGATTGTTGCTAGGGACATTCTGATTTTGGGTACCTGCCTGTGCTCCTGAGGCTCCTGCTAAACTCTGTCCGTTATCATTATTGTTTACGTTAGTGGCGGGAACACTGGCCATGTTCCCAGAACCTATAGAGGAGGGTGGAGAGGCTGGCAAGGGGGAAGCCGATAACTGTGTTCCCTTGTTTTGCTGTGAAAGAGACTGCTTCTGAGACACAGAATTTTTCCTAGCTCTTACAGAAGCTGGTTTTGAATTTTTCACCAATAATGCCAAAATTAATATGAATATTAAAATCATGAGGCAAATATTAAAAATTGTGAGAAGAAAAACAGTTTTACAAGAGCATGTACCTAGGCAAACAGTTGGAATTCCTGTCTTAGGCTGAATAACTCTCATTAGAGCCATATTTAAAGCAGAATTTCCATTGATTGTCACATTATTGACCAGAGCTCCTGTAATATCCTTGGTAATATTCTCAGTGACACTAAAACCAGCATAACCAAGAATAAAATCACCCCAGCTCCAGAACATGTTTGAAAGCTTAACTTTAGCCTTCTTAAAAACTACATGAAGCAAGAAATAACCAATTTGATCTTTGATCCAATTGTACACAAAAAACCAGAAAACAGGCCACACAGCAATCCCCACCAAGTACAATAGCTGCTTGATTAGCTTCATCTTAATTCCCAGAGCTAATTTCCACTCACTGAAATATCTAGCCCCACGTTGGGAAAGCCAATTAAAAATGTGATGGTTTGGGGGTTACCCCGCCCCTCCCACACTTTGTATTTGCCCCAGCTAACTCAGACGGCCTCTGGGAATATAGATGAAGCAATTTATTTGCAGCTAGCAGAATTTACAAGCAGCTATTTACAATATATACAGTTATATACAATTATATACAGAAATATACAAAGGATAAACAATACAAAAGCACAACTCCCCTCCCAGAAACCTGAGTCCCCAGGAGGGGCTCTCAAACCACCCCAACACCTCCCCCCGGCCCTCTCAACCTTACCCCAGTTCTCAGGAAGAAGAGAGGTGCGGCCAAGAGGTTAGGGAGCAAGGTTAGTAGGAGCAGGGTTAATGAGATGTGACCAGGTCTAAGGCAAAAGCAAGAGTAAGAGAAAAATGGAGAAAAAGTCTTTCTTCTTCCCAAAGTTCTCAGCGTGACTGTGAGAGAAGTAGACACAATTGTTTTTCATTTCACTGCCTGTTATCTAGTTCTTCTACCAAAACATTCCAGCTTGCTTCAAACTAGCACACAGACCAAGCCTGGGTGTTTTCGGCCAAGCTTGTTAGTCTGTGCGGCTCAGTGCTTGCTACTTAGGGAGAAGCTAGTGCTTAGAAAGGCACAAACCTAGGAAACAGGATGCTTGTTGGTGGATATCCCACTTACAGGCAGGACTTCCCAAAGCAGTTGGGTTAGAAAAGTTATCTTAAAAGAGCATAGTGAGTCCTGGGAAAGCAATTAGGACAGGCTTCACCCTGCAGGTTGAACTTCTTATGCTAGACCACCAGCAGAGATTTGGGGCTGCTTGGCCTGGAGAAGAGAAGAGTGAGAGGAGGTCTTATCAGTGTTCATAAATATCTAAAGGACAGCTGTCAGGAGGATGGGGCTGGGCTGCTTTCAGTGATGCCCAGTGGTAGGACAAGGGCCAAGAGGCACAAACTAGAATACAGTAAATGCCATATAAACACAAGGAAACAATTATTTGAGAGTGACAGAGCACTGTAACAGGCTGCCCAGACAGATCTGTGAAGCCTCCTTCTCTAGACACTTTCAAAACCCTCCTGGACACTTTCCTGTGCAACCTAATGTAGGGGAACCTGCTTTGTCAAGGAGGTTGGACTAGATGATCCCCCATGGTCCCTTTAGCCCCTACCATTCTGTAGTTCTATAACTCTCAGTCTCACTGTATTGAAGGGATCCTCACATCTCTGGAGGATCTTTAAAAAGAAATGTTAAAATTAATGATGAATTGTGTGTGCATAATATGTAGCCATTTAGCAACTGGAAAAAATGCTGACTTGGAATGTATTTTCTTGCAGTTATGTAGAAGAATATTTTCAGTCTGTGTTTTAGGTGGTTTATAAAGTGCAGAACTGACCACTTACATCGTGGAGTTTTGCCAAGCACAAGTCACCGTAACTAACCGGTTTGTAATTTTGTGGTAGGATGTATTTACAGAACTGGAAAACCAAGGTAAATGAGTTAATGCATTCAGAGAACTAGGACACGCTGGATGTTTTCAGTATTAGCTAAAGAAAATCACAAGTCTGGTGTTTGGAGTTTGGTTCATCCTAATAGGATGCAGCAGGCTAACTTCAGTGAGACTTTTGAGAGCAGTTTCTCAGAGGCTTCCATCTCTGAAGACCTAAACTGGAATGATAAAAGCAGTTGTTCTAATGCCCCACAGGGTGTGATGCTGTTATGCTACTTAGCACCACAATGCCAAAGATGCTGCTTTAATAACAGTAATGTCTTAGTTAGACCAGTGGCTTAGTAACTGCCTTTTAAGATGTAGTGGATGCATCAGGGATTTGGGAGCAAGTAAAGCAAATTAACTTTGTCGGCTTACCTTTGAGTGGAGAGTACAAGTTGTCTTTGCACTCACAGACAACTTCAGAGGTGGGAGAACTTGGAAGAGGAGAAATAGTCAAAATGGGAAATTGAGTGCTACTTACATGTGCCTTTCAGACTCTTCTTGTCATGTCTGTCAGTGACAGAAGACTGATTTATTCTCTCTTCTGTTTAACTCCAGGCAATATAATCATCACTGTAGTCATGATGTGTCAATGCCATCTTTATTTTTCATTATCCTCAGCAAAGAGGCCATTGTCACTGACACCAACATTTTTCTGTTTCTCTCCTGCTACTCCCAACACACTGTGGTCAGAAAGCAGAATGTGATGTCTAGGAGCCAGAGAAATTGGGCCAGAGATCACAGAGATTATTCCTACCACTCCACTTCCAGGAGCACTTAGTCCCAGTATCAATCACAGCAGGGATGATGGTGGCACTGGTGAAAATAAAGGCAGTTCAGAGCTATCTGGAGGTGCCAAGGTTATGAACGGGCTGTAGAGAAATTTTGAGAAGTTTTGGACAAGTCTCTCACTCTCATCTGTGCACAGCAATTTGTCTCTGGAGTCCAGGTATCCGTTAACAGTCCCTTGTTGCATTACAAGCGTTTTTTGGGAATTATTTACTTCCCCTTATGGTTTGTTTCAGGGTTTTTGTAATGATAACTTGTCATATTGTGCATTAGTTGATCTTAGTTCTTTTGCAAATAGATGCCAACCACACTGAAGTGCAAATTGCACAGGCTAGCATTTCTCCTGGCACTCTGAGCAGTACGAGCACAGACTGAATGATATGGGCAGTACGTAAACTCTGGTGTCTGAGAGTCACAGGAAAAAGACCTGGATCAGATCTCTGCCAGCCACACAGATCAGTGCCCTGCACATAGGCAGAACAAGCTACATTCACACTCTTTCTTGCCTGTGTTTGCATGACTGGTTCTGTCCTGGAAGCCCTGCAGTCAGCCTAGACAGTCTGTTCCCATGGTGAGCCCTCACTGGAAGCAGTTTCCTAAGGTGCAACCCGCATCTTACACAGTATAGTCAAACATTTCTTGCCCTGTCCCCTGTCAACAGGGAGAGCTGATTAATTGCCTGCCTTTCTGCAGTCATCTTTTACATCTGAAGACCACTTCCAGTTTCCTGTAGAATGAACACCCTGTGTTCTCTTCAGATTCCGATCTCCTTAGCCATGCTTTCCAGACGTTTGATCTCCACTGCTGCTTTCCTGTGTTACCTGTAGTATGCAGATGGCAGGCTTCTGTCCCTAAGGCTGTCAGCATAGCACTTTTCACTTGCATTATCTCATTTGAAATAAAAGACATGAGAAAAGCTACCCTCTGACCCACAGCATCTGTATGCTTCTGTTGAAGGAATGAGGGTCATTACTGTCACCTAATGAGTGTTGATTTTAACCCAGATTGCGTCAGTCACTCCTTGCTATGCATTGCTCACTGTGTTAATCATCAGAACTGGAGATAAACAAGGTCTCAAGTGAATAAGCTTCTTGGCTCTGTTTTTATGGACTCCTGGGAGATGATGATTTATCTTCCATATGATATCGAGGACTGACATCTGTGAAAGATGAAATGACACGAACAACAAAAGGACAGATTTGTCATTGAATAGTTACCTCTTCCTATGTAAGTGCATTTGGGAATACTGAGCTGGGTGGCTAAAATTAAAGAAAGAAAATTAATCTTAGTAATAGGACTACTAGGTGTAGAAAGCTTGCTAGTTAAAAAAGAAGCAAAAAAGCTTCAAAACCATAAGTCAGAAATCCCCATAAAACACCACATTTAGGTGTTTTAGGGATTTAGACCTTAGCTAGGCTGCTGGTCTTATCTTTTGCCTCCTTGGCAAATGTTTCCTTTTATTTGGCGTTGTGACTTCATAGCTTAATGCAAACAGGATTGTTAAGAATGTTCTCAAGTGTTTCTTTGCAGAGACTAAGCTGTTGTTGGTATTTGTCTGAGTGTGACCTACAATTGGCTGCCAGTCATACGGCACAATTAGGAAATGGTGTTATTTTGGAGCTACCTAGAAGAGCTACACAAAAGGCTTTAGGATGAGAGCAGTATTAGGGTAAAAGCTGCAGTAGGAACAGATTTAGAATTCAGGCTACTTTAACAGAACGTTGCTTATATGTAAAATTGTGCTGTGCCATGCTGTGTGCATGTGTGAAAGCAGGGAGCAAGAGCTTGACTCATGGAGAGAAGGAAAAGGGAGGAAATGAGGGAACTGGCACTCAGTGCCAGTTGTATTTCTGCTTCAACCTTCTGTTTTGCTGTCAAAGGACTTTACGCTAGACGGGAACGTGGTCCACACAGGCACCAAATGCCAAATGGGAAGAAAAAGAGAAGCTGAAAGCAAGAGAGGAAAGAACAAAGACAGTTGTTTCCCATTGTGGGAAGAGGGAATGATAGTTTCTCAAAATGGAGCCAATCTTTGCAGGCCAGATTTTCATCCACGTAGGCATAAATGGTTTCTGACCTCTCATTAACCTGGCCCACATGCTCCAGATGGCCAGAGTCAGTGCCCTGGATTTTGTTTCCTTTGCTGCATTTAGAGGCATGTGAGGGTTAATATTTCCTATAGAAAATAATGTCATTTTCCTACATCTGCTCCTTGTCTCAAGAAAAGATTCCAAAGGAAAACTTTTGCACAGTCCCTATCATGCTAGCGGAGAGCTCAGCAGTACTGAAACTCCATCAGAGAGAAAACACCATGCAAAGAGAAGTAAATGAAGTACTTTGAATGTTTCTAGTATTTTCTCAGTTCTCCAGTGTCAGTGTCACCATCGTGTTGGTGTAATGCCTTCCAGTACCTGAAGGGGGCATACAGGAAAACTGGAAGGGACTTTTTACAAGGGCTTGTAACGATAGGATGAGATGGAATGGCTTTAAGCTTGAGGAAGGTAGGCTGAGACCAGATGTTTACAGTGAGGGTGGTGAGACACTGGAACAGGTTGCACAGAGAGGTTATGGATGCTCTCTCTGTGGAGGTGTTCAAGGCCAGGTTGGATGAGGCCTTGAGCAACCTGGTCTAATGGGAGGTGTCCCTATCCATGACAGGGGGGTTGGAACTAGATGATCTTTAAGGTCCCTTCCAACCTAAACCCTTATATGAATCTAGGTACTATAGCCATATGCAACTCTTTACATAGGTAACAGGAAAAAGGCTCCTGCTCTGAAGGGTGGGCAGCCTGAGTGCTATGGCAGTTATCTGTTTGTGACTGCATGGAGGCGACAAAGCCAGGAGACTGTGATGGTTTGGGTGTTACCTGCCCCTCACACTTTGGAAATCACCCAGACTAGACTCAGCTGGCTCTGGAAATGGAATGAAGCTTTTATATTTACAGCTTAGCACAATATACAAGCAGATATTTACAACACGTAGAGCTAGATGCATAAATATACAAGTTAAAAGGTAATACAAAAACACAACACCCCTTCCAGACACCTGAGTCCCCAGGAGGGGCTCCCAACTGCCCTTCCACCTTCTCCCACCCCTCTCTACCTTACCCCAGACATTGCCTTGTGCCCAAGGAAGAACGGGGAGTCAGCCAGGGGGAGTTAGGATGCAGGTGGATTAATCAGGTTAGGTTAGAGAGAGAGAAATGCAGCTCAAAGCCCAGGCAATGACCAAATGTCTTATCTATGTTTGGATTCTTGCTCTTATACTTCTCAGCAAGCCTATGAGTGAAGTAGACATCACCATTGTTTCTCTTTCACAGCCTGAAATCTAGTTCTTTTCACCAAAACATTCTAGCTAGCTTCAAACTAGAAATCTCTGTGGCCAAAAGAGCTGTTACACTCAGGCAAATAATATACATTGAGCTAAGATGCCTCTGCCTCACTGATCTTGGACAACGTGTTCTGCTCTGTCTCATGCTTCAGACCAGCTTAGTCCTGATGTTTTGGGTTTGATCTACCTGGAAACTTAAGTGCCTCAAGTTTCCCAGGAGAAGGCATTTACGTGCCTCACAAAATGGCAAGAAGTGCCACCGACATCGTGCTCTCTGTGCATATGCAAGAGATCCTGCCTGCACCTCCACAAACCTCTGTGCCAAGAGAAACCAGGATCAGGTCAGAGATCATCTGCCTCTTTCCCAGCACCCTGGGAAGATCTGGAAGCCTCTCAGCAGCCAAGAAGTTCCTACACTGCCACAGAGGAGCCAGGACTATCTTGAAATTTCTACTCCACCACAGTGAGTGGAACAGACTTTCCCTAGGCTCCAGGCTGCCTTTTATTTGTAAGTGAGGCAAGGCCATTTTGTGGTCAAACTTCCAATTTTCTCATTCTCCTGAATGAATGAATTGCCCATAAGCATCCTTGTGAAGATTTCCCCAACTGAATTCGACCCCAAATTGAACTCATTTGTATAGAGCTGTGGGTGGGGCTTTCCAGAAAGAAAACTAACTACATATTTTATAATTCCTGCCTCATTAATTGTCCCAACTAAATCACTCCTGGAGCACTGTGGGGTTGAGGCCTCTCCTGGTGTCACATCACTGTGGTCACCGCTGACCTAACTGGAGAAGTCCAGGAAGCAACAAGGGACAGTTGCATCCTCAGCAGTCTTTGGCTCTCCTGCTGCATTCCCTCTGATGCTTTTGGTGATGGCAAGGTTATACAGCCCAGGGTAATAAAGCAGTGTGTGCTTGTCTCAGCCTTTCACCACTTTATAGCCAGTAATGCACTTGTAATGAAGTGCCAGTAGATGCCACCAACTACTGCAGAGAGGCTAAACTGCTTATCTGTGGTTTTTTAGGTCTCACTTGGGGAAAACTGCTTCAGCTCAGTTTACAAGGAGCTACTTCTGGGATCAGAAAGGCTCAGGCTCTGTTCTCAGTGTCTTTGTACAGTTTTGAGTGGCCAACATGTGTAGGATAAGTGCTAATGGTTATGTTCCAGGAAGATGTAGGTTGTTTAGGAGGGATACTCTGTGCTCACACTGTTTTCTACAGTTTGGAAAGGACTTCCTTATGTGGTGTAAACTCATTGTTCATTCTCATGGGTTCAGCTCTTGTTTGTGAGAAGGTGAGATCTGTGAACATCCCAATTAAACAGACACTACAGCAGCAAGCTCAAGAGTCACATGCAGTGAGCCCAGCTATAGTGTACATTGTGGCTCTGAACAGTTTGCTTACCTTGCCTGCCAATCTCGGAGCAGAAAAGAGGCTTAGAGGATGGATCCCCTGGGTGAGCTTGCTTGGTTTCAATCTGATCATTTTCATGTGTGAAAAAGCCAGCAGATCAATGCAGGGTACATGAGGTCAAGCTCCTCCATCATGGGAAGTCTGAAGACCTCTAGTTTCCTGGACTTGCAAATCTGTATGTTGTAGCTCTCTCCTTTGACCTTCACCTTCCAAGAGAAACTTTCACTCTTGTTTTGAATGATGCAAGGAAGGCCAAAATATTGTTTCTCTATTTAATGTCTATTTTCTTTATCTTCTTCACCTCTTCTCTTCCCTAGCATTAAAAAGAGGGAAAAAAAGACACCTGAGAGCTGGCTACTAACTAATTTTTGCAGTGTATTTTGTTTTTCAAATCCCTCCCTCTTTCCTGCCAGTGTTTACTGTTACTTAACAGCTATGCCTTGAAGACAGCTCACTGAAATAAGTTGAAATAACCCAGCAAGTATTTTTTGAAAGAAACAAAATGATATTTTAAAATAAAATGTTTATTACCTCTTTCTTCTTTCTGCCTTCTTTCTCTGCAGTTCGTAAATTCCTGATGCAATCTATCATGGCTTCTGTAGATGTGCAAGAGAGACCCAACTACCTGGTGCATTATTTCAGCTTGAAGGCCTCTATAAAATTGCATGTTCCAATATATGGCGTTGCTCTTGCCTAGCTGCTTGCATTCTGCTTTATGGACCTTAATGCCATCCAGTTCTCTTACTCCCTGAAAACAGGTGTTGAAATTAAATTGCCTACAGAAACTTCTTTCTTTTCAAAACTTTGTTGGGGAGAGCTTGTTTATTCTTTTCATTTGCCTTTTTTTGTTTTGTTTTGTTTTTCTCTTTTTTCTTTACCTCTGTGCTCAGATGACATAAACCAATTGCTCTGTTCCTCCAGATCTCCAGCTTTCAGTTCCATGCAGGGGGAAGTGGGACAGAGAGGAACAGCAGGATGAGGCAGGGGAGAGCGTAAGAGTCGTGCTTTGTTTGAATGGCAGGGCACTGTATGTGAAAAGCTGGCAGCTGTCTACCCACCAGGAAAGGTGTGCAACCTTCACACTGCATGGAACAGCTCACATCATCTTGTTCAGCAGGCACTGAACAGCACGGTGTGGGCTCCATCTCGTGTCGTATGCTGCAAGCTAAACAAAAGGCCTCCAGGCCCCAGTTATGCTAGGGGACTACATCTTAAAGAAGTCTACAAGGACCTCTTTAAGATGTGCAATGAATTGGAATGAAATCTGCTTAACTCTTGGGTGGCTCCCTACTCATGCTGCTGTCTGCCCCTGCCCCTTGAACTAGCTTACAGTGTAAAGGTCTCTAACTCTTGCTGTTCTTGCTCAGACTGGGAAACTGTTCTTAGTTTATTGCAATCTAAACAGGAGGAAATATCTTCAAAGTGCCCTAAAAATGTGCTTCTTTTCATCTTCAGCTCCCTAATTGGATGTAAGAAGCTCCAGTAATTTTCACTAGCTCTGCAGGTGAGCTTTCAGATTTTTATTTAGAAATAGGAAGACTTCTGCTGAATTTCTTGTTTAGAGAAGAGTTTGTTAGCTGAGACACTAGACTGAGAGTAAGAGTTGGATTTTACTTCAGACTTTGCCTATGTTTTGTTCTTAAATGCACTGTTTGCCCCTTTAACAGGCAGACTTCAACCCTGCAGTATGTAGCAGGAATTTAGCTGCATTGAAAAGTCACTTAAGCAGTAGCCAAGTTTAGTGCTGCCTTGTAATTTTCTGATCTGCCAGCTAGGGATAAGAGTCCTTGCTCATTAATGGAGAAATGTTCCCATTTACCACCCAAGAATTAGAAGTCAGAAGCTAACCATGCATTAAGAGAATTAGCTTAAGAAGCAAAACTTTTTTTTTTTTAATTACCTTGAGATTTTTTTAATCATAAGGTTTGGTTTTTCACCAATTCCTGCCTGGTTATGTAGCTACAGATCTTGTATATCAGTTGACTTCTGAGAATTAGGATTTCACATGACACAGAGTAAAGCAAGTGAGATTGTGAGACTTGTGATAAAACAAAGATAAAACCAAGAGAGATGATAACACAGAGCTTAATTTGCTACTACTTGTGAAGTGTTTTGTGAGCCTTGTGTGATGTAAGCTATAGAAAGAAGCATTACTGTGCCATTTGCATCATCAAACAAAGCAACACATCTCTCAAAATGTGTGAAGTGACAGAATGAAGTGGTGAAGCATTTTCACCTCCTAGGCTACCTGCCTATAGACTGCTCCATTTCCACACTAACTGTGTTCTGCTGCTGTGTTTTCAACTTGTGCTGATGTGCACAGGTGGCTTCTGAAAATTCCTTATGTGACTGTAGATTGGAACATGATATCAGCAGAGAAGAAAAAAATCTTTTCCTTCATTATTCTAAATGGTGAGCTTCAAGCAGTTCTCCATCTCCTTCCCTCTAGTACTGTCTTCCTCTGTTCGTTTTTATGCCAGGTCACTTCTTGCCAAAAATCCCAACTGCTCATCAGTGGCACTCTGGAGCAGGAAGTGCAGTGGGGATTTGGTGCTGATTAGTAGCCTCAACGTCATTCTTGAGCCTGTGTGAGAGGAAAGAGTGAGATAGTGCCCATGAGAGCTGAACTAGCAAGATCAAGGAGGTTCCTCGCTAAGGGCCAGTGATCACTTGTATGTCCTTTCCCTAATACATATTTCATGATTCATTTCCTCAAATGCAGTCTTCACTCTAGTTTAAATATCTATATTGAGGCAAGGGAGATCCTACCTGGGTCAGAGACAGGCTTCAGAGTCAGAACAGCTTCCTTGGAAATCACTGTGTCTTGTATTATGCTTGTTCCTAAGCATTTGCCTAACTGCAGGTGGTGTAAAAAACCCTGTGCAGATAGAAGTACACCTGCTTGTGTCAGCCTGGGGAATTCATCTCGCTCTCCACCAGCCGTTGTTTGCCTTTTGCACTCCCTACGTGCTTTTTATGTGGTCACCTTGTGTCTAGAGCATTTGGAGGTCTGTGCACAGTGGCCTTTAGGTACCTGACTAGCATCTTCTGTGATCCTGTTGTACAAAGGGCATCTTACACATGTTCCTTGTTGATTTTCCTTATTGAGCCATCCTATTTAGATTTTTCCATTTCCCCTATTAAATAAGTTAGGTTGGGTAATAGTCCTTCTTTTTCCTTAATCATCCTATTGAACCACCCCAAATTACCTACTTTTTTGAGAATAAACTGCTCCATACTCAAGGATAGTTCCTGTTCTACATCTTTGCCTTTTCCTTATTCCTCCCAGATCTGAATGGGGGACAGGGAGAGGTCATGTTCAGCCATATCAGTACAACTGTAACAAGAAACTTGAGAGCCTGGCCCATGACCAGTAGTTTGAGTTGGAAAGAAAAGCACAGAGGGAAGTAGAACCCAAGGGATTTCAGTCCCTTCAGCTTTTCCAAGTAAATTCATGTCTGCCTTCTGTTGTGTTTTCCCTGAAAGCCACTTGCAAATGTTGTTTGCTGTGTTTTCTCTCTATTTATACTCCTTTATGTACCAATTTTTTCTCTATTAACAGTGCTTTTCCCTCTGATTTTCATTCTTTTCATCCTGTCTCTGTCTTTGTTCCTTCCCCTTGGGGTCACCTAATCAGCTTCTTTCTCTCCCATCTGTTCCTTGTCCACCCCTACTTCTCCCCCTGCACCTGACCTTTCTGTCAGGCATCAGAAAGTCCCTGCTCTTCTGGGTTCTTTTCTCTGTAGCAATTTAGTTTTCCATTTCTTCCAGGAGAAATAAAATAAAGAACAGAGTGGGGAAATCTGAGGGAAGAAACACCAACTGCATTACCTGTATATACCACATGTGTCTATATGTATATTTGCATGCAACATGGGTGAGGAAGAAGGAAAAATGTATTAATGGCTTCTGCTGCTGCTGGAACACTTCTCTGAAGCTACAGTCCAGTAAAAGCTTACATCACTCAAATGGTAGATCTATATTGCCTCTTCATTAGAGGTGACTGGGATGAATAGGAGGACAAGAGTTGGCAAGTTCTGAGTTGAGTCACATTGTTCTTTAAGGTTATGATGGAGATGTGTTTTAATTAGCAGATTAGTGTAGGTTATGCATTATTAATTAATTAGCATGCCCTGTGACATGGTAAAGTAAGCTGTCCCCATCTACTGGAACTGGCTGGTGAGAGCAGAGGTGATGACACAGAGTGAAAGCAGTTGCTGGCTGTGTGGGTGCTTGCTTATCTCTCTGGCTGCTGACAACACCTTTGGCAGTCATCATACCTGCTAGAGCATGCATCACCCCTCACCTTAAAATGGAGAGAGAAAAGGCAAAATGGGGGAAAATTTGCTACGAAACACTGAATTATCTACACCTCTAGACTGATTTGACTTCTTTCACTCCACAGGGCAATCTTCCCTCTTGCTCTTACTTGTTATTGGCATCAATTTTATCCAGAGAGGGGCACTTAATAAAGAAATCACTGCTATTGTTTGTGTTGCTTCACTTCCTCTGAAACACAAGTTAAAGTTGGAATGGGTGTCTTGCAAGTCTCATGGGGACTGACTGAGGGAATCAAGGTTGTTTATCTTGGAGAAAAAGAGAGTGAGGGAGACCTTACTACTCTTGTGATGGTTTGGGTGTTCCACACCCTCCCTCCCACTTTAAAAATCACCCAGACTAGACTCAGCTGGCTCTGGAAATATGAATGAAGCTTACAGTTACAGATGGCACAATATACAAGCAGATATTTACAGTATATACAGTTATATACAGAAATACACAAGATAAAAGGTAATACAGAAACACAACTCCCCTCTCAGAAACCTGAGTCCCCAGGAGGGGCTCTCAACTGCCCCTTCACCTTCCCCCCTACCCCTCTCAACCTTACCCCAGTCCCAGGGAAGAATGGAGGTTTGGCCAGGGAGTTAGGAAGCAAAGTGGATTAGTCCAAAATGGAGGGTGAGGTTAGAGAGTAAGATGCAGCTCAGCCAGTTCCCCAGCAGATATGAGAGAGAGACTCTCTTATTTGTGTTTTGCTTTTATTCTTATACATCTCAGTAAGCCTATGAGTGAAGTAGACATCACCACTGTTTTCCTTTCACAGCCTGTAATCTAATTCTCACCAAAACATTCTAGCTAGCTTCAAACTAGCACAACTCTCTCAGTAAGCCTATGAGTGAAGTAGACATCACCACTGTTTTCCTTTCACAGCCTGTAATCTAATTCTCACCAAAACATTCTAGCTAGCTTCAAACTAGCACAACTCTCTACAGCTGTCTGGAAAGAGGTGGTAGCAAGATGGGTGTTGGTCTCTTTTCCTAAGTAACAAGTGATGGGACAGGAGGAAAAAGGCTCAAGTTGTGCCAGTGGAGTTTTAAATTGGTAATGAGGAAAAAGTCTTTGAAAATGTTGTCCAGCATTGGAACAGGCTGCCCAGCAAAGCAGTTGAGGCATCCTTGCTGATGTTTAAAAGACATATACATGTGGTGCTGAGAGGCATGGTTTAGTGGTGGACTTGGCAGGTGTTAGGTTAATGCTTGGACTTGATCTTAATAGTCTTTTCCAATCTATATTACTCTGTGCATCTCTGGGATTATGTGTGTGTACGTTTGCATGTGCCCACTGTTTCTGAGGCAAAGGTTTACTATCCCACCCTTGTTGCTTCCTTTGAGTTATTTTCCAGGCACTGCACTTCCTTCAAACCTTGATTCTTCTTGTTTCTTATACAAGCTTATAAACATTGAATTCAAAGAAAGAAATGTTGTATTAATTTTCCAAATTAGCTACATGTTAATTTAACAGACTACATATGACCACAGAGTAGAGGCACTTATGACTCTCAAATAGCTTCATTTTACTGTTTTGGTTTCTAAAGTATCTTCAATGCAATCTCTCTTATGGATAAAAACCCAGGAGAGCATAATATAGTCACAATCAGGGATTGTGATACAGCTTTTTGTGCGATACAGCTACAAAAAAGTGCCTTGTTTCTGGTCAGTAAGGCTGCAGGCAACAGCCAGTACAAGAAATGGGAATGACCTTCTCATTATGCTAAAATCAGATTTCCAGAATTCCTTATAAGTCATACAAATGAATGCTGATCAAAGTCAGGTTGGGCAGTGCCAAGAAAGAAGATGAGCTCAAGGATTGATGGTCTGTTGTGGTATGCACTCTCATAGTATCCCTGATTTTGTACTCAAGAAATCATCTCAAAAGTCCTAATGTTCTCACTTGTCAGAGACCAGTTAAAAGGCAGCATACTTAGAAGCTAAGCACAGGACCAAAGTCAAAGCTCTCTTGGGCAAAGGGCCATATTGATTTACTAGCCCACAGGCTATTTGAAGCTGCTTTGTACAAGTGAAGTAAAAAAAAACCAAAAATGTTAAGCCCAAACATGCACTGTACCAATTATCCTTTGCATTTCACATCCACTTTCCATCTGTTAATTGCTTGCCTTTTCTTTCTGTAGATACATTTTGTATTTCTTAAGAGGTTTGATTATTAACACCCCAGGTACTGTGCAGCAAATACTCTGTAGTCCGGAAGAGATGAAGAGAGTCTCTCCATTGAGCTCTCCTGCTAGCCATCCTCAAGCTAGGAGTTTTTAAAGTTGTAAGCTCCAAACATTTTGTGCATATCCAAAAGGCTTGACACAGCCAGTATGTAGGCATGCTGTTGCTAAATCTGAGTTAATATTTTTAATACCATGTTACTCTCACTGCCTTTAATCCCTCACTTTCAAAAGGAGAGAACAATGTGCTTGTATGACCAAAGAGGCCGTTGGTATCCTGAGGTGCATTAAGAGCTTGACCAGCAGCTTGAGGGAGGTTCTCTTGCTCCTTTACCTGCTCTAGTGAGGCCACTGGACATATATTGTGTCCAGTTCTGGGCACTCGATTTCAAGAGAACTGGGAGTCCAACAGAGGGTTACAAGGGTGTTTGGAGTTATCAGAACATCTCTCTTATGAGAAAGGCTAAGGGACCTGTGGCTGTTTATCCTGGAGAAGAGAAAGCTGAGAAGAGATCAAATCAGTGTTTACAAACACCTTAAAGCTGGATGTCAAGAAAGTGGGGCCAGTCTCTTTTCACTGGTGCCCAGTGATAGGATGAGGGGAAGGGAACAAACTGGAATGCAAGAAATTCCACATCAACTTGAGGGAAAACTTATTTACTGTGGGGGTGACAGAGCACTGGAACAGGCTGCACAGAGAGAGGCTTTTCTGAAAATTTTCAGTATCTACCTGGACAGATTTCTATGTGGCCTGCTCTAGGTAATCCTGCTTTGGAGAAGGATTTGGACTAGGTGATTTCCAGAGGTTCACAGAACTGTTGGTAGTATATACTATAGGCTTGCACTTGCCTCCTCCTTCCTGAATTTCATTCAAATTTCCACCTCCTGCCTGTCACCCCATCTCCTACATACTTCTTGTACACCCTGATAAAGAAGCTTTGAATGAACTGGCTCAGTAGTACTGCTTTCAGCTTTGCTCTGTGTTTGATGATTTAAATCCTATGTCTTCGTATGCAGTGGATAGGCACATGAAGATGCCAAATCCCATTAGCTGCAGAAGGTACACCAATCCCCCCAGAAAAGGATGTTGTACTTCCCAGTTTTGGCAAGAGGCAGTTTGCTGTGTACAGCTCTGAGCAGCTAAATCACTGCTGTTTCAGCAGGCAGACTCACAGGCATGTGTGTGTGCACAGGCAGCCCTTTCAGGACCTGACAGTCTGTGCTGTCAGAAGATTAAATTACACTAGTGGAAAATGGTGTGAGGGAAATAGCTTCAGACAGACCTCTCAGATATTGACCATTTTTCTGTGAGACCTGTTTGTGTTAATTCTCTGTTCTTTCACTCCAGAGGTTTCCTCAGTAGCAGTTAGGTGCAAAATGTAATGAAGTCAGCATTTTGGGGGTGACTCGTCCAGAGCATTAGCCATGAAAAAGGCAAGCCTCTGAGATCAGTTCCCAGCTCAGGAGAAGCGTTAGGGTTCTGGCTTCTAGAAATGCTGAGCAGTCTGAAACGTGGGAGAAGTGGTTGGGAGCTGTGGGGCTTCAGCTTGTCTGCTGCTCTGCCCCTCAGTGTACTGCTGTTTTGGTTTGTTGTTTGCCTGTCCACTAGCAGACCAGATAACTTTCCAATCTTTCTTGCTTTTCCTCCAGGTTTTTTCTGCCCTCATGCAGACTTCCCCTTCTATTTTCTCCTCTACCTCAGGTGCTTCATGATACCTTGTTTTCATTATCTGAAAGTTAGGCTATTAATTTAAGATGGTTTTGCTGCTACCTTGACAACCACCACATGTGACAAGAACTACTTACTATGCAATAATTAGTTATTTGGAAAGGCCCCTCTGTCTTCCCATTGACTATACCACAAACATACAGAATGTGCTAAAGCAACCCATAATCCTGCCCAATCTTTTCTTTGCATACCCATTTCAAAGCCTGGAGAACCTTGTAGCCTCAGCCAGGTACTTCGTAGATCCTCAAAGATGCTGCACATTAGGTGCCAGAAGGTGCTGCTTTTTATTCTGGTTCTCTTATGACTGGGAGCTGAAATTATTGGCCTGCAGAATAATGTATCACAGTGTCATCAGGGTTGGAAGAGACCTCACAGATCATCAAGTCCAACCCTTTACCACAGAGCTCAAGGCTAGACCATGGCACACTGGAGACTCTGTAGGGCTGATCGTGTTTCCAGATAGGCTGACTGCCTCCTCTTAAGGCTCTGTGGCTGTAGGTGTGCCTTGAATCTTATTCTCAAGCACTTCTCTGGATGCAGATTGTGGGGGGGGGGGGGGAGTTGAGTGAGGCAGGACAGGGTAGCAGGCAAATATGGCAAAATAGAAGACTAAGGGCAAAGTAAAAGAAGGGAAAGTACAGAAAAGGAAATTAAGGGGAAAGAGGCAGGATGGAGAAAGCAAAAAAGAGACATGAAGAAAAAGAATAAAGGTAGGATAGGAAGGACAGAAGGGGGATACAGAGATGAGGGAAGAGAATGTGGAGGGCAGATGGAGGGAGTATATATGGGAAACTGAAGAAGAGAGGAAATGGGAACCTGACAAAGTACTGGAGAAATGCTTGTTGAGAGCTAATTTTTTAGCCCGGTGGAATAGCCCTGTTAGAAAAAGGCAGTCATCTAACAGACAGCATGTCAGCTTGAAATAACACACAAAAATTAATATTACACTGTGCATGATTTGCTGAATTCCATCCCCTAGGGGACATCTTCTGGTGGAAACAAACTGGGTTTATTAGAATGAGGCTTTCTCTTTGAAAGTAAATTGCACTGTCTTTGTGTTGTGTACCTGGCAGTGATTCAGAAGCTGACAAAAGCTCACGGTGGGGAGAGGTAGAAGTTAGAGGTCTTTCTTCTTATCATGCTTGTGTGCTGGGGTGGGAGACAGGTGGAGGAGCAGGCACGCAGTGAGGGAATCTGTGCAGATTAACGCTTCTTGAAAGAAACATTTATAAGGGAATAGTAAGACTAGAAGGAGGAGTACAGGAGAGAAGAAAGTCAAGATATAACAGAGATGTGTAACCAGTGAGCAGGGAGGGAAAAAATGTCCTCTATCTTTTCAGCTACGTGTTCCCTTCTGATGCTTGTTGTTTCACTTCTCTAGCTTCCCTGGTATTTCTTTGTGTTCAGCTCCTTCTGTACTTTCCTTTTGCCTCTGTTTGCCTAAACTCTGCTACAGCCAAAAACCCTTTTCCAAACCTTTCCCCTTAACATGTCCTCCCTGCATGATCACAGTCTCTCTGCACATAATCAGTGTCTCTCTTTCTCACTTACTCCCTTTTACTGGTATACTTCTCTTTCTTACCCATTGTGCTCTTTTCCTGGATTTCTCTTCATTTTCCAGCTGTCAAAGATTCTTGCTCTGGTATTCTCTATGGCTACTGTACCACCAATACACATGCACATGTATTTATTTATATACACAAGGATAGATAAAATGTATTTATATGTGTATATTATAATAATGTTAAATGTGTGTATATATATAAATATTCCAAACCAATACTAGTTAACCTGTCCTTCAGCATAAGATGAAGCCTGGGTGTTTTTACAGTAGCTGATGAGCTGCCTGCTTTGATGTGAGGATTTAGACTGAAAGATATGATTGCATTTTTCTAGTGCCTTCTCATGATAGTCCTCTTTCATGCTTACAAACTGTCCATGAGTTGGCAGGATGGAGTCATGGGAATAGTCTGGTTTACTTCAGCACATAATGAGGTAGCTCCTGTTTTCCACTTATCTGCCCCAAGTGGACCATTTTCTCAGCACCTTTCCAAAAGTCATGCTGTTGTGAAGGGACAGATTCAGTTGTGAGAGTAGCACTGCTATTCCTCTGCCTTCCCACTGCACCTCTTTATTGAGTAAACCAAAAACCAACCAAACCCAAGCTCTGGTATGACATGGCAAGAATGCTTGGTTTACAACAGCCCTAAGACTTGAGTCATGACAGGTCAGAGTTTGCAAAGAGTAGCAGTTTTTCTGAATGCCTACAGGAAGACCAGAACTGTGGGAAGCACTGACTTGGAGAGTAGCATCCTTACTGTAGGCCAAGAATCCAGAAGCTTACAGTCAAGCAACAGTGCATGGAAAATGGTTTCCACATTCTGAGTTTGAAAATCCCTCCTATTCTCATTTTTTAATTTGCTACCCTTTTAGTTCATTGAAAAAAAAACTCCTTTTCAAAATTCAAAGTGCTCATGGCCAGAAGAGTTGAGATGTTAATTGTATGGAGAAACCTTCTGTATAACACATGTGATTTTGTTTCATTGACTTCCACTTGCATGGAGGTTCTTAATTTGTGTTTGGTAAAAGCATATCCTCCAAAAGACATCAGCTCTTTATGTGAGGAAACTGAGAGATGGAAAGGTTACTACTTCTCTTGGTCATTTATTCCAGTAGTTAAACACTTGCAATGAGATTTGTGCTGCATTTCTAGTTCAAAGGCATCTTGCTTCACTTTCCAGGCATGCACACATGCATCTTTCCATAGTTCTGCTTATCCACAGAGAACCTTAATCTTCTTCGAGGCTTTCCCGGTTGCAGTCTCCTGCTTTGTAGATGTAGTCTGTGTTTCCTGGTCCTTGACGTATTGTTCTGTATGTGGCTGAACTAAAACATATTCAGTTTGAGCAGGTATAGTTCAAAAGTCATCCGCTTTGGTTTATGTGTCTGCTCCTCTACCCATCTCTGTAAACATCACCTCAAGTATTGTTCATTTATTTCCGTATGAGCAATGAGATGTAAAACCTCAGTCCAAATTCTCCCACAGAACAATGATTCCATGTTTGTTGTTTCTTTTTGAGGTTCTTCAGACAGTCCTCAAACCACTGAATAGGGTACTTTATTGTTAATATATAATGTGGTTTAAATCACAGTGTTATGAGGTAGTAAGTTACAAGCTCTACAGGCCCCCCACATTTTTGTAGGTATTAATTTACCTTTGTCAATTCAGTTTGTAATTTGGGTGTGAAACCATATTGCTTTTAAATTACTTTGACTCCATAATCCTATGTTTCTTGACATGAATTTTATTGGCACAAATTAATTCTTTAAGTATTTAATATTGACTCAGCCTTTCTGTGACCTTCTTGTGAAGCTGAGGATCCTTCCTTCTTCTCTTGCTTTTCTCAAATGTCGACTCAACATGAGGAGTCTCCCAGTCATCTCAAGTTCCTAGATATTCTACAATGTTTCAAACAACAACATCAGGAAGCCAAGGATGTCTGTAAACCAGCTTTTTAAGAATTGTGGATATAGGCTGTCTGGCCTGCGGAGCTTGTCCCTGCTTCCCAATGTCTTAATTATTTTCTAATGGAATTAATTATTCAGAAGTTATATTAAATAGCTACCATAATGGTTATAAAACATTTTGCTGCCTTGCTATTAACAGTTTAACCACTTTTAGCTAGTATCACATTTTCCCTTTTCTTCCTATTACTTTTGTTCCCAGAGTATTTTCAGACACCTACATTTTGTCATTCTTAACTCTGTCAGCCAGGCATTTTACCCTAATGTCTCCATCTTCCCTTATCAGATGCTTATGTCCCATAACTTTAATTGTGCTGACTGCTACCTGTAGCTATTTCCTTACATTTTGCCATATGTTGCTTTTATTTGTAATTACTGCTTTATTTGCCATGAAATCAAGTGTTGCTTTTTTATCCAAGGTTGTAAGCTTTCTTGACTGTGAGACTAACATTTTGACTAGTTAATTAACTCTTCTTGTATAAAGTCTCCCACTTTTCAGTTATATTACCTCTCTAATTTTTGGTCCCGCCCAGTTTCACTCGTATTTTCTTCTAATACTTTCACTTGAAGCCTTAAGAGTATTTGTAGGCTTATGTGTACTCTGTATGCATGTGGGTGTGTGTACATAAGTATTACTAGTAGGTGCTGACCTTTTGTGGCCCTTATTGATTGCAGTCTGGTCAGGATGGTGGGTTTCCAGGCAACTGTCATTTTTTCAACCCAGTGATTAATTTATGTTCTTCTCACAGGAAGAAGAGAGGAATATAATCTCTCAATTTAACTTTCCTTCATCATTTCTTGTTTTCATCCTATTCTTTCCTCTGGGATGGGATTTGTTCTTCCCAGCATAGACTTCCTCAGTCTTTAAAATCTCTTTTTTTTTTTTTGCCTTCAGTGTTTCCAGTTTTCTAACATTTGCTCTTTCTATAACTGACCACCCTGTTGTTTTTCTTCCAGTCATACCATTCACCATTTTTTTCCCACTAAATTGTTCCCCTTGCATGGATTTAATTAATTACTATAATTATGTTATAGTATTTCAAGTGCTTTTCTTTGCCCTTTTCTTCATATGTCTTGATATTTAATTTGTCCTGAAAATTGCCTTTGTTACACACTGAACTGTCCATGGAGTTCATAGATAATTTAGGAGCCCAGTGATGTGTGCAATGAGTTCAAATGTTTCCTTCTGATACCTCACATTTTTCAACACTGACTTTAACTCCTTGCCTTTGTGCTCATTCACATATCTCCACCAGGTTCAGCCAAAATTCTTCACCATCTTCTTCACTCTTAAGTGAAATAAATGGCATCATCTGGAAGTTTAATCACCTCACTCTTCACTCCTTTTCCTAGATCACTACTAAGCATGTTTATGTAAAGCACTAAATGAATATCATAAATCTTGGTTCTTTTACTGTGCAATGTTCTTGCTACTTCAAAGGCAGAAAATAATAATAATAAAAAAAAAAGGAGATTCCAAAATTTATTTTGAGCAGTATAATCCATGCTCTAAATTCCACAGGAACCATTCTGCTGGGTAGTGTCAAAATCCCTTTCTCCTCAGCCACTGAGAGCCTCTCTCCTTCACTTTGTTTTCTCTTTGAAGTGATGTCCTCTTTTCTCCTAACATTTAATTTCAGTGTAGCCCTAGTAACAATGAGATAAACAGTGTCAGATCAACCAAGAGCACTTTTCTGGTAATAAGCTGAATAGATATTCTCACAGGAGGTCATCAAATATTGATTTGTCATTATGGACAATATGGACCAAGTTCAGCTCTCAGTTACTTTACTTCAGCAAAATCATATTAAGGTAATTGGGAGAATTTAGCTACATGTGCAGTTTTTATTTCCTTATATGGCTACCCTTAGCTAAGCAACAAGTAAGGAGCCTGTGTGAAGAAGTTCAGCAAAGCCTTTGACACTGTCTGCCACAAGAAGCTCCTAGCCAAGCTGGCAGCTCATGGTTTGGACAGATTCACTCTGTGCTGGGTCAAGAACTGGCTGGATGGCAGAGCCCAGAGAGTGGTGGTGAATGGTGCCACATCCAGTTGGCAGCTGTCACTAGTGGTGTTCCCCAGGGATCAGTGCTGGGCCCAGTCCTGTTCATTATCTTTATTGATGATCTGGATGAGGGGATTGAGTCCAGCATCAGTAAGTTTGCAGATGACACAAAGCCAGGAGGAGGTGTCAATGTGTTGGAAGGTAGGAGAGCCCTGCAGAGGGACCTAGACAGGCTGGATGGGTGGGCAGAGGCCAATGGGATGAGATTTAACAAGGCCAAGGAGCACTACAGGCTGGGGACAGAGTGGCTGGAGAGCAGCCAGGAAGAAAGGGACCTGGGGGTACTGGTAGATAGAAGCTGAAGATGAGCCAGCAGTGTGCCCAGGGGGGCAGGAGAACCAATGGCATCCTGTCTGTATCAGGAACAGTGTGGCCAGTAGGACAAGGGAGGATATTCTTCCCCTCTACTCAGCACTGGTCAGGCCACAGCTTGAGTACTGTGTCCAGTTCTGGGCCACTCAATTCAAGAGAGATGTTGAGGTGCTGGAAGGTGTCCAAGCCCTGTGAGGAGAGGCTGAGGGAGCTGGGGTTGCTTAGCCTGGAGAAGAGGAGGCTCAGGGGTGGCCTCATTGCTGTCTACAACTACCTGAAGGGAGGATGTAGCCAGGTGGGGTTGGTCTCTTCTCCTGGGCAAACAGCAACAGAACAAGGGGACACAGTCTCAAGTTGTGCCAGGGGAGGTCTAGGCTGGATGTTAGGAGGAAGCTCTTCCCAGAGAGAGTGATTGGCATTGGAATGGGCTGCCCAGGGAGGTGGTGGAGTTGCTGTCACTGGAAGTGTTCAAGAAAAGCCTGGATGAGGCACTTAGTGCCATGGTCTAGTTGACTGGCTTGGGCTGGGCAATAGGTTGGACTGGATGATCTTGGAGGTCTCTTCCAACCTGGTTGATTCTATGTTAACCCATGATGCTTTTCCCTGCCCTCCCCTTCCCACCGTGGCTAGAGGGATGAATGTCATCCTTTGCTGAAAGTGTGAATTGTCATTCAGACAAAAGCACTTGCTTTTAGCCTTCGTTCTTTCCCTGCTTGGATTTATCTGGGTAATTGTCAGCAGGACACTTTTTGGATCTGAAACTGAGCCTGTGGAGGGCTTTCTCTGCTGAAAGCCATGATGTGCATTCAAACACTGTTAGAAACAAAAGACATCTATTTAAGCTAGGTCCTGCAGTTCAGTGTAAGTGACATGAGAAGGAACGCTTTAAATGTTTGAGAGGAGTGGGCTGTCTATGGGAGTGGAACCTGCGTGCAAATAAATAGTCTGTGGAATATCACCATTGTTTGCTTCCCACGCAGGATGGAGAAAGATAAGGAAAGGAATGTGAGAAAAGTACACTCTGGCACATCTCTGCCAGCTTTCAAATGCAGTCAGGCAGTAAATCCATACATGCATCAGTTCTGATGAGCTGATAAACAAATCTATCAAATTTGCCAAGTCTGTGGGAATCCCAGGCTGTCTAATAGTAGATGGAGGTAGGGGTTACAGCAGGATAGAATTTACTATAGCTGGGAGCTGAAATACAATAATAATATAGTAATAAGTATGTTGCTGCTCCAGCAGAGAGAGCAGAACTACTAGGACTGCATGAAATTTGGGTATAAAAGGGGCAGCAGTAGGAGACTTGGAGCATATTTAGCACGAGGCAGCAGGAGATAGTCAGGAGCTTAGGAGCTGTGGCAAATGGTGGAGGTTGCAGTCTGTGAAGCACAGTAGTCCAAAAGTCAGATCATACATTATATTTGAAATGAAAATGATACATGTTTTGGATAATGCTATAATTTTATCATGGTGCTTAGTAACTGGATGAAATATTTGTCCTCTCCGTGGAGTAATACCCTCTTTAATTTACCATCTGCTGAACATGCAGGCATGTACACACATGTAACAACAGTTCTCTTTTTGCTTTCAAGGGGAAATAATATTGAGTCAGAGACATTTTAGCTGATCTTTTCTCACCTTCAAAATTCTGTGAGATGTACTTTGTATTACATCTGTGCACCCAGTGTGTGTACTGACAGTGTGGCAAAACCCAAACTGACATGCTCATCTGTGTGGGAGCTAAACCCACACCATACAGACAGCACTGTGAGGGTCTTTTATTTGAGAACATTTGGCACCAAAACTATTTTGACCTTCTCTCTAAATACATATTAACTGAAAGATGGGCACAAACAGCTGAGGAGAGATGTGACACAAGTCTTCAGTGCTTGGTAAGTCTGATGGGAAGGATCAGCAGCAGCTCCTGCACGCACAGGATTGGGGAGACAGTTTCACTGATAGGAGCAAACCCGTGTTGATGACTTGTGTGAGAAGACAGAGAAAGAGAGGAATGGACAACATGACATTTCAATTACATCAGCTTCAGAAAAAAAAGTGTTTAAGGAAGTAGATGGAAAAGGATAGGGAAAACAAAAACAAAACAAAGAAAGTCCCCAGGAGCTCTCTGGCGTTAATCTAACCTTCAGCATGACTGAAAACTGCACAGGCAGGTGAGCAGAATTATTGATGTTTCAAGTAATTACTTCAGCAGGCGCTGCTATCAAAATTCATAGTGATTGATTTCCCACTAGTCAGCTTATCTCTCTGAGAACAAGTTCACTGGAAAGCAGCTTATAACCCCTTCCTAATAAGCCATGGCACAGTACTGGAGAAAATGGCATCAGGCGCATTTTGTTTTGCATTCACTGCTGTTAAATGTTGAAGCATGCAAAATGTTAAGATGCCAGGCTCTTTTATTCTCCAGATGGCCTAGGAATACAGAGATCTGCACTCCAAAGCAACCCACCCTTGTCACCCTAAGCACAATGTGAACTGAAGGGGACTTCCAAGCTGAATTTCTTTCAGTAACAAGAGGGAAATGTCATAGCTGAACACATACACTAACTATAACTTTATGTGTAAAGGTGGGTCTAGAATATGGAATATTGCCTGCAGGCAGACTGAGAACTGGCTATGTCAGGACACTGAGAGCATATCGTTCAGGTGCCCACCCTCAGGCCACACCGATGATACCAAAGTATACACACTGAGCAGCATCAGCTTAAATTCCTGTTGCCACAAGCTGTGAATCCAGGTCTGAATCTGCAAGGAAAGCTTTAAGATTAAGTAGGATGAGGATGCAGGCTCTCCTGGGGCTGTTTTCACCAGAAGGCCTAGTATCACAGAATCCTAGAATCGTTTAGATTGGAAAAGACCTTTAAGAGCATTGAGTCCAGCACCATCTATGTCCTCACAGCTGCAGCAAATGACCACAAGGTTGTGGCGAGAGTGTAATTAAACTTCTGTCGTGTCCCAGATAGCCCAAGTGACATTAGGGAAAAGGAGTGATACCTCATGATACAGCAACAAATACTCAGATAAACACAGCTTCCATCCCACCTCTGGCCTTTGGTGCATGACTGTCCAGCCAGAATGGGAAAAGCTCTCTTTTCCCCCCATTCACTTTTCCAGCCCACAGCTGGTTGTAAAAGAGAAGCAAAGACATGTTGCTCTGGCATGGCTTGTGCATCCAGAAGAGCTTGGACCTTTACGTTTGCAGCCTCTGTTGATGAGCAGTCCTCTACTCCCACAAATCAAAGCACAGGAAAAAACGACATGAGGGCCAAGCATGAGGAGGCTGAGCTACCAGTCTCTGTGATTTTCCTCAGTCTGTGTCAGGAGGCACATCATCTGAAAGTGTGTTTCCTTTTCCTTTTGGCTTGTTTCCCATGCCTAGAGAGCCAGAATGTTTCCTTGTGCAGATAGTTGTTTCACCCTGCCATCTGGCTGTGTGCATGCACACAAGAGGAAAGCGGTGCTATTTGTCAGGAAGCAAAAGGATTATTTGTCAGATCAGGTCTACGGAGGAAAAGATAGGGAAGAAGAGAGTGCAGGAAAAACATTTTGTACTATTGGCAAGAACAGGAGCTGATGAGATAATTTCCTAGGGCAGAGATGAGCTGCTTCTTTCAGGACCCAGCAGCTATCTGCTCAGTAGCTGTGCAAGAGAGGGAGAGATAAAGGTACTTAGGAGCTGAACTTTCATAGAGAATTTAAGTGGCCACTTTCTTAGAGTTCTGGGAAGATTTGGGCTAGTTTTCCCTTTTGCTATTTGCCCATTTAATGAATACCTGTGTTTCCTGGTGGCTATTACACATGCAACTCCTGTGGGTATATCACTTTTCCTGGCAGGCCTGTTGGTTGCCAGCCCATAGCCTATGTTTGCACTAGCAAAGTCTGCCAGGATGACGCCACAGCAGCATCATGCTTTCAGAAGGTATGCAGTGTCCCATGGTGCCCTGTTATGAAGCACCAGTACAACTGTGCCCTGTTATGAGGCACCAGTACAACTACGCTTCTGCTGTGTGGATGGTACTAATCTTGCACCCTGTGCTGTGTCACCCTTTTGGGCGTAGCTTGGTCCTTCTTGGTACAGGGTGATCTCCAGGGTTCTCTGTCCATCCTTCCAGAGCTAAGGTAGCTGCACAGCACAAGCCATTAGGAAGGGCTGTTTGTGGATCTTCCTTTGACTGCCTCTGCAAAATCAAGCACTGCCATGTGCCTGAGGTCCCTGCATTCAGGAGGGCAGTAGGGGAGGCAGTGCAGAACAGCAAGGTCTCTCAGAGACAGGCTCTAGCCTCTTAGCCTACAAAGAGGGAATTAACAACGGAAGGGAGAGAGATCTCTGACTAGGATTTCTCAAAATCCATCCAGCTTCTCATCCAAAATACCTATATTTCACAGTATACTGACACATTTCTCTGGCAGCAGCTGCAGCATTCAGGCTTCTGCTGGTCATCTGCACTGTTTAAGCAACTAGGGTGGGATGGAAAGTTCTGTAAACTCCTTTGCTAGAAAAACTCTCAGTATATGGCAGTCCTAGAAGGGGGCCTTTAGACTGGATGAAGAACTCATCCTAACGGTCCCAAGTGGCCTGTGACTCTTCAGGTCCTATGATAGAACTGCGTCAAGGCAACCCTTTCGTCTTTCAACTGTAACCACTGGAGTATGGAGACATCAGAGGCTCTGCTGATTCTTGCACGTGCCTTTATTCTTGTGGGTTTCTTCACCTGCATTCTTGTGAGCCATGGGGCCCTCAGGCACTGTCGATATATGCTACTATACACACCACTGCTCTTTTGTGGGGCTCCTACCACAATCTGCAAACCACCACCTCAACCTGTGTTTTGGCCCTCTTTCCCAACAGGCTTCTGTGCTCTTTTCCCCCTTCTGGTTTGCAGTGTAGTGGGCTGCAGGAACGACAGAACTCCTGTGCTGTTCTTCTGGCTTGTAACTTCTATTGTGCTTCTATTTCAGTCCCAGGCACCCTGGGTAGAGTGTGGTAATCCTCATATCCCATGGGAATATGGCAAGAGGGGGTAACCAGATGGTCACAATAGCACATTGAGGTTCTATGAAAACTGTCTCTGATGGGGACACAATTGTTATGGAAGCACAGTGATGACTACATCTTGTCACAGATAAAGAGGAAGCCAGATGAGGATCCAATTGCTTTCCCTTGCAGGACACTCCGCATTTAGGCCTCCAAGCCTTCAACATCTTGCCTGCATGTTTGTACTACTTTCTACTCATCTTGTGGATGAGTGCTACAGCAGCTCAACTTTCAGAATCCTGCAGACTCAGGAGATGAAGTGCAGAATGCAGACTGCGTGGTTGCCCTGTGGGGCTGGAAAGCCTCTCTTTTTCTCTAACTATTTCTGACATTTCACCTGTCACATCCTGCGCCGCTTCTAGGGGGTGATAAAATGTTTGGATCTCTGACTTGTGTAGCCAGTACACTATGTTCACTATTGTTAAGAGATCAAAGATGTTAGAGCTAGGGAAAAGTCAAAAAAGAGGGATTAGGAAGCAAGATATATGAGAAAGAAAGAGAAAAGGAGGAGAAGGACAAGGAAGTCAAGTAGAAATAGGAACAATTGCCTAGAGACAGGTAGACAGATGCCCAACAACCCAGCTAGACAGACGGCTGTGGCAGAAATACAGCATGCACCTTGCTGTTCTTGGGCTGTAATTATCAGCTATTTAGGCAGTAAGCCCAAGCAAACCAGTTATTATAATATTCAGCAGCTCTGAGGTGAAGCCCAAAGCAATTAATGCCCTTTGAGAACTGGGCATTACTACAATGAGCACAGATTTTAAGAAGAATATTTGTGGAGAGGGGTGGATTAGGACTTTTTTGTTATATAAGGAAGGGAAGGGGGAATCTGCAGAGGAGATCCTCAAAGATGAACAAAACAGGTATGAACTATATCAGAGTTAGAAAGCACAGGTAGGGAGCAATGGCTGATCACATCTTTACAAGCAGCTGCTTTTCTTTAGAGCAATTGTAATCTGAGCCAAACGGGTTCTTCTGAGAAAGCAGAAGCACTCAGAAATAGATAGCCAGGAAAAGCAGACATAAACCCGGACTATGAAGGGCAGGAACATCTTATTCCTGGTTTGGTTTGGTTTGTGTAACTGTAACTGAAAAAGAGACAAGCCTCATACTGCAGGATGAAAGGAAGGAGAGAAGGGGTGGGTGGAGGCAATAAGTGAAGTACACTTTCCTGAGTGAAGGCCTGAAGCCCAGAAGCAGGGCTTACTGCTTCCTTGTCTTAACTAGAAAACCTATCATGATGGATGACACTTGGCATGAAATTACAAGACTCTGGCTCATTAGATTTTTCAGGGAAGTAGAGAAGAGTATTCCTAAGGAAATCTTTGCAAGAAACTTCTGACAGACTGGGCAGCCTGCAGCCTCACACCTCAGCCACAATAGCCTTATGTGCACAGGTGCTATGCACAGATATGTGTGCACACGTATCTAGCTGTGTGTCATGGGTCTGATGCTTCGTGGCTGTGAAATCCTCTGGCTCTGAGTCAGCGAAGTTCTGCTGAACTGTCTTTACTAAGGGTATAAACAGTCACATGCAGCAGCCTGACTTGTATGATGGCTCAACACCTGGTGCTGGGCACTCTTGAATCAGAAACCTTGAGAAGACAGGACATCCCAGGCACAGGAAATTCTCTCTGTGAAGGCAGCCTGAAACTCACATTTTCTCCTGGCACTGAGCAGCCGCCTGCTGCTTTTTGGCTTGGAAAGCAGTGTGTGCAACTGAGATAATATCTTGGTGGAGTTGTTACATTGGGATACTTTCTTCCAAACATCAAACATACTTGGGAGTGAAGAGGAGAGTTTATGACTCAAGATACACAAATTAATAGTGTGTTTTTGTGTTTCAAATTAGCTGTCAATAGCAGAACCCGCTTGGAAAACCCAAGCCTGTGAATTGCTGCTTCACTGTGAAGCCTGTTCTGATAGTGAGAAGGAAAGTGTTTTGAAGCCACATTAAGTGAAATAGTTGTTAATTCTTCTTAAGACCCCCATGACATTTGTTGTAGCCCCTTGGAAAACACCCTCCTTTATAGTCCAAGCTGTGTTTTTCATATAAACTTGCACTTCTAAATTTTAAAGTACAGGAACAAGCAGCATGCAGTAAGAGTGGCAGGGCAGAGAGAAAAGAGACAAGACAGAAAATCTGTTTCCCTGTAACCTGAAAGGATTGAGTAGTGATAAAGTAGTTGAATGAAAGGGAACTGGTGGCCACAGCTGCAGTGAAGTAGCCTTTTCATCCCACAGCAGTGAAGCTGTGCAGGGAGGAGCCTGGTGACAGCAGCTGTTGTGGGAGAGAAAGCAGTAGGAAAAGATTCCTTTCACCAATGCATTTTCAAAAGTTCTTCCAGCACTGCAAGTAAAAGCAAAATGTCCATGCCCAGCAGGCTCACTTCTGACTCAGGAAGCCCTTAGCAGGTTCAAGAGGTGGGTAGTGTGCAGCTGTTTGTGTAGCTAGCCATACCCTACTAAATACATCTGGTGACTGACACTTCTTGAATGTGGCATGAAGGGGGACTGCCCATGTCAAAATAGAGTAGTTCAGGTACATATTTGAGTTCTCTTGCCTCCTTATTTGTTTGTTCAATATGAGCTTTTCTTAAGAGCCACACTGTCTAGAAGCAGAGCTTTAAATCTGACTCACTGAACGATGCTGAGATTTGTTTTCCTTTTACATCTAGCAACATTGGTGAGAACCAATTAAAGAGGGAAGCGTTGGAGGTGCCATGTTCGTTATGCCACTGGCGAGGATCAGAGCTGCTCTCTCTGCTGTGCAGCCTCTTGTCAGAAACCCTTAGGCTTTTTGCTACACAAACTGTTGGAAATGTTTGAAAGTAGAGTGTTTTCCCACAGTGGTTTAGTCTTTATTTGATTATTTTTGTTTTGCCACATCCATTGCTTCCCTCCAGATGTTGTGAATGCAGCTAGACATTTGTAGGGGTTGATCATTTATTTTCTCTTTTACTTTAGATCCTGGCATGGCATCAGTGCACTAGTTGTGATTTATTAGGTCCATGCTGTTGCCTGACCAGAAAAAAACAGCTCAGTGTGTTTGCTTGAGAATATTCTTCCATTATATGGAGTCTTGCCCTGCACAACATGTGCATATGGGTGTTTTATTTCTTCCTTTGATAGTACTTAATCTAGTCACCTTTGAGGAAGGTGGCATGGCAAGGTGGCAGTTGACTTCTTCTGGTGTAAGAGTTTCCATAATCAGTATATTGGGTTTTAATCTGGCAATGAGAGGGCTTGAAACAAACAAACAAACAAACAACACATTTAAACGCAGGGGAAGAGAAGACCTGTGTAAGATGTTTGGAAATGTGATGACCTCTGGATGCCTCGGCAGACCTTCAGGAACAGAGCTGAGGCTGTGCTGGTTAATCCCATGTAGCTTTGTGCTGAGTCTGCTACGTGAGGAGATGGGGTTTGAGAAGTTTATTGAGTGCTGTGGGAATGCTCATGCAATACAGACATGATAAATGAAGCCTGTAGATTGTGTCTTTTCTGTCAACTTTCTGTCTTGATTTACAGAGCTTTCAATGTTTTAGAGCCTTATAGCATTATATATAATTCCAGATCGTGCAGAATTTGCCTACTTTGGGATTTGATCCAAAACTCTCGCCGTATACACTGTAAAGCTTGATATCTTTCAGAGCATATAGTTTGAAGCATTTCTTATTGATTCCCTTCTTTGCAAGAAAATGGAGGAAAATCTGTTGTGTTGCTGAAAAAAGTGTTTTGAGAAAGTATTTTTTTTTTTTAATCTCTGAAGTTGTTAGAAAACCAGCCTCAGAGCAGAGATAGCAGCTGCTTTTGTCTAGTCTGTGGCAAACAAGGAGGGGAATGGAGGTGGGGGAAAAGGAATTTACTTAGAAAAGTAACCATTTCCCCCCAAATTCTGCTAAGCACTTGAACAATAGTTTTGAAGAGCAAATCAGGGATGTGTCGTTATACAGAGGGGTAGGTAATGATTTTGGATGATGACTTTTCTGACATTTTGACATTGTTTTTCCTTCAGCCTGCCCCACTCTAGCTTTGTTTGTTTGGAGGGAGTAAAGGTTCCCAGTAGCATCACTTGGAGCTCTGCTTCACTCTCTGTCCCTCCCTCCCTCTTCTACTCTTTCTTTGCCTCATTGTGGTGCGTGTTCCCTTTTCAAAAAGTAATTTCATGGCTCATGCACTTAAGATTCCATCAGAAAGTCGAGTCTTTGATCAGGCAGACAGACATCCTGCTGGGATTTCATTGCCAAATCACAATTCCCTTAATTAAGACTATGTGTCTTTATATCACTAAACTGATTCCAGCTGGGTCCCTGCTCCCTTTACATCCAGATTTACCTAGACTATGCATTCCCGCCCCCTGCGACTCTGGAGGAACAAAAACCATTTAAAGACTTTTCGTTACCAGTGTCTTCCCTCTGCTGCTTCTCCCCATCAGTGCAGCAGTTGGTGTGGGCTGGGAACTAAATCTCTCCCTCAGTCTTGTTTGCACTCTTCTTTGAATCAGAAGGTCTGATTGTGCCAGGGATTTGCTCTGTTTCTCTCCAGCTCTTGAAAGCTGCGAATCAGCAGTACAAAGGGAATTGGTCTTGCCTGGTATTGTTTTCTTCTTTTAACTGAGAGTCAAGAAAATACCAACATTCAGTATAGTTTTCTCCTCCAGTCCAGCTTTTTAAAGCTATCAATTAAAGATGAAGCAGGTTAAGAGTGCTCACTTATGGTAATCACAGGTCCTGTGTGAGAGGGACTTTGGTGACATTTCTGCTGTGCTGGGTTTGCTTGCTGTATTAGTCATGCCAAGGCAAACATTTCTCTGGAGATAAAAATATACAGTTGATGAGTCCTGACTTCAAAGTGTGTGGTCTGCTCTGGCCGAGGAGATAATGCTCTGGGGAGAGTTTTGATGGGCAATATTGTTTTTCTTTCAGTCATCTGCATTTTCCTTTCCTCCTCCTTAATTTCCTCTCTCCTCTGAGCCGTGCCCTGACACCTTCTCCAGGGAGAAAAAATTCCATAGCAACCCACTAATGGCACTAATTACAGGGATGGCAGCTAGCATGGTTGCTGTGAGGCAGCACCCAGCCTCTGACCCAAGAGCCCAGCCATTCCCCTCTATCACGATGCCTGTCTTGGGGGATGAAGAAGGTTCAAGGATGGGGCTTCTCAGTGCACCAACCCCAGAGGTATGAGTGCATTTGCCATACACTGTAGAGAGAAGGGAGCAAACATTTCAGGCATTTTCAAAGCAATCTGTGAAGAGATGTCAGGGGATAACAGATGTGTCCATGGTTTAAGAAATGTCCCCATAACTGTAAAGGGGGTCAGTCAGACCTGTGTGTGGGCAGTAGCTCTCCCTGTGTGGGGTCCAGAAGATGCCACTCTCAAGCTCTAAACATTTCACCAAGTGAGAGCTCTGCAGCCAGGAAACCAGGCTGCTGGCTGAACAGTGGTGTGTAGTGCTACAGTACCTGGAAGGCTGTTGGCTGCTTATGCAGTCATGCTTAAAATTAGAGATGGCCAGCAAACAGTGGAGCTTTAACAGCTAGCAAACCTTGACCCAGCATTTCTTGGCGCTGAGTTGCCTGCTTAATAAATGAATCTAAATCTCCACTCTAGACACATCCTCTTCTACGGATGGATTAATCTTCAGATTTATCATAAGGAATTCTTCACTTGAAAATGCCTACTTAATTTTGTACCAGCAGAGCTTCCAACCCTGTCTTGGGCATGCGGTGACTTCGTAATGGGCCATAGCAGAGCTTGACTTAAAATGAAGCCCCTTTAAAGGGTCTGGCATATTTCCAGCTGTTGCTTCCAGCCAGAAGACTTTTGGTTCAGTCAAACAGGCTACAGCCTGAGCTAAGCCTTATTTACCTTTTCACATGCTACTAAAATGTTCACTGAAAACCCTAATAGGACTTTGTACTTAGATGGGTCTTCAGCATGAGGGTTCCAAAGCTCTTATTAAAAAGAATTGCTAATTATGACTCCATGGGAAAATCAGATTAGATCAAAAGAGGTTCAAGATCTCTGTTTAGTTTGAAAGATAGAACAAATCTATCCCAAATATACAGAAAGTGTATTTGGTGACCAGAAAACGAGTGTTATGAACCTGTATAAATAACATGATAATTAATTATTTTTAAAGTGAATTAAAAATCTCATATTTTATAGAATGTTAATGTTTGTCTTTGTCTTGTCCCAAATTATCTTAATGGAATGATAGAGACGCTTTAAACCTGTACTTGAAGTTAATTGAAATCTTGTTCATAGACTCTGAATAAAGAAATTAGGATATAATTAAGCTAAATTGTCTAGATGCTGTGGTTATCAGGATCTGTGCCAGACTCAGGTCACTTGAAGGTGCAGACAAAGGAGCCCAAGCAGACACTATCTTTCCTCTGTGGGTTGTTGAACACAGCAGGATGGTGGGCTGCAGGGACATCACGGCACTAGGGGAGTTCTTCCCCTGAAGAGAGATCTTGTTGGCAGAGGTATGATGGGACTCAGAAATCCATGGCATGGGGATGGCAGCCTTATGGTTAGGGCACTGCTGCTGCAAGAATGGAGCCGAGACCACAGAGACTCTGAAGCTCAGCTGAGAATCCTCTGCACCCTTCGCTACAGTGTTAGGCTCATAGATAGAGACCCTAGCCAGAAATGTTGAGTGGAGATGAACAGCCAAAGTCACTACTGTGCCATTGTGTGTGTGACATCACAGCAACAGAGTGAATGTAAAGGGATGTAAAGGTGGCAATTTGGGTCACCAAGTCATTAGAAATATCAGAAGGTAGGATTCTCTTTGACTTTCTTATGGAGCTCATTAGTTGTGATTAAAAAATATGTAAAAAGCACAGTAAGAAAATTGCTAAGTGTAATATCAAGTGCTGCTACTGTTAAGAGTATCAGTAATTTACAAGTAAAAGTAGCAGAGGACAATATCAAATAGCAAAAATCCAGCATGTGGTAATCATGCATTAGAGAAAACAACTGCATTAAGGAACACAGAGATAAGGCACCCAAGCTTCCTTACCTCAGCTCTGGAGAGATGCCCCAAAGGGCAAAAGTGGAAAATCAATGATGTTGCATTTTATCAACAAATTAAATCTCATCTGGAACCATAAAGACTGATGCCACTGAAGTGTAGTCATTGCATCTGGCCACTGCTCTCCCTAATCTTTTCTTTTGACCTGATAAGGAATCTGATACCTGACTGAAACTTTTCAGATGCCATAGAAGTCAGTGGGAGGGTGTTAAAATGTGTCAACCTACAGAGGGAGAGATAGGAGATGGGTTGCATCAACAAGGGCATTACCAGCAGAGATAAAGAACTCGTTATCCCACTGTACTCAGCACTTGTCAGACCATACCTTGAGTATTGTGTATGGTTTTGATCCCTACTGTACAAAGAAGATGAGGACCAGGTGGAAAGTGCCCAGAGAAGGGCCACAAGAATGATCAGAGGACTGGAAGACCTGCTGTATGAGGAAAGTTTGAGAGAACAGGGTGTGTTCAGCCTTGAAAAGAAAGAGCTCAAGGAAGACCTTATTGCCACATATGAGTGCATAAAGGGTGGCTACCAGAACAATAAGACTCCCTTTTTATGAGGAGTCACAAGGGGCAAAGGGTACAAGTTAGTCCTGCGGAGATTCTGGCTTGAATCCAGGGGAAATGTTTTCACAACGAGGACAGTCAGACACTGGAATAATCTCCCAAAGGAAGTAGTCGATTTTCCTACACTGGTTGGTTTTAAGACAGCTTGAGAGGGTGCTGGGACATCTCATTTAACCTGTGCTATCACCTAGAAAGCCTGGACCAGATGATCCTTGGAGTCCCTTCCAACTTGATTTTCTATGAGATGTAAGGAAATTACTGGGAAACATTAGGTAAAAGGAAGGAAGATGTGCATTGGGAAAGGAGGAGTGAAAGACAATGAAAACCCTGAGTACTCAAGGCAGAGAAGAGCATGTATGGAAAAGGATATTTGAACTGGAGGCAGAGATAGGAGAGAAGACAGGGAGACAGCTGGAGGGGGCAGGTTGGCAGCTGTAAGAGAGGGAGGTATAATTGCTTAAAATGCAGATCTTTGCATGCACTGGACATGTGCCTCGAGAGAAAATGGAAACAAATCCTGCTGCACTCCACTAAGTTCCAGGCGTAAGTGAATTCTGGACCCAATACACATCACTGCTGATACTGCATGAGTTTTCTGGGCTGTTTTTCTCATTGTTCACACTTGAGCAGTGCATGACCAGCAAGAAAACTCTTCTTCTCCACTGAACGCAAGCTCTTTCCACCTAGCACGAGTGCTTTTACCACATCTGTCTCCTGCTCTGTAGCAGGCTGAGGCATGTGTTTTGATATGCAAATGTAGCAGCCCTGCCTGCAATCTTTTCATTACCTTTCAGTATTTCGTACTGCATAATGAGATCAAAGAGGTTAACTGCGTTAGGAATCTCCTAACCATAGCTTTTCAGAAGTGCGTGCCTGGGAGTACTGCGCAGCGAGCCTCTCCCTCTGTTTGTTCCCCTTCCTTCACTTATGTACCTCTCACAGCTTCAAACGCTACATCAGCTCTGGAGACACACGTTAGAAAGTGAGCAAAGCAGCCAACAGAGGTGAACTGAAGAGCTTCTTAAGCTTTTGAGCAAATGTGCTACAAGGATTTCAAGTCCTGAATCAATTACATCACCTGTAGATAGGCAAAATAATGAAGCCATATGTCATCTCAGGAACAAAATACTTGAGAACTAGTCTAGTTTTACTCACCTGTCAAGGTTTGGCTTACAAGTGTAGCCTCCTCATTTTTGGCAGTGATATTCTTAGCCCTCTGTCACTGCTCAGGTGCTATACTGGTGGACAGAGCTGTTGAAATGAAGGACTTTCTTGCTGGAAAGGCTGAAACAACATAGTGGAAGACTGCAGGTGACTTGAAGATTTTCAGCAAAATGATCAACAATCTATTTTGGAGCAGCCAAGAAGATTTTGTATGACTTGAGATTCTTCAGCTGTACCACTTAATCCTTTTGAATGTTTTCTCCTTTTTCTTTGCAATGTCAGTGCAATTTTTAACAATACTGTTTAAAATGGAGAGTCAGAAGTTCTGTTATAAGAAAATGCACACATGAGACATCTGTGGGTTTTCTATGGAGCACAGCAGCATTTCTAGATTTCCCTCTTTTGTAACATATCAAACCCAATGGAAAACCAGAACTGGGCAGATGACTTCACAGACAACTTGTCATGCTCCTTTTGGGGAACTCTGCTGTCTCTCAGAGAGGATGGAACCCAGGCAGGCCTGCAGTGGCCAGAAAGTTCTGATGGGCAGCTAGGAAGCCAGTTTAGGGGAAGAGTCTGGACTAGCACTGAGACATGAGGAGGAAATTCTTCACAGTGGAAGTAGTAAAATACTGGAACGAGTTGCTCAGGGATGTGCTTGAGGCCCCACATCTGGAGACATTCAAGATCAGACTTGATGTGGCCCTGAGCAGCCCGATCTAGTTGTAGGTGTCCGTGCTTACTGCAGGGGTGTTGGACTAGATGACCTTTAAGGATCCTCTCCTACACGATGCAGTCTGTGAATTTGTGACATTTAAGGTGTACCTGGCCAGGCCTAAGCCATGCTGTAATGTGACGAGGCCACAGCAGTCATGAGCTGGGGCTGTCCCCCTCGCTGAAGGCAGCTCATGAGGGCAAGAGATGAGCCCTGGTAGGCATCTCCCTGCTCACCACTACCACCAGCTGGACTGTTTCTGAGGTGGTCATGTGGATTTAACAAGGGACCTTGTCTTCCTCTACCTCTTACAGATGTTTTTGTCATGAGATGCTACATTTGGCCAAATAGGCAATTTGGCCTCAGTCCATTCTGACTTGCATGCTACCATCCTGGGGCTATGGCTGAGCCCTGCATCAATAAAAGCAGCCTCAAGGCTGAGCAAGAGGAAGCAGACCTCCTACAGGATGTATGTTCATATCTCCACATGCAGGACCACAGCACCTGGGCAATATGAGGAAAATGTCAAGGCATTTTGCCAGGCAGCTTCCAACTTGCATTATCTCTGATCTATGTTAGTATCAGAGACTCATCCCTTAAAGTGAACACAAAAAGAAAAAGGCAGGTAGGACAATGAACTTTCTGACTTCCAATGGGAGCCACCAGATTATCACCCAGTGAAAGAACATGATAGCTGTATCTTCCACTAAGAAGAGTTCCTTGGGTGGAGATGTTACAACTCCTTGGATCCCATATTGGTATTTCTGGACTTGGAAGCTTACTAAATCTCTCTTCTGGGGCACAGAAATGGTGCATGGTTTATGGAGCAGGTTTTGATCACTTAGCTATCCACTCATTTCAATATGCTTGTGAGTAATTGAACTTTACATGGAGTTCACTGGAGTTGCTCTAAGTCAAGGTTCTGACCAAGTACAGGCATAGTTTATTTTTTACCAGTAAAACTCAAGAGTTAGAGTCTGTTTTGTAGCAAATTCTTCTAGATCATTGGGTGGTTTTGTGAAACTGCTGTTAGATGTGGTATTTCTCAGGGTTGTGCACAAATGCCTGGTGTTGTGAGCACACTGCATACATATATTAATGTCACATTCAGGTTGCAAAACATTTATAACTGTCACCTCTTTCCCTGTCTCTCTTTTTATATGTCTCCATGCACATAACCAGCCCTGCTCCCGGGTGATTGATGAGGTAGGGAGGGTAAAGTCAGATAGCACCTTTTGTCCTTGTGTTGCTATGTAGCCTAAAGACTTCACAGACTCTGGTGCACAGGGTCTGGGTTGGTGGCTATATGGCAGCAGTAATAGTGCACCATTTGGGGTGGCAGTGGGAAAATATATTGCATCAAACAACATCACTGGGGTGGTGCAGAGGAAGTTGTTTCTTTGTTTTAGATGACCTTAGATAATCTTGTTGAATATACAGTGCTACCCTCAGGAATCAGGACCTTTCTGTCCTGTTTGCTAAACAAAAATCAGTCTCTCAAGAGACCTTAAGCTACATCATGTGGCTTTAGAACACTCTGTCAGACTCTGAATCAATAGGTAGAGCAAATGCTGTCTGCAGGACTCAGCTGCATTAGCAGCACTCACTGTTTTCCTTACCACAGGTTGAGGGGTGCTTTCCACAAAAAGGGACTAGGTCCTATGAGAACACATAGAACTGCAAGGCTTGTCCTCCTCCTGCCCTGACAGTCAGTGTGCAAGGCTGCTTAAACTGGCCACCCTCCACTAACATGCGGTCATTTCTCTGCAGTCTCTCACAGTGGCACCAGTTTGCTGTAAGCTTTTGTAATGATAGCAGCAGCAGGAGTGCTACCACTTGCTGTTGAAAAATCTGCTACTACCTGGTGCTTCCACTGTCTGCCATCAGAGGAGCCTGTGCAAGAAGGACAGGCCCTTCCTGATAAAGAATGTGTTAGTGGCACTTCGAGGGGTAGAATTGAGTGCTGGGCAATGGATGCCTTCTGCAAAACTGGGAATGAGCTGACTTGTGGGGAAATCTTCATATGAACATTTATGGCTATTGTGTGTCACCAGCACTGCTAGAACAATGCAGGAGCTTGTTCTGTCCTGTGCCATGTGTGGAAGCCCTACCTGCCTGCAGAGCTGTGGCCAAATAATGACTAAATCCCACTGTTTTTCTCTGATGAGATCTGTTAGCCTCTCATGCCAAGTTGGATCCGTCCAGTTATTTTAGATGAAGCAATGTGTTGCCAGAAGTGGCCAGAGCTAAATATGGTGCACTGGCCTTGGAAGGAACTTAATGCTATTTCCTGAAGCCTGACAGGTGAATGACTTTAGATCAAGCATGCCATGGTGAAATCCAATGTGCTCTCTGTAATGACTACCAGACATCTTGTGCTTCTGACCACATTGTCCTCCCAGTCCCATCCAGCATAACCCTTTACTGCTGGTAGCAGTCATCTGTATCCTGCAGTCACATGAAATACCCACACATAGTGCAGCCTTGGCCGTAGCACCTCACCTATCAAGTGGCTTTGCTTCAGAATGGTCTTAGGCTTCACACTCCCCATGAACTTGGGGGAGTGTGATCCAGCAGCTACCCTACTGTTACTTCTTCAGCACAAAAAGCACCTTATGGAAAATATTTCAAAAATCCTAAATTTGACCTTTTCATTAGGTTTCCTGTTCCTATCTTTGCCTACACAAACGCCCAGCTTTCTGAAGTTGCGCTTTCAGTGTTGGCTCACCTCCATCAGCAGTTGCTGAGCAGTAGTTCCACTGCCCTTACTTAGGAAGCATTTTTGAATTTGTTAGAGCCCTTTTCGTGCTACCCATTTGGCTCTAGAGATATGAAGAGCTGCCCTATTGCCTCTCAGTTGCAAGCTGGGGTATATTTATCCGGACTCTTGTGCTGCCTCCCTGCCTGATCTGCCCAGAGGACCCATATTGTCATAAAGAAAATTCAAACAAACCATTATATTGAAACAATAATTTTGCATCACTGGTTAGCCATCTACAGCAGCTATACCATTACTACACATATTTACATATCCACGTACAGCAGCCCCACTGCCAATTTTCCACCACGTAAACCATGGTAAATGCCACACTCCACTGATTTCACAAAAAAAAGAGAGCAACCACAGAGCGATAACTGTGCCTAGAAGCATCCAGAGCTTACCACCACATCAATAACTGTGCCTAGAGCAGCCAGGCAGAGCCAAATGAAAGAACAGGATTGTCTTTCCAACAGTGGGAGTTAATTAATCACCTGAACAAACTGCTAAGTGCAGTGTCTTTCTTACCTCAGTCTTGTCACATGATGATTGGACAACTTGCTGGCATTTAATTTTTAGCCAAATATTGTGAGATTCAGTAAAGATGTAATTGGGGGAAGATGTATGGTGCATGATATGCCTGCCAAGTAGCTGAGCCAATCTGTAAACTGTCAGTGGTGCTTTGGGCAGAGATATCTTGAAAAGTAAATTCAAAGATGCTCCACAAAACAGTGCTAGGAAATAGTAATTTCTCTACAGCTGATCACCTTGGTGGAAGTATTGATGATTCCTTGTTAGAGCAGCTGCTGAGTCCTGTGACATCTGATGTGAACCTGATAGTTTGCACAGATTGAATGACGAGTCCTATTTCTCTTCTGCTAGGAAAGACTTTCCCTACATTTGCACATGAGAAGGATTTGTTGGGAGGCATCTCAGGCTAGACTGGGCTTAGTGGGTGCCTAAGGGTTTTTTTTTCTGAGCACATGTTTGCTGGGGAACATCCAGCTGTGGATGTGCTTTTCCTTTTTGCTGTGCTTAACATCTGTGCAGTAGGCTTTTGTTTGTCTGGTTGGAGGTTTTCTCCTCCTTCCCTCAAGCTGCTTTGGCTGTTCACCCAGCTTTTTACCAACAAATTCATATTCCTTCTGCTTTCAACAGGCCCATATGTGGAACTGTCAAATTGTCACTGGCATCAATTGTGAAAGGTTAGTGCCACATTGTAGTCAGTGAGCTTATTAACAGGGAAATGATTGGGTTTTGGAGAGGAGGAGGGAAGGACAAATGGGAATCCATTTCCCAGGCACCTGCTTCTTCCACTACACATTTCTTATCATCATGTATATATTTTCAGAAAGTGCTTGCCGTCTACATAGGGAAAAATATTAGCTAGAGACCCCAAACAGAGTGAGACTGTTCCTTGTAACATCACAGCATGCTGTGAGGATGAAAAGAGGCAGTAAAAGGAACAAGTTGTCCAGATTTGTTCAGATGCTGAGTGGCAGGAGATGTTCATCTTTACCAACGAGTGACTAGAGGAAGGATCGTGATGCAAAAATTTGGTTTCTTGGAGACAAAGTGTCACACTGGGAGACTGTGGATCTTGATTCCTTGATTTCATCAGGGCCCAAGAAATAGTCACAATGTTCAGTTGCTCTCCCCAAGTGTATGCTTATTTTTATCTCTATACTTTTTCAGATTTAATCAGATCGTATTCAAAGTCACCACTGAAATAAATCCCATATCCTACTGCAAAGGTTTTGTCTGTGCAAGACATTTTAGGGCTTCTGGTACCATCAGTGCAGAGAACCTGGCTCACAAAATGTAATGTATTAATCTTCAAAATGACCTGATGAGATTGTTCCAGTTTGAGATCTGAGGCACAGAAAGCCTGATATTTTTGTCATGCAAGTCTGTGAGACAGTGCAGATTAATAACTGCTAGTACTAAGATCACAGAACCATCCTTCCCATTTTTTCCTTTGGCTTTTCCACCTTCTTTTTTTAAAGTCAGCCTAACATCCAACTGGAAACACTAGAGCCATCCCATAGAGAGGCAGGTGGAGAAGACCCTGGTCCTACCAAGAAGTTGAATGTGTTTGTGTTGTTACTCTTTAAAAAAGACAAAGTATGGTTTGGTGCTTGTTCTCTGAGTTTGCATGGAGCTGCTATTTCACAGGAACCACTGCTCAGCTTTTGAACTGTAGCCTGCAGCTAGTGCCAGCCTGACCTAGATTCAGGCCAGTGACCTAAAGGTGAAATCCACCAGAGTTCAGAATGGAGCCTTTGAGGTCCTAGCTGTCCCTTGTTCCTGATGATTCCCTGTTTGACACGGCAGAAAATGCCCTTGAGGTAGCTGATAATGTATTGCTGGGGGGTAGTGTATGTCTGACCTTTTCTGTAGGAATGAGCTTGAAAATGAGGTGGAAAAAAAGGGAATTAATATTAATAATTGGATTGTCCTGCAGATTCTTTGCTGATGATGAAGCCCATTGTGCCCTGAAATTGGAGTGAGCACTGTGTACAGGTGTCTCTTTGTTGCTCTCTGAATGTTGCTGGCAGATGAAATTTAATTTCACCACTTGTGACAGCCAACCAATCACCCCAAAAAACCAACCAAATAAACAAAAACCTCGCCCCCCCCCCCCCGAAAAAATAAAGCCAAACGCAACCAACAGAAAAAAAACAACAAAACACAACAAAGACCCAAACCAAACAAGAAATGGGGACCGTGGCAGATGCAGCCAGTTAGTGGCCCCTCTCTCGCAAAGGCAGGAACTTCCCTGCTCCCCACCACCTTCCTGCCCAACCTTCCCTATGACAACTGCTAGCCAGCACTTGGAATGTGGGGCCCCGGCAGATGGCAAGCTGAGGCTCAGAGTGGTTGCTTCAGGCAGAGAGGAGGCCGAGATGACCACATGAAGGCAGGAGGAAGAGAGAACTTGCCTGCAACATGGAGGTGTTGCCTTTATTAATTGCCAGCTTTCCTCCTCAGTATGTGTGCACTGGGGATTTCAGCTCTTCCCTGCTCAGAAGGCTGCTCTGCTCTTTCCTATTCTCTCCATTTCAGCTGCAGCTGAGGATGTAGCACTGTGCAAAACACCAGAACCAAATCTCATATGAGGTGTCTGGGTTTGTGATGGCCTATGCAGTGCCCCAGGTGCCAATGCACAAGACAAGAACGTGATGTGAAATATGGTTCAACATCTCTTCTTGCCCTAGGACTTCTCTCTGAACCCTCTGAGTACAGCCTTTTGAAGCTTCACTGACTCCTTGTCTGTGAACTCTCCTCCTATGAGACTCTAGTTAACACCACACTGTGCTTAGTTGCCTTTTGGGAAGGTGCATGGCCCTCTGTTCTAGATGGTGCCCTGAAGTTACACAAGTGTCTAACAGAATTACAAAAAGTCTGATTCTCCAGCTGAGACTGGGGCCCCTGGTGGCGAGGTGAGTGTTTCAACGGGAATGTGCAGCCCCTTGGGCACAGGTGCTGCAGCATCAGGACCAAGCAGGAGGAAACCCGCTTGTCTTTGTCCCTGGCAGCAGACAGGACCACCTCCTGCAGGCTCCAGAGGCCCTCCCTCAGAATATCTGAGCTCAAATCCTGGCTTTGAGCAATTAAGCAGCCACCTCCTACCCCCTTCCCCTCCAACTCCCACCTCCTTCTTTTGCCAAGCAGAATTTTAATGTTGTTCCAATTTCTCTTTTTAGCACACACAAAGGAAAAAGAAAAAGAATTAATAATCATCTATAAGAGAAGTTCTTTTCAGACAAATGGAGAAGCATTCAATGCTGATATATACTTTCCCCCACTTTTAAATGGTATCTATTTAAATGCAGATTTTCTGGTTTCCTATGTGGAACTTGGAAGAAGTGCCTTTCAATTTAAATGCTAATAAAGAGTAAACTTCAAAATCAAAATTTCTCCATAAAGGAGAGTGTTTTCTCATCGCTTCAAACATCTTTTTATCCTTCCTCCTTCCTTTTCTCCCATCCTCCCTCCTCTCTTCCCAGCCCCCAGCCTCCCTTGCATTGAATGGTCTTTTTTAAAAACAGGAATACACATTTCAGAGTTCCTGAATTAAAATGTTTAGTGCTGGGGTCTGTGCAATGAGTTTGTTTGAGCAGAGTGCTGGGACACTGATAAAGCAGAGATACCATCCCCCTGCCTCCAGCCTTTTTCATGCTGGCCATTTATCAAAGCTGCCACTCTAAATGCTTTGTGATGGGATTATTCTCAGGCTTGCACTGCATAGTATCACACCTGTGGTTGGGACAGGATCTGAAGGGGGAAAAAAGTCTTTAGGGTAATTTAATTGTTTCTGAATGTGAACAAGGCTTTGGTGCTGGGCAGCAGAGATGGGAAGTCAAATACAGAAGGGAAAAGGCAAAAGAGAGGAGGCACTACAAAACCTGTCTCTTTCTGCATTACCCTTCCTGCTTCTGCTGTGGTCCATTCCTGCATACCTCCAACTTCATTTATCTTCAGGAGGAGCTTAGAGTAAATCTGCATTTTACAAAAGAACCTTACCACTGCCTGAGACTGGGGTTTTACATACAATTATGGTTCTTGCTTCCTGGCACACTCCGTTTGCCATCTTTAATGTCAACTTTCCTTTAATTTTCCTCATCAGTCTTTTCCATACTCCATCTGCTTTTGTTCTCTTTTCTCACTTAGAGAAAAACAGAAGGTAAAAATGTATTTCTGTTTTTTCTTCTGCTTTATACTGGTCTTGTTGAGCCTTGGCCATCTTTGCAAGAGGACATTCAAGAGATACTAATTGAAGATCAAGTTTTAATAGATTTCCATATACTTAGTGACTATGAAGATACCAAGATGGTAGCTGGCATATAAAAAGCAGATTTGTAACAGGCCAAATTCTGCTCACTGTGGAAGGAGACTTTGTAAATTATCAGTAAAGCCATGATCATATATGATCATTGGGCTTTCTGTATGCCAGTTATTTTCACACAACTGTTTCTGTGCTCTGTACTTCATTGTTATCCAAATGCATCCAAAGAAAAGGTGGTGAACTGGCTTCAGTAGCACTTCTGGGAGACAGGACAAAAGTTAATTTTCATGGGGAAGCTTTAGGGCACCCAGCACCCCCACTGATGTTGGGGAAAGTGGAGTTCATTGAGGTCTTCATTCTTATAGGTAGGGGGAATGGGGAGACTACTTGCCCCAAGTCATCTCTGGGTGACTGTGACAACTTGGCAGGGCTGTGTGGTGAAGGGGGAGGGGGGAAGAGATGGGGGGGGAATAAATGGAGTAGCAGTGTCAGAGCAGGGCTTCTCAACAGCGCTGAAAGCATTTTACAACAGCTGGTGTCACCTTTGCCCTGAAATCCAAAGCTCATCACAACTTTCTTCCAGAGAATTCAGGAAAACTTCCATTTAGAAAGCTGGACTTCCCACCTGATCTTTCTCACTGCTGCCAGGGCTGGAGGTGCTAGATGAAGTGAGATGGTGCCTCACATCCCCGGGAGTGATCCCTCTGGCCAGGCTGATCTGGTGCTGAGGGACTTTGTTCTTATTCCTTCTCAGCAAGATCATGCTTGTTGTGTGGTGGCTCAAAGAAGTCACTTAGAAAGGTGACCAGCATAAAGAAATGTGTGCTTCCTAGCTCTTCAGGGAAACAGAAAGGGAGAGAAATTTAAAAAGGACAGCTCTGATCTGTTAAAGTCCCAACATTCACAGGGAAATTGAGCAGAAGCCATTTTATTATGTGCCTCAAATTCTTCAACACCTGCATAATCTGCAAAAGCTGAGTAATGAAAAGCCTCTTGGCATGGATACAAATGGGAAATGTTTGCTTTGTGTGGTCTCACTTAGCAGGAGTAGGAACGATTAAAGCTGTGAATATGAAGAAAGACAGCCAAAAATGCAGGTGCCTCAGACTTTCTCCCCTGTTCCTAGTGAGTGAGAGAGGAAGAGCATTTGAATGGGCAAGTTGCAAGTGTGCTCTGCTGAGACTGAAGCTGGGGAATGTTTATAGATGATTGGACTAGATGATCTTGGAGGTCTCTTCCAACCTGGTTGATTCTATGTGGAATAAATTGTAGTGTTAAAACCTAGATGGTAAATCTGGAGAAAGATTCTTCAAGATCAGTTCTTGAGCATCACCAAATAAATAGAAACTATCAGCTTCAGGTACTTTCTGAGGAAAAAAAAAAAGATCTCCTCTTCTGAATAAGAGGAGAGAGAATGGCTTGGAGTAGGATAGGGTAGACTGGACTAGACTGAAATGAAATGGAATAATGCTTTGGCATAAGCTCAGCTACTCTGGCCCACTACATCAGAAGTTGTAAAGGGCAAAGCTTTTGTTTCTGTCCAAGTTTGCTGTCATTCAGAGCTGAGTGGCAACATAAGAGATGATAATAAAAAAACCCTTTTCTTCTCTAGTCATAGTTTCTTTTTCAGCACAAGGAGAAGTGGAGTAGGAACAGAAGTCTGAATCCTGTCATGGAATGATGTTCATAGCAATCTTTCTCCCAAGACCTAACATAAGATCTTTGCCTTCTACAGTAGGACTGCATCCAATGCATTAAATCTCTGGCGTGCAAATGCATCCTCTCTGCATTAACCTCTCTATTATATATATCATAAAGTCTCTTGAAGACAAATTCATCTTTTCAGCCCCACAAGACACTTTTTCTTGCCTTTTGCCCCGTACACTTAAACAAGTTTTATTTCCTTCATTCTCCACTGCCTCCTTAAATATCTCCCTGTAATTTTCCCAAATACTGGAGAAATTACTTTAAGAGAGTAACACACTACGGGGTGACTTGATCAAGGATGTTCCCTCCCTCCCTAGAGCTTTATGAGAAGGTTTCCCAAAGACATTAAATTCCAGTGTCATGAGGAGTTCTCTGTTTGCCAGCATGAACTTCTGAAGGCTTCAGCCTTCGTAGAACATAGGGCTTCCTTCCTCCTCTGATGAAATGCTCGCTTGAATCTGAAGCTGTGAGACATTTTATGAGGAAAGGCAGACTGGAATGCCAGCAGTGCACATCTGACATCTTCCTTTTGTTTCTGTTTTAAATAACTGTAATAACACTTAAAAACTCTCACTGAGGAAATCCAGATAGATGGTTTGTCCTGACAAGTACAAACCATGTGTCAGGGTGTCTATTCTACACCCCATCCTGAGGGACATCTTGACTAGCACAGACCACAGCCAGTTTGTGAAACATCCCATATATTGTGAGCCATTTCCATATAGGCAAGTTCATACATGCCAGCACCCAAACACTTAACACTTTGCCGCTCAACCAGCAGCAAACTCTAGTCAAGAGAAGGTGCTGTGATTTTCTGGAGTAGGACAAGTTATGCATGCAATTCCTAAACACCACTGCACCTCTTGTGCAATGAACACTTACCTAAATCCTTCTGCATGCTAGTTTCTCTTTTTGTGAGTGCCTTCTGCTGTTCTTTCAGCTTTGAGAGGGCTGTGTTGTAGCATATGCATTTCTGGCATCTCTGGAGCAGATTACTTACATAGAAATGTAATCCACTGTTGGGTTTTGTCTTAGTGTATGCATTTCTGGGATCTCTCGAGCAGAGTACTTACATACAAATGTAATCCACTGTTGGGTTTTGTCTTAGTGTATGCATTTCTGGCATCTCTGGAGCAGAGTACTTACATAGAAATGTAATCCACTGTTGGGTTTTGTCTTAGTGTATGCATTTCTGGGATCTCTCGAGCAGAGTACTTACATACAAATGTAATCCACTGTTGGGTTTTGTCTTAGTGTATGCATTTCTGGCATCTCTGGAGCAGAGTACTTACATACAAATGTAATCCACTGTTGCATTTGCTGAAGTGGGTTGAACTCATTGTGACTGAATTCAAGTAATCTTTACACTGAAGGCTGCATTGCCACATGATTCAGTAAAGGCACTCAGCATTTTTAACTGAGTCTCAAGTAAACTAATATGTACTTCTTTTCTTATCTCTCTCTACCTGAAGTGTAAAGAAAAGATTGAAACCTCACCCACTACTTGCCAACCTCATCCAAAATACAGTCTTAAACTGTGCAGAGAGAATCGTGATGCCACTCAAAATCACCCACACTAATACTTGTTCATTGTAGCTGGGAGATGCCAGCCCTGGCATTCAGTAAAAGACTGACCAGCTTTACATCCTGCCCCCTCTGTAGTTTTGGAGTGAGGTAAGAGAAGGGATGCTGTGAGAAAAAGGTTATCTCTGTGCTGCTAATTCCCTGTAATAGAAGTAATTTAAATGATGTTTGGTGAAATCTGATAAATTGTGCTCTTGGGCTGCCCTCAGTCCTTGAACAATTTCCAGTACATATATTTGTTTGGGAAAAGGTGAAAAAGAAGTGGCTTAGGTTCTTTTCAAGTGCAAACATTTTTAATCCCACAGTGGTCAAGATGTAATGCTTTGGGTGTTACCCATCCCCCCACTCTTATGAAATCACCCAGACTAGACTCAGCAGCTGGAAATTAAGAATGAAGCTATATTTACAGTTTAGCACAATATACAAGCATATATACACAAATATATACAGTTATATACAAATTAAAGGTAGCATAGAAACACAATACCCTTCCCAGAAACAATCAAAGTCCCCAGGGAGGTCTCCTAACCCAAACCTCCTTCCTTCCCTCTCTCTCTTTCCCTCCCTTCAGAAATAACCAGATCAACCCACATACATCTCACGTGATAAATCTGGAGATCTGAGGTGAGATGTCAAAAAGAGATGACAAGGAGGTTAGAGGAAAAGGGGGTTAGGTGGATTAGAGAGTTAAAGACAGAGTCAGCCACAGAGACCAGACCACCAAAAAGAAGGCATAGCCCCAAATGAGAGTTAAGAAGTGTGTGAGAAGTGCCTGTCTTATCTATATTTTGATTAGTTGCATTTCTCAGCAGAAAACTGAGGGATATAGATTACTGTTGTTTGGGTTTGTTTTTTTCTTCTCACAGCTAAGGATTTAATTTCTCTCAGTAAAAATTGGCCTCAAACCAGCACATGAGAATGCATCTAGTGCAGAAAGATATAGATAAAAGCGACCTGCAGTGAAGGATTACAGTAAGGAATTCTGCTATCTCAGTCAGTTTCTGCATGTGGTGATACTATATTCTGACACTTGGTCCTAGAGAAATAAATGTGTGATTTCCATTCCAGTTCCCCTCTTTTCATTGCAACATCTAAGGAAAGAGTGGCACTATAACCAGAATGTCTTCTAAGCTGTCATAGATACTCTGAATACAGGCTTCAGGAACCTTAGTCCTTATAGACATTTCTCTATTGCAAGAAGAAAGAAGATGTAGGATGGATCATCTAAAACATTGTTTGCAGCAGTATTGCACTTTCTGATGGTCTGATAACCAGCACCATAGGCTAATCTAGTAACAAACACTTGAGAATGAGCAGTTCTGAAAGCAAAAACTGTGCTATGTAGTTAAAGGCCTGTCCAGAAAGCCAAATAATGCAGATTCAATTATATCCTCCTCCACAAACTCTTCATGTAGTCATAGGTCAGCTGGCTATCTCATCTTATCTTGGTTTCTCCAACTTGTTGCCAAGCCACTATCAATCATATCTGAAATGTCATGGCAATCTGGTGAAGTCCCTGCTGACTGGAAAAGACATAACCCCCATCTTCAAAAAGGGGGGAAAAGGAAGACCCTGGAAACTACAGGTCACTTAGTCTCACCTCTGTGTCTGGCAAGATCATGGAGGAGCTTCCATGATCATCCTCCTGAGGGCTCTGCTAAGACATGGAGAATGAAGAAGAGGTGATTGTTGGTAACTATCATGGCTTCAGCAAGGGCAAATCATGCCTGATGAATTTGGTGGCCGTTTGTGGTGGAGAATTGATAAGGGAAGAGTAACTGATGTCATCTACCTGAACTTCTGTAAAGCATTTGACAGAGTCCCACATGACATTCTGGTCAACAAGTTGGAAAAGCATGGACTTGAGGGGTGGACCACTCGCTGGATAGGAAATTGACTGGGTGGCCTCAGTTGTGGTCAATGGCTCAATGCCCAAATTGAGGCCAGCCACAAGTGGAATCCCTCAGGGGTCTGTACTGGAACCAGTGTTTCTTAGCATCTTTGTCACTGATATGGACAGTGGAACTGAGTACACTCTCAGCAAGGGTGTGGTGCAGTTGACACACTAGAGGGAAGGGATGACACCCAGGCTCAGACAGGCTTGAGAAATGGGCCAGAGGCAGCCTCGTGAAGTTTGACAAGGTAAAGTGCAAGGTCCTGGGTCTGGGTCAGAGCAATTCTAAACACAAATATGGGCTGAGCAAGGAGTGGATTGAAAGTGTGCATGAGGAGAACTTGGGGATGTCAGTTCACAGAAAACTCAACATCAGCTGGCAGTGTGCACTTACAGCCCAGCAGGCTACCATATCCTGGGCTGCATCACAAGAAGTCTGACCAGCAGGACAAGGAAGATGATTCTTCTCCTCTACTCTGCTCCTGTGAAGACCCCATCTGGAGTACTGCATCCAGTTCTGGTGACCCCTACATAAGGAGGACATCAAACTGCTGGAGCAGATCCAGAGGGGTGCTGTAAAGATGAGCAGAGGCTGAATTACCTTTCCTATGAGGACAGGCTCTGAGAACCAGGGCTGTTCAGCCTGGAAAAGAGGAGGCTCTGCAGAGACCTTAGAGCAGCCATCCAGTACCTGAAAGGGGCCTACAAGAAAGCTGGAGAGGGACTTTTTTACAGGGGCTGGTAGTGATAGGACTAGAGGGAATGGATTTAAGCATGAGGAGGGTTGACTGAGACTAAATATTAGAAATTCTTTACAGTAGGTATGGAGAGACACTGGAACAGGTTGTCCAGGAAGGTCATGGTGCCCCCTCCCTGGAGGTGTTCAAGGCCAGGTTGGAGAAGACCTTGAGCAACCTGTTCTAGTGGGAGGTGTCCCTGCCCATGGCAGGGGGGTTCAAACTAGATGACCTTTAAGATCCCTTCCAATTCAAACCATTCTGTGATTGTATGATCTTTGACAAGAGGCTTACATTTTCCTTTCTGTATGTGTCGTGTGTAAAGAAATCTCCACTATTTGAGAAGTATTATTAAACTCCTCCATGAAAAGGAAGCTAGGTAACAGGAAGGCTAAGCCCTAGCTTTAGTAAGGTGACTTGCAATTTCAAGGAAGAGGGCAGAACATCAGAAGTCAGAAAGGCATACTAAAATCTTCAAGAAGCAACGCTGATTCAGAACATGTTACGTTTGCAGCCTCTGGGGTGTGAAACTTCTTCCATGATGTGACAATCAGCATGAATTATGTTACTGCTCATAACAAATACAGATGGACAGATATCAGGGTGAAACGAAGGTCAGGGACATTTGCAAAGTGACAGATAAAACCTTCCACCACATGCTGCTTAGAGAACATTGGATCTTAATCAGCTTTTCTGCCTTACTTTATCTCCTGAAAAACTTTGGCATTACTATGCTCCAACAAAAGACTAAATGCTTTTAGGAAATGTATATTGTTTTTATGAGAGCCTGTCTCTATTTTAAGGTGGTTGTCTCTTTTCATTATGATTCATGAAGCTTGTGGCTTTCAAATTTACCATTTCAGTTATGGAACTGGATTACTTCCTTCCCTGCTCCTTCTCTAATGTTATCAATTGAGACATTTGTTGTTTCCAGCCTATGTGAACATGATGTCTGTATTCCTTGTCCGATGATCCATATTGTTTTAGAGTCAGGACTGAGTTCCCTTCCTACTATATGCATCAGTATCTGTAGTAGTGCTCAGCATGGAAAGTACTCCCAAAGGGAAGATAATCACACATAGCTTTTAGTCTGTTAATATAAAAAAAGAAAATAGCACAAAGATGGTGTCTTTAAAAGATAAGTGAAAAGGTAAGACACTTTAGCCCATAAGTGATGATGATGTCTAAGTCCACGTAGTAAATCATTGAAACTACTGGTTATACAAGCAAGGCATTGAGAATCAACTTCTATGTTATATGTCTTACAGAGCAAGCAATGTAATACTTCCTTTCTTTGCACCCTGTAGTTATAATATGCATATGACACTAATTTGAGCAGGAGCATTCATCTGCTCAAAGGTCTTTGTAGAGGGATCTTGACAGGCAGGATCAATGGGCCACAGTCAGTTGTAAGAGGTTAAACAAGGCCAAGGGCAGAGTCCTGCACTTGAGTCACAACAACCTGATGCAAAACCACAGGCTTGGGGTAGAGTGGCTGGAAAGTTGCCTGACTGAAAAGGAAGCTTTTTGGTATTTTTTCAAGAGAGGATGAAAGGCCAGTGTTAAAATGCTGATGGATTTTGCTGTGTTGTGGGAAAGGGAATTTCAGGTTCTGTCAGGAAGAGAGGTCAAGTGAAACAAACATCAACATTTGGCCTAGAAATCTTAGTCCTGCTACTTTAACTCTTCTGCTAAATGGTAGAGCTCACACTGATTTAGAGGGGTAAAAGCCATTTCTTGGTCTTGGGGATGCTTGTGAGAGACTTGTGGAACCTATGAAAACTGGCTCCATCAGCTAGTCATTGGGGTAGTTCTGAGGAGCTACTGGAATCCTGTAGTCGAATTAAGCTATTTGAATTTAGCTCATTAAAAGTAAGTTGTTAGGGTATATTTCCATTAGGACAAGCAAGTGCTTGTTACCCAGAGTCAGCAGTCACAAGTTCACATGGAAGAGATTTGCAGAGCTGACACAGACAGCTGTGCCGCACTTCTGAGAGATGTGTTGTGCTGTTGCTGAAGATGACATAGGAAACAGTAAACATTTTCTGGTTTTATCTGCCTTTCAAATTGAGCCCAGGCCTTCATGAACTGACAAGTAAGAAGATATTTTGCCATCAAAGATGCTGATTAACATTTACTGCTTGTCTAAGAAAGCACTCTGAGAAATTCAGGAGGAGCAGAGACTAGCATTGCCTCTGGGAAGTAGGAGTTTCTGCAGGAAATGCTTCATGCTTTTTTCTTCTGCACCAAGCCTTCTTGAACATATCCTACTGCTTCATGGGGAAATTTTCTTTAGGTTTTCAGTGGGACAGTCACAAAACCTAAGAATCAAAACATGGATTTTAAGATTTGTATCTTGTTAAAAGAGCCCTGGTCACCAGCAGGCTGAAGGCAAAAACCAGTGACAATCTATGAGAACCAGTTATAGCTTTAAAGGAGAAGTTGCATTCTGTATCACAATCTTGCAATAAGAATTGCTATAATGAACACCACCCTGAGCCTTCCACTGAATCAAATCATTCTGTTCCAACACACTTACAGACCTTGGGGACACTTGGCAATTTGGATAAGGGGTTTTATAAATCTCTGATGATGCTAATTTATGACTGCTCACAATTTTCACTCAGTCTGCACTGCTGATATTGGTGCTTCTTTTGATCCACTGTGGGAAAAGAACAGAAAATAACAGGAAGTAAAAAGCAGTCGAAGGCCAGTCAGGAGAAATGCTGCTACAAAGACTGGTGGATGATTCAGTTTTCAAACCTTCCTCCTCCTGTCATAAGCATTTTGTTTCTTGAAAGAAAGCAAAATCATTCTGATGCCAAATAAATGAGTAAATAAATAAATTCAATATGGAAGTAAATGTTTTGAGAGCTGACTTGGCTGGAATTTCCCCGGCACATACATACTCTTGACATATCAGTGTTTAAGCTATCCATGTGTGCATGAGTGGAGACAGGGAACAATCAAATGTTAGTCAAGATGCCCCCATCTGTTCCACTGTTCAAGGGTGTGAAGATATTCTTTAGCACTCATCGTCCTTGCTATTTCACATGCCAAGGTGGTCTTCCTGCCCAGATTTCGCATCAAAAACAGCTGTGAAGGCTCTTGTCTCCCAGCACATGCAGAAGGAGGGATCCCAGTAGTTCCATCCTTTGCCTTTCAGAAGGTAAATATGTGATATAGCCAGGTCTTAAATTAATGGTTCTTTATACTAACTCTTGTTGATCTTTTATTTCTGCGACAAACACAGGTCAATCCCAGATACCCATATTATGTGTGGTACTCAGTTCCCATGCTTCAACATGGCCCCTTGTTCTCCTTCTACTCTCAGTGCTCCACGGAGCACTCAAAATGCATCCTCACCAAAAATCATCTACGAGGTCACCATGTATATACAAGAGAAGTCAATAAAGAGTCCTATGCCCCAGCTGTGTATCTGCATTGCATTTATCATCTCCAACACCAGAATATCTACATATCTCACCACCCTGAAGGTATCAAATTTCACACACACCACCAACTGAACAAGGCACTATGGCCCAACTTATATGTGGGAAGCTGCACTACACAGAGGCTCAATGTTTTGCCCAAGATCACACAGAAAGTCTGAACTGAGGTGAATCCCCTGTCACATTTGCATTGGAGTAATGCATACAGGCCACTTTGAACAGGAACATCCACTGCATGCAATGGAGTAACAGATGGATATGAGAAGGCAGGATTTAAACAGACATTGTGTAAGTACCCAGAGACTAGAGCTATTAGAGACAGCACTGCACTGAGGGTGTTTAACAGCTTCCAATTCCTGATCTAACTGTCAAAAGGCACTTGGGTGCATCTGCACTGACCTTCATTGTATGGTCACCTGCTTTGTTCCCAGTCCAAGGTACTATCTTAATTTATATTGTCCTCCCTCTGAACTCTCCTTACTCAAATCATCCCAAGCCAACACATACCGAAGACCTTGCAGATCAGCAGCATTTTGGGTTAAGACTGTTATGAACTTCTGATGATGCAAGTTTATCACTGTTCACGTGCCTGTTTTTCTGTCTTCCCCACTGCAGATCTGCGCAGGATGACAGCTGGCTTCATGGGCATGGCTGTGGCCATCATCCTCTTTGGTTGGATTATTGGGGTGCTGGGGTGCTGTTGGGATCGAGGCCTTATGCAGTATGTGGCAGGGCTTCTCTTCCTCATGGGAGGTAAGGATTTTGTTTGAAGAGATGTGTTTACCTTGTTTTCACGTTCCCCCTTTCCACATGTCTCACCTTTTCTAAGGCAAACTTAAAACAGTTTCAGAGTTGCTTTAGCTAATGTGGATTTGGTTTCATTCTGAGTTCATTCTGATGTACACCAAGGGTAACCCTACCACAGCTAGGTATTCTTTCACAAAACAGGGTCCATAAGTCACAGAACTGTAAATGGCCTTCTGAGTTGTTTAGTCCAGTGTCCTATTGTTGCAAGTAACACTGCCACTCTTAATAAACTTAGTAAGCATAGTTATAAAAATCTGAAGGTTATGTGGATGTTATTCCCACTGCAATCCTATTTCACAGTGGGACACATCGATAACTAGAAACTGTGCTCCAAGTTTTAGCCTATATTCCTTTAGTTCATGTACCTACTTTCTCCAGTGTACCTATGATGAGCATTTGTACCCTGTTTTCCTTTTCCCACTCTACATATGGTATTTCTTGTACATTTTCCTCTCTAAGACCAATGATTAATCCAGCAGCCTTTTCTGTCACCTGTTCTGTGTGTACTTGCCTTTCTCAAATACAGAGGAGAAGAAGCATTCCCAAACAAGGTCTAATCAATGCCTTACATAAAAAATGTGAAGGTTTCCTTTGTCTGCTGGAAATCCCTTGTCTGAAGTATTTGTGATTGTGTTTGCCTTTTTCATGCTATGTCACACTCAAGACCCACACTCATCCTTCAGTTGGATAACACATCTAGGCCTTTCTCCTTTGTAATTTCCTGCTGGTGATCTCCCCAATTACAGCAGAAGTTCTGTTTATTACTCCCCAGTACATGCCCTGGCACTCCATGCATTTGAGCTTTTCCCCATTTCTACTACACCAGCACTCAAGGTCATTCAGCATCTCCCATGTAATATTCTAACCTTTCTTACTACAGATGCCACTCAGCTTTCTGTAGTTGGCAGGTTTCATGGCACACGGTCAAGTGAAATGAAAGGTGTGAGAGTTAAGTCCCAAACTGGGTGGATGTCTTTAAGTGAATAGCACTACTTCTGTTCTCTCCTCTTTTCTCTGCTGGTGGCTTTTGTTTGACTAGGAGTTTGCCTCTCAGGCAGGTCATCATTTCAGTGCATCTGATTGCCTGTTTATCTATACTGTGGTGTGACACAGCTAAGTGTGTGAAATAAGGCTTCTATAATCCCAGATGAGGAGTTAGGTGCTCAAGTTAACAAGTATTTATATCCCAGTGCTATTGGTGGTGGTGACAGACATTAGCTGCCCACAAACACTTTTGAAGTCTGCTAGTAGCTTGTGCAAGCACAGGTCTAAGTGAAGATGTCTGTAAATGGTTTGTGTGGGTAATAGTAGTTCATGGACAATGGGTCTGCCAAATTAGCTTGCTGTTTCTTATATAATTAAAAGGTTCCTTTGCATGGGGGTTATTTTGTTCTAATATGCTCGGATATCAGTGTGGTGTTTTACTCACTACAGCATGACATTCAGATTAAAACATTAGGAGTGTGCTAAGTAAACAGAGGACACTTAAATTTATTAGAAACTTGCTAAATCTTATTTACTAATTGGAAATTATCACTCTATATGGGAAAGTTCCTAGCACAGCTGCAGAAATGACTTACTGACTTGATGTTATTTGCTTGTCACTGATTTGAAAGATGGCTGATGAGAGTTTTCTGGTGAAACACAACTCAGTGTAACCATGCATAATGGGATAGGTCTCTCACAGCTTACAAAGCCATCTTTTGAATTGCTCAAAAAACATGCATTTCAGTGGAGATAGACCCAAGGTCGTGCAACTGGGAACAAAAAGTGTCAATCATCCTCACAGAACAAGAGATTCAGAAAGCTTCTCAGAAAGCAGCAGCTCTGAAATGGTCTTTGGGACCATAGTTGCTGGAATCATTCCACTCGTACAGGAGCACATAGTACAGTGCAGCTGCTAAATGTGCCAGTTCTGATGGGAATATGCAATAAGAGTATGAGATGGGGTTACCTCTGGGCAAAGCAAAACTATTTTTGGAGGTGTTAATCTGATGTCTAACCTAAAGAACGACATGGAAAATTTGGGAGAGGCTGCAGAAGAGCTACAGGATTCACTCAGGGTCTGAAAAAAAAGAAAACCACAAAATGCCACAAAAAGCCAATTGCTTGAAACTGTTTAACAGAATAGTTATAATTAACTTGAACACAGTGTGGAAGTACCTGTGCAAGTAGAAATCATCTGATAGTAGCCTGTTCTTTGACTTCATGGACAAAATAATAAGAAGATCCAGCAGCTGAAATATGAAACTAATTGAAATGAGAGGCACGAGATTATTTTATCTGCCAAATTCTGTCAAGATGTGTGATAATTTTAATAAAGATGTCTTGGGAGGATATCAAACCTGTTTTCTGCTCCAGCAGAGACACATGGATCAGTGTTACAAATGGTTATTCTCTCTCTTGTGTTGCATGTCAGTGGCAAATGCTGCTTTTCCATATTTCTTTTAATAGCAAATGTGCATAAAGTAACACCTACAGTCAGTTAATGAAATACACCACTAGAGGCATCTGCTCTAAAAATCAATACCTACCAATATTTTCAGACTGTGTCATATGTTACACAGTCATTCCTTCTATAGCAATGAATCTTTCAATTTGAACTTTTCTGTCTTTGAATACAAAATAATTTCTTTAGTCATGATGTAAATGCTGTCAATGTATCATCCTATTGCCATATCTGTGGGGTTTGTCCCCTATTTGCCATAATTATTTGAACAGGAAATCTCAGTAGAGCACTGAGGAGTATGCTGTGATAATCTAAGATGACCAGACTTGCTTTCTGTGAACCTCTGGCTCTTCATTATATTTACTGAACAATCTCCTTCCTAGCCCATGTGGCAGTGCCTAATAAGGACTTGCTTTAGAGCGCTTGACCTAATTTCTCAAGCAAATTACTGAAGTAAGTAATTTGTGAAACGCAGGTCGCTATCTGGTATTAGCTCATCTGGAAGCCAGAACATATAAACTGTTATTTAGAGTGTGTTTTACACTGTTATTCAGCATGGTTTGGAACAAGTTAAAAATTGTTAATAATGAATCTTTTCTGTGTACTCCAAACACATCTGTATCACCAGCAATCACAGGGCTCTTATGGTTTCTGAAGTTCTTCTGCATAATCTTCTGTATGTATTGTGGAATTTGTACTTGGATTCCTTATCTGAAACAAAAGCATTTGCCTGACTGTAGTGAGGCTTGTTTTCAGTCCCTCATTTGTACTGCAAATTCACAGTATCACAGTATCACCAAGGTTGGAAGAGACCTCACAGATCATCAAGTCCAACCCTTTACCACAGAGCTCAAGGCCAGACCATGGCACCAAGTGCCACGTCCAATCCTGCCTTGAACTGCTCCAGGGACGGCGACTCCACCACCTCCCCGGGCAGCCCATTCCAGTGTCCAATGACTCTCTCAGGGAAGAACTTTCTCCTCACCTCCAGCCTAAATCTCCCCTGGCACAGCCTGAGGCTGTGTCCTCTCGTTCTGGTGCTGGCTACCTGAGAGAAGAGAGCAACCTCCCCCTGGCCACAACCACCCCTCAGGTAGTTGTAGACAGCAATAAGGTCACCCCTGAGCCTCCTCCTTTCCAGGCTAAACAATTCCAGCTCCCTCAGCCTCTCCTCGTAGGGCTGTGCTCAAGGCCTCTCCCCAGCCTCGTCGCCCTTCTCTGGACACGCTCAAGCATCTCAATGTCTTTCCTAAACTGGGGGGCCCAGAACTGAACACAGTACTCAAGGTGTGGTCTAACCAGTGCAGAGTACAGGGGCAGAATGACCTCCCTGCTCCTGCTGACCACACCATTCCTGATGCAGGCCAGGATGCCACTGGCTCTCTTGGCCACCTGGGCACACTGCTGGCTCATGTTCAGGCTGGTATCAATCAGCACCCCCAGATCCCTCTCTGTTTGGCTGCTCTCCAGCCACTCCGACCCCAGCCTGTATCTCTGCATGGGGTTGTTGTAGCCAAAGTGCAGCACCCTGCACTTGGAGCTATTGAACCCCATCCCATTGGACTCTGCTCATCTGTCCAGGTGGTCAAGGTCCCGCTGCAGAGCCCTTCTGCCCTCCAACCCAGCCACATCTGCCCCCAGCTTATGTTCAGTATTTTTTACCTCATTTTGCTCGATGGTACTATTACACAGTATCATGTACCCAAAGTTGCACTATCGATTGTAGCTTTGTTTCAGTATTGTCAGTATGATTTTATCCTACAAGGTGAGAGAATTTCTCTGTTTTGAGAGCTTCTCCATTTGGTAATTGTACCCTTAAGTTTCACTAATGCTAGCTCATTTTATGCATATTATTTGAAACTGTTTAATTCCATTAGAGAAGTAGGTCATACTCAAATTATACATGACTCCTAGCACATCCTCTTGCATTTTCTTGTGTCTTCTCTATATGCTAATTATTGAAAGTCCTTGCAGCAGTAAAAACTCCATACTGGGCATGTCATCCAGTAATGCAACTTTACAATAATTTCTGGAACTTCAGGAGCATCTGTAATCCAAGTGTCAAAATCCTGTGACAAGCCTGAAGCTTTCATGGTCATGAAGTACCTAGCAGAGGTTTAAAGGAATTCAGTTAAATAGCTACCTGAGGAAATGCATGAGGGGCATTTTATACATTGTGTTTTGACTACTTTGGTCCAGCTACTTGCATCAAAACCATGCCTTTGTTTTATGAAGTCTAGACATGACCTCTTCATCAGTTCCCAGGAAGCAGTGCTCATTTTCTGGCTTTTGAGAAGCCCTTCTGAATGTATTCAAATCCTTGCCTGACTTGGTTTTATTGTCATGGCCAATCTGTCAATTATTTTGGTTGTTGCCAACTATGTCCTGGGCTGCATCAAGAGAAGTGTGGCCAGCAGGGCAAGGGAGGTGATTCTCCCCCTTTGCTCTCATCAGACCCCACCTGGATTACTGTGTGCAGTTCTGGAGCCCCCAACACAAGAGGGACATGGAATTGTTGGAGTGAGTCCAGAAGAGGGCTATGAAGATGATCAGAGGGATGGAGCAACTCTGCTATGAGGACAGGCTATGAGAGTTGGGGCTCTTCAGTCTGGAGAAGAGAAGGATTCAAGGAGACCTTATAGTGGTCTTCCAGTATTTGAAGGGGGCCTACGGGAAGGCTGGGGAGGGGCTATTTACAAGGTCTTGTAATGACAGGATGACGGGTAATGGGTTAAACTATAAGAGAGGAGACTTAGACTAGATGTTAGGAGGAACTTCTTTACAGTGAGGGTGGTGAGACACTGGAATGGGCTGCCCAGGGAGGTTGTGGCTGCTTCCTCTCTAGAGGTGTTTAAGGCCAGGTTGGATGAGGCCTTGAGCAACCTCCTCTAGTGGGAGGTGTCCCTGCCTATGGCAGGGGGTTGGAGCAGGATGGTCCTTGAGGTCCCTTCCAACCTAGACCATTCTATGCATCTGTTCTATGATTCTACTTTCTCAAGAGTAGCTAATTCTATTGTCACACCAAGGTCCAATTTCAATTACTTCCAGCTCCAAAGAGGTGGGGTTCTATGAACTGACACACTGGCACATCTCTGAAGGCAGTGATCTTCAGGAATGCCTCCTTTCAGTTCTTCATCAAATTGTTTATGAATATTTCTGTATCATGATATGCTGAGAATCTATACACAAGCATCTAGCTCTTGGGTTTCCCACCAGCTCTCTGAATCATTCATGCATAGGATTTTTTTGTTTCAGCATCTCAGAATCTACTAGGTTGATTATTCTTATGCAAACATGGAAACCCAACCTTAACACACACTCTGTTACTGTACTTGCTTTATAAAATCAGCTTTTAAAGACAATATTTGATACTTTATTGTTTTCCCAGCTCAGTTGTCTGTTTTCAAACACCACATAGCTTGCTTTATTTCCAGTTTTGAGGGCAGGGCTGACTTTTTACCTAAATGCTCCAAAACCCTTTTCCTCTTCATCAGTGCCTGACATGGGGAAAGTGGGGTGGCAGGGCTGCCCCATGATGGCACATTCCAATCTTCTGGCAGTGATTGCATCCTCCTTTCCCTTACCTGGTGCACCTCCTTGTTGAAATCCTGTCCCTTTTCCTAGCTGAAAATATAAAATGGCTCTTCTAATATCTTGTTCTGGTACTTGCTTTAGCACAAAATAATCTCTGGCCAAGCTACATCCCTGACCAAAGCTATGTACATTACTTACCTTTGAAAATGTGTTAAAAGACCCACAAAGAATGCTGTTTTATCATCCTTATCCTTCAGCTGCACATTCATGTGTTTTCCTTTTGTAAGTCTGCAGTTTGTACTGAGAACACGTTTCAGTGCAATAGTTAGGGGGTTTATTGCATGCCTAACAAGGCAGCCCTTCAGGGAGAGACTTCTGCGTTGTCTTATTCTGCTCCAAATTTACTGCAAATAAAGGCAGTAAATCATCTCTGCATTTGTTTACAGTTCTCTTCACTCTTATCTTCTTTCTGTCAGCTTTGTCCTGTGACACATATTTCAGGATCACTTTAGGGTTTCTTCCCCGTTTGCTAAAATTTCCTTGGAGAAGCATATCATTTTACTAGCCTTGCAAATATTCATTGTTCTTTGCAAAGTCAAGTGTGTTTCTTGCTGTAACCTTGCTTTGAGCCAATTACAAATTTCAACATTTGTAATGCACTCTCTAATTAGCCTATTTGGGAATTATTCCAGCTGCTAAATGCCCATATACATGTGATTTATCTTCACCGTGCAGATCTGTGATAAAGTGATCTGTAGTCTCACATAGCAGCTCATTTCTTGTCTTTGCCCAGTGACATGTTTGCATGAAACAGTGTTCTTGGGGCTCTGCTTGCGAGTCTGAGATTCCCTTTTGCACTGAAAGGCCTGAAAGTCTTGCTCTACACATACAGTCGTGCTAAGGATTCTTTCCTCTCTGATTTTCTGTCCTAGAATTTGCTTTCAGAAACACTGGGAATTTCTTTCATTCTTTTCTCCCTTCTCTCCAATGATGATTTTCCAGTCTGCTAGATTCAAGCACTGTCTGCCAGCTCCACTTCTGCCACTGATTTGGATTTTTTGTGACTCACCTGTGAGTGCTCTAAAGACATCGCTCTTTGCAGCCCTTCCATGCTTACAGGACTTAGGCCAAGGTTATAAAAGCTTCAAACCTTGTCCTACAGCAGAAGCAAACGTCTATTCTTTCTACTACTGGCTGGTGTGGCAAAGATAAGCAGGCAGGAAAGATGTGTGAGAAGAAAGGAAAAATAAAGTTACATAGTTGTGCTGGCACAATTTGATGCTTTATTTCAGACACACAAGAAAAGATGTTTGTTAAAGAAATAAAGAACAACCCACTTATGAATGTATGAATCAATTCTGCTTTTTATCCTAATCCAGGGAGAAACAACCTTTTATAAGCTATTTTCTTTTCAGAAATAGTTCCAAAATATTCCTTCTCTTAGCCCAGTGTTAAGTCAACAAATCGATTTATTAGCCCCACAGTCAGATGACACACTGACTGTTTACCCTGGGTCATGTTTCTTGCCCTAACCATCCCATGCTTTACTGAAAGAGAGGTCAGGCATCAGAATAAGGTGCTCAGGGAAGTGGTGGGGTCACTGTCCCTAGAGATGTTAAAAAATCCTGTAGACATGGCACTTCAAGATATGGTTTAATGGACGTGTTGGTGTTAGGTTGACAGCTGGACTCAGTAATCTTAGAGGTCTTCTCCAATTAAACAATTCTGTGATTTTATGTGGGTCTGTCACAAGGTGCAGGGCGTACAAAGATATGCTCAGGGCTTTGTGCCAGTGTCTGTTAGAGCCTGGTAGCTGCCAGAGTGTTACCCACTCTGTCCAAGAGGTGACAGCCAGGCTGATGCAAATTCCACCATAAAGTGGGACTTCAAATACAGACTTCGGGAGCCTGTGTGGCACAGCTGTCAGTACAGATGCACTGCAAATGTCTGTATCTTCTTTCATTCCCCACCTCCACGGAGAGTCTTGTCTTCAAAATTCCCAAGCCTGTGTGCTGTGCTTCCTTTGCCTGTGCTATGCATATGTTAGTAGATGATGACTGAGACATCTGTGGGTTTGCAGCCATGGATTGTTAACAGCTGTTGAGTCATTTGAGTCCCAGATTTAACTCACTGTACTTTGAAAATAGCATTTAGTGGTAGAAAATAAGAGTGTTTATTCTACAAAAGCTGTGGTCCTACAATCCCAAAATAATCATCCTGCTGCTGAATAACTTCAAAAACAAAAATGGAGCAATTTAATACAGCAAGCATAAGGCGAAGCTTTGTGATTGACATCTCCCAGACAGTTAGGAAGTACCTTCATAGCAGCTGCCAAGAGGAAGCAAAGAGAAAGATAAACAAAAAGAAAAAGTAAAAGAAATTCTTCTGAGTTCAGCTAGGAATAGGATGGGTCTCATAAGGCAGCTATGTTTTCTATTTCTCACTAACAATCAAGGCTCTACCCATTCTTCAGGATGTTCACTTGTGGTAACATGATTCATTGCAACCCTGAAGACGGAAAATACCTATTGCAGTCATATATATTTTTTTTTCTTTTCCACAACATTATTCTTTGAAATAGTTCAAAGCAGTTCCTTCTGCTTCTTTTCCCAAAGGGAAAGTTTAAAAATACTTAGAAAGTTTATGTAAAATCTTTTTTTCCATAAGGAAAAAAGAAGTGCAAATGCACACGAGTGCACACAAATGCATGCATACAGACTGCAAGCAACAGCATGTGCTCTTTACAAAAACATAGGTCTACAATAAGTGGCTGTAATCTGAGCTGTGAATCTTGGTATAAATATAGTTTTCACAGAGGCATAGTACCTATTGCCACTTTGAAAAGTATTTACAATTCAAAAAAATACGTTGGATCAGTGGGCAAAAATAAGATGCCAATTCTGTGATGGATCCTACACTAATGAGGAGTGCAGGGAAAGTTAAGAATTCTACAAAACTCTCAGCAGACCACTATAGAAACTTACTTATGCAGGCTGACCCCCAGATGGAGACAAAGGCTCATCATCATCCAGAGAGTCCATAAACTGGCTATGAAAGTCTTTGAAACACGCATCAGTGCAACAAGGGTAGTCCCCCTGTGCCATGACTCCCACACCACACATGCATACTCTTCTTCCTCCTTGTGCTTTTGGTTAAATATTGCATTAAGCTTGAAAGTGATTTAAGGCCTCAAATTGGGATGAACTTGAGTTAACGTACAGTGTGAATAGGTTTTAAATGTTTAAACCTCTCTAAGGCTCTGGATTGTTTAAAGCCCTCAAACACATTGCAAGGGTGTTGTGGAAGGTAGAAAGGAACTGTTGAAGGTCTTCATGGGCCCAGAGCTCAGAAGAGCCATACAAGCTGTGTGCCTCAGTGGCCATCAGGCAGTACCTAACAAGGCCAAGCATGTGCATCATAAGTTAGTAAGAGTTAGCCTGACTTTTAAAATGTTCTTTTTCAACACATTCAGGATTTATTGGTCCCTCTTTCCAAACAGCACTCTCCTGCAAAGCTTGCGGTGTCTGTCACAGATGTGGGTTTGGGTCATGTTTCTTGGTCCCATTTTAAACTGTTTCTATCCTAAAGACTGAGCCTGCTTTTCTTAGGTATTTCAAAGCCTGAGCACCAACAGATACACATACAGAAATATATGCATTGGCATAGGTCCACTCTGCCCATGTGGATAGGACTGGAGGTGTCATTCACACAGCCATACACCCCATTGGCATCCTTGCCATGTTTTGGGATTTTAACATGATGCCAGGGTGGCCTGTTTAGTGTTTCCAAGCTAGAAAGCAGTTGTTCAACTGACAGCACCACAAGACTCCAAAGTACACGATGCTTTAAAGACAGAGCAAGAATAACATGTTGCATCATTACTTCCAGTACTTCTCCATGCTTACTGGTACACTGAGAATGTATTTTGCATTCATTTATTAATCACAGAATAGAATCATAGAATCAGACAGATTGGAAGAGACCTCCAAGATCATCCAGTCCAACCTATCCCCCAGCCCTATCCAATCAACTAGACCATGGCACTAAGTGCCTCATCCAGTCATTTCTTTGAACACCTCCAGGCATGGCAGCTCCCCCACCTCCCTGGGCAGCCCATTCCAATGCCAATCACTCTCTCTGGCAAGAACTTCCTCCTAACATCCAGCCTAGACCTCCCCCAGCACATCTTGAGACTGTGTCCCCTTGCTCTGTTGCTGGTTGTCTGGGAGAAGAGGCCAACCCCCACCTGGCTACAACCTTCCTTCGAGTAGTTGTAGACAGCAATGAAGTCACCCCTGAGCCTTCTCTTCTCCAGGCTAAACACCCCCAGCTCCCTCAGCCTCTCCTCACAGGGCTGTGTTCCAGGCCCCTCACCAGCTTTGTCACCTTTCTCTGGACACGTTCCAGTATCTCAACATCTCTCTTGAATTGAGGAGCCCAGAACTGAATACAGCACTCAAGGTGTGGCCTGACCAGTGCTGAGTACAGGAGATGAATAACCTCCCTTGTCCTGATGGCCACAATGTTTGTGATACAGGCCAGGATGCCATTGGCTTTCTTGGACACCTGGGCACACTGCTGGCTCATGTTCAGCCTACCATCTACCAGTACCCCCAGGTCCCTTTCTGCCTGGCTGCTCTCCATTTTGTAAAAGAAATAGGAGACTCTCTAGAAATGTGACAGGTTGCCTGCTTTCATTGTGTGGGCATCTGTGTGCCACTGAGATGCTCTTTAGAATCTCATGTTATAATACTCCTCAAGTAGAATCACAACACACATCTTTGCATCTCCTACAACATAAGTTGAAAAGCAGAGTTATGTCCTCCTATTTTCATTAGATTCCTTTTTTTCTTTTCAGTGCCCCAGAATTTATCTGAATCTTTAGTTCAATACTTGCAGACCTGTTCTTGAAAAGCTGGGACATAAGAGTTAACACCTCCAAAAGAAAATAGAGGTGGGATATAGAAATACTTTTTTTCCAACCCTGAACACAGCTGTACTGCAGAGTCTAGTCATTTAGAGGTGTTTGGGTTTTTTTCCTAGAAGGAAAAGCACAACAAGAGTTCATTGTCAAGTCCATAGCATTTGATCTCCATGAAGTGTGACTTTAAAGTCAACCTTCAAATATGTTGGTATACTTTTCTAGTGGCTCATTTCTGATGCTCCTAGATGTGCACTTGCATGCTCCGGGGAGAAAGATGAACACAAGTACTCCTGTGATCATAGAAGAGCACTGGCATAATGGAGAAAGAGAGGAAAGGCTTCATAATAAAGCGTAGAGATCTTACAGTCTGGAGCAAAAGACAAGGGCAAGTAGCATGTAGGCACCTATAAAATATAATCATTTTGCAATCTCCCTGAACTTGATGCAAGGTAAATTAAGGAATCAGCTCATTCTGGCTTTTTAAGAACTGCTCATATTCTTGTGTGTGTTCATTTCAAGTCAGCTGTACTGACTTGTAATTTCTCCCTCACCAGGATAGGAGGTACTGGTAGAAGCATCAGTACCATCTAGAGTTACAAGAACCGATAACCTACTGTAGTCTTTGAAGGGCATGCAATCTAGTTTGGTTCTTAGGGATATCAGTAGGTCTCTGGAGGCCTGACAGAGAATGAATTAAAGTAGAAGCAAAGTAGAGGAGACAGATCTGATAGAAAATCCAAAAGACTTTTGCACCCACAGCCCTGAAAAACAAGTTATGTATATTATAGAATTCTGAGATTGTTCCTTATACTTTAATAATATCACCAAGTCTTTGATCTGTTGCTGGCTTCTGAATTCCAATGGCAAAACACATCAAGGCCAAAGGAAAGTAATGAAAACAGAATTGGCATTTAGTATTGGTTTGGTTTTTGTAAAAAAAAATTCTGAGTTGTCTGCCTACCTGGCATCAAAGAGGAGGGAAGACTGCACATGCAACAGAATGATACTAGCCTGCTTTGCTAAACAAAAAGAATTTACAGAGAGAAAGAGGAGCAAGTTTCTCTGTGTGGCACATCTTGTTGTTATATGCAGAGTCTGAAGCAAGGTTTAGATTCACCTTCTTGGCTCCTCAGATTGTCAACTTAGAAAAACAACATGGAAATTTCACAGAAAAAGCACCTGGACCTGTCCAAAACTAGATGAGAGGGGCCCTCATTTTTTCCCTACCCAGCTCTTCCAGGGCATGCAGAGGGAGTTGTGCTGATGTACTTGTGTGGGCTACAAATGTTGGAGTTATTTCCTTGGCAACAAGGAAGGTTTCATCATGTGGTCCTTTGAGGCATTACAGGATCAAGGTAAATTGTTGCTTGCAAGCATTCACGTGAGTGATGTAAACTTAACAGAGATGATCTGCACTAAGTAGTCCTTGTTCGACAAGACAATTGCATCTTATTTTGATTTCTGGCTATTACATCTCAATAACTGTAACACTTAACAAACGTAGAAAGGATTTTTCTCTTCCTGGCAGCTCAACTTAGGGAAACAGTACAAGAGCCCAGAGCCTTTGGTTGCAAAGATCCTCAGCACAAAGAACTGAAAGATATACAACCAAAAAGTCCTTTGGTCACTTAAAAAAATGAATAGATAAGCTTCTATCCAGCATCTGAAGACAGAAAATATATGAACCAGGTATCTACTGCTACCGCCCAAAGCTCCCAATGGCTTCTTTAGCAGTGCCTTCATCAAACAAAAGGACTATAAAAAGGCATGTGAGTAGCACTACCCTTTCAGTCCTGAAAGTATTCCCTCTGGGAGTATGTTCAGTGGTACACAGTAGGCAGCATGAAAGGAGGCTACACTGAATTTGTTTGTGCTGTATTTATTCTCCAGTCTCACTTGTCTTGAAGAACATCTCTCTGAAGACTTTTCAGCAATTTGAGGTTTCTTACAAAAGAAAGATTCCACAAACCCTCTGAGGCTCCTCCTAAGGTTCCTTCTGAGAGAGGTTAGACTTTTTTGATTGGAAGAAAAAGATGTCACAAGGAGAGAGCCAGAATGACCTGGCTGCTAAAAGAACAGGTGCCAATGTAGTGCACATATTCCCCATGCTGTGGGACATGTCCTGTGGTAAAGCAAACCCAACCTGACTCCACAAGTTTCTCTTCAGCTCTGGCAAATTCCTAGGCTGGAAAGCACCTGGCTGAGATGGTTTGGTAATAACTTGTGTATCTTGTTGTCTGATAAATCTGAGATGTGGTGACATCACTTGAATTTGCTCAGAACACCAGTGCCCCTTTACATTTAATATTTTAGCCTTTGCCTAGGCTATCCTGGGCCATAGTGCAAGGGGTGAAAGAAACCTTCCGGCAGCCTCAGCATACTGCCAAGCATGGTGCTAGCCAGCACAAGGCTAGGACTATTTCACTAACTTTTGATTAGGAAGTTTCTTCATTTTGACATTAGGAGATCCTCTTCATTTCTTTCCCTTCTGTTCCCAGTAAAATACTGAATCACATCTCAGTAGTACAACTGGCACAATCGCCTGTTGTGGCTGCAAGGTCATGTTTGCTTCATGGTTGTAGTCAGGCCACTTTATTATCACTAGGTTATTTTCCAACAGACATTGCTAAAGTGTCAGGGTGTTAGTCAGCTCAAGCTTTGATCAACTTCTCTCCTTCTCCCTACTCCATTTTATCAAAACCATGTGTTTTTAGCTATGTAGTATTCCTTTTGCCTTACATGCCAACTCATACGTTCAGAGCTGGCACTCCATAGTGCACAGCAGGGATATTCACTCCCAGTACAGTCCCAGGCACCATAGGATACAGTAACAGAACTATCACTGTCTGCAAATCTGCAGAGTGCTGTAATGTGTAGTTCAGACTGACTTCCATTTGTGTCAGCAGAGCAAACTGGAGATCAGCCCCCAGCTGCTGTAATGTTCTGCATACTGTACTGATTTACATGAGCCTAAGGTTGGTAACCATCAAGTACTTGTGGTTGTGACAGAGGACACATAGTTCTCTGGGGCATGACATATTATAGCTTGTGCAGCATCAATTCAATAGGCAGAGGACTGCTGATGAAATACAAGCAGCAGGCATACAGCTCTGGTGTGGTTGCCACTGGTACATTCTAAGGTAGGAGGCCAAAGGCCAAATGCAAACCACGTTCTAACAGTGGCTATAATGCAATCCCACAGCACCACTACCGAGTCTGCAGTTTACTCTGGCTCACAGTATAAAATAAAAGTGCATTAAGTTCCAACCCAGGTGAGTATATGGTCTCCCAAGGACACTGCACTAAATCTCCACCACCCAGTCAGACTTCTCCTTCTATTCTGGCTTTTTTACATAAGGGCAATTTTCCAGCAAGCCCCTTGCTATTCTGCGACCTATCGGAGATGCTGCAAGCTGCTTCTGCTGGAACAGTACATAATTAAGCAATAATTTATATTCTATGTGTGTATGCACAGAGCAATAAAATGTTCTCAAGAGCTGCGGGCTGCTCAGGCATTTAATCCGTGCACAGAAGGAGTTTACTGCAGAGCTGCTCCCTCCAAAAGGCTTTTGTCATCACTGTGTTGGGAGGGAATTCAGGTTTTTTAATAGTTTTGGTTTATTGTAATATAATTTAAATAGCTAATGCTACACACTCCACATTAAGATCAGACCTCATTTTATTTGTTTGTTTGATGTACCTTGAAAATAGTAAAAGCTAGTAAGGCAAAGAAAAATAAGGTGTCACTTGTGAGATTTCCCCCTCATAACTGTATAATAAGAAAATGGTGATAATTAAATAAACAGCACTTCTTCCAAAGACATTAGTGGCCTCAAGTTGCTGCAAATTGCAGCTACTAGAAATACTCTGAAGACAGAGATTCACATTTATTTGAGAACTGTATAGTTTCAAGGTCACCATAAAATCCATACCTTTGTGTTACTCTTTCTATTGGGTGATGTTTATAAGCAGTATTTGACATTTCTACCTCTGGAAAAAAAAAAAAGGAAGAAGAAGAAGAAGAAGAAGGGAAGAAGAAACAGGCCTTTTCTGTTTATTGACTCTGTACATCTGACATCACAGTTAGTCCATGAGTCATTTCAGCCTACTGTGGGCAGAAGGGAGAAAGCAAGACTCATTTTGTCAGACATGGAAGAAACATTTTCCAGAGAATCTGAGAAAAATAATGTGGTGCCTGGATAATTTTTATTACTGTCTGTTTGGATTTCCTTTGACTTCTCCTTCAAGCCACAGTGAGGAATATTAGGGATATCTCATCCCTAATACTAGAGACATGGATATTTAAGATACAACTTCCGGCAGCAGGGTCTATCTGTGGTCCAGAATTATGGAGGCTCACCTTCACTTGCAGGATACCTAAGAAAGACAGCAGTTCTTGTCTCACAAAACACTACAGCCCCTATGAAATCTCTCTGGCTTCATATAATCATGGAAATCAAGCCAAGTCTGTGGCTGAAGAATGTGGTTCAGGGGGCACTGGTCTAAGGCAACATTCAAACTTTTTTTGGCATAGATGGTTTGAGCCTGTTTGTGTCTAAGTTTGTTCACTGACAAGCAGTTCTTTTCTCCCATGGAGGTGAGGTTTGAAAACTGAAAGCTTAGGCATTGCAGCCCCTTGCACTGCCAAGCTGATCACAAAGAAAAGGTACATTTACCAAAAAACTCACAAAAATTCCTAGTATCACAGGCCTGTCAGCTGCTCTGTTTGATGTAATCATGCTTAAAAACAGCTACAGCAAAGTGCTCTGATTCATAATCCACACCGAATTAGACTTTGATCAACAATGATATTACTTTTCCCAACTACACCTCTACTGGCTATGTCTGCAGGACCCCAATCTTATACATATGTATAGCAAATATGTTAATCTCTGTCCTAAACAGCCTTACAGTCTAAATGGAAAGGACATTCAGTGCTTAATACTCTTCTTCTGTAATATATAAGAAAGAAAAGCACAAGATGGCCATGAGGTACTGAATAGCTCAGGAGCTCAAATCCCTGTTGATCATCAGTCTGTTAGCAGGCACTGGCAAAATCAGCCCAAAAGGAAGGGCACCTATCTGATAAGAAGTCAGGATGGAGGTTTGACTATATGTCAGATGACAGTTTCTGTGGCACAGACATGGCTTTACATGAAATTTCGTCTCTCACATGACTGAAGCGTTTTGCAGTGACATGTGAATTTGCTTTGTCAAAAGCGATACTGTTGCCTTGTCTCATCCATCATCACTTTCCTTAGGATTCCCAGCACAAAGAACTTTTTGCTCTCCCTAGCTGCAGAAGCAGAAGGTATTTAATCTCCCCTGTCCAACTCACATCCCTAGTGAGCTCTTATTACCACCTGTCATTCACATTCTGTGTGCCAGTGCTGCAGCTGAACCATCAGCCTTCAGTTCTGGTCCTCTGCTTGGTCCAGGGTTACAAGGAGAGTTTTTCCCAATAAAGAAGTTTGTATTGCTGTGGCTGCCTGGGGATCTGGGGCATTAGTGCACACATATAGGGTGGCACCTCACTGATGGCAAGAACCTGCCAGGAAGTAAGTGTTCATTTTATTTTTAAGGCAGAAAAGGAGTCCCAGGGTTGAGGATGCTCAGTCTGTGTTCACAGGCAGAGTTATGGGCAGCAGCCCTCTTGCTGTCTCTGTGCTGTCTCTTACCCAGACTAGTAGAGGCTGCATTTGAAAGTATAAACTAAGTATTTGCATCCCCTCTACTCATGACTCTTTCACTATGAAACAGTCATGCAATGTGCAAGGAGGTTTGAGTGAGGAGGAGGCCAGGCTTTTCTCCTCTGTGTTAAAACTAGAGGAAATGGTTTCAAGCTGTGCCAGCACAGGTTTAAACTAGATATTAGGAACTATTTCTTCACAGAGAAGGTTATCAAATATTGGAATGGTCTTTCCAGGGCAGTGATGGAGTCACTATCCCCAGAGGTGTTTAAGCAGCCTGTGGACCTGGCGCTTAGTGACATGCTTTAGTGTTGACTCTTCAGTTCTGTGCTGAGGGCTGGATGATCTTTGACTTCTCTTCCAATTGGATGTTTTCTGTGATAATCCTTTGTGTTATGATTGCAATTACCTTAAGCAAAATCTGCTGAAATCATGAGGTAGTAACTGTATTGCTTCATCAGTATCACCCCTGGTGAGAGGCCAGATTAACTACAAGTGAGATCTTCCTTGCTTGACTGAATACAAACAACATACAGGATTTGTATAACATCCAGAAAGATTCCTTTAGGTGGTATAAAGTGGCTTTTTGTGTGTGTCTGTAATGAGTAACACTACAGAGGCAGATAAACCTGTACTGTATGAGACATCTTGCAGAAGCACAGGGAGGTGACTGGCTGAAGGTCCTACTATGCATTCTCTAACATTATGCCTGGCAGTTGTCATTTGTCATCATAGTTAGCACAATCTCACAATTCTACTCCAGTGAAGGAGTAGAATGAGGACAGGCTGTTTTTAAAGAAGTCTCAAGCTCATGATCTGTTTTCTTCTTTATTGTTGTTACTTGCTCTTTATTGTTCATTTGTTACGGCACAGAATACCCCTGGCAAGGTAGAGTGCCAATATATTGCTCGAATACAAAGAGTAAGCAACACTCATGCCTTGAAGAACATGTGATTGAAACTGTCAAGACAAAGCATTAAAGTAAGGGGAGTATTTGAAAATGAAATTTATTTCCCCTCCTCTAGTACTTAGCAAATTCAGCTCCAGTCTGGTCGCACAGATTTTCCCACCCACAGCCCTTAAAAATCTTAAATTTCAAGACAGCTGAAATTATCAAGTTCTTACTAGCAAAGAAAGACCTTTCACGTAATTTTCTAACCACAGCCATTTGAAACGAGCCACAGAGCTTGATTCAGATCACAATGGCTCTGATAGATCCTTTTTTCCCACAGAAGGTCCCATAATGTACTAGTCACGCTGAAATGTTGCACAGGCTGTAACTACATTCTTGCAGACACGCTTATGTTACTGGATAAGGAAAGTGACATGGTAAAATGTGGAAAGGGATGTGCTCTTTCTAATAAAACAACCTGAACTTTAAGTAAGGGATTCTGGGAGAGAGAGACCTCTTCATTTATCCTGCTCTGTGCTTTAAAGTAATTTAGGACATTTCTGCAGACAGCTTCAGAGCCTGGAGCCTCGCAAGATCTTTGCAGGAGTCCAGGGCACTGTTTGTAGACTAACCTAGCTCTGGTGAGTTGCAAGCAGTCTGCTTTATTTAAATAGGCATAGCACTTGCTGAAGCAACTTGCTGGTCCTCACTAGTGCATAGTGGCACTATCATAACATCAGTACTTATGAATAACTTGGACCATGTGGCAGCTATACATAGCATTAGAGGAGGCACCCAGAGCTCCCATATTCTGTGCCCTAACAGCTATCTACCAGTGGCACTCTGAAACACATTGGAGAAAATACAGTCCAGTGATCAGAAGAGGGGATCATGACAGTGACCTCACTGCAGGTCCATGATAGAGATTTGCCTGCAGATTCTAGACCTATGTGATGTTCTAAGTAAAGAAAGTGAGTATGGTGAAAAGTCCATGGATTTTTTGTGCTGTTCATATGTTCCTTCAAATGTAGCCCTTTTCTTTGCCTAATTCCAGGCAAAGTCACCAGATACTCTCAACCTGTGCCTTTGGAGTGGGTCACGTAAAATCCATTTCTTCATGCATCTGCAATTAGAAACACCAAAGCTGCAGAGAAACAATAGGGAAAATGTTGCAGAAGATAAGCAGATGCAGGAAGGACTAGAAGGAGGTAAAGGCAGGAAGCAAAAAGCCTGGGGCACAGGCCCTATGAGGAGAGGCTGAGGGAGCTGGGGTTGTTTAGCCTGGAGAAGAGGAGGCTCAGGGGTGATCTTATTGCTGTCTACAACTATCTGAAGGGAGGTTGTGGCCAGGCGGGGGTTGGTCTCTTCTCCCAGGCAACCAGCAACAGAACAAGAGGACGCAGTCTCAAGTTATGCTGGGGGAGGTCTAGGCTGGATGTTAGGAGGAAGTTCTTGCCAGAGAGAGTGATTTGCCTTTGGAATGCGCTGCCCAGGGAGGTGGGGGAGTTACCATGCCTGGAGGTGTTAAAAAAAAAAGACTGGATGAGGCAGGATGAGGCACTTAGTGCCATGGTCTAGTTGATTGGATAAGGCTGGATGGACTGGATAATCTTGGAAGTCTCTTTCAACCTGGTTGATTCTATGATTCTGAGAAAGAAGCTTGAAATAAAATCAGTCTGGCTGTGACTGCTTTGGAGGAAAATGCTATGTTAGGGCATTGGATCAGGAAGAGCAGGGGATTCCACACCAGCAGCTGCTAGTGAACAGTCACAGGCATATGTGCAAACAGCAGGACAATACACGGAACTGACCACACATGTTGCCATCGCGTGTGTCCTGTAGGTTGCATTTTATGCCTAGGCCTCTCCAGGAAATTCAGAGGTTCCAAATTTATGCTGCCTTTAGTTAAGACAGGTGTATAGTCTCTGTAGCTATCCATTATTTGGTGTGTGGCTGGCAACTGTGATGTTTCAGGAGCTCAGAGTTTAGCTTAGATGAAGCTGGAGGCCAGAGAGCAAAATTAGACTCATCTGGGTGGGCTACGGTTCAGCCTCATTTAATACATATGTCTGTCCATAAAACTTGCCACCTGAGAGAGTTATGAAGCCTGTCCTTGGCATGTTTGCAGGGAGAAACAAAATATTGCTGCAGAGATGGAAAACAGGGACAGGATATTCTGAAAATTTCCCCAACACTGATGAGGGCATCTGGATTAGGACTGGAGTCCTGCAGAGTGTAGAATTTTGTAAGGGATTTTAAGATTTTGACAGTGGTATTTAAAAGGGGTGTGTATAATAAAAGATTTTAGATTTTAATGTAAGAAAAGTCTGAGGGAAAAAAAATCTCTCAACTAATTGAAAATATACATCTCAACAGAGCCAGAAAAAGTCAAGTATTTTGTAATCTTTTCTTCTCTAAAGCCCATCATGGAAAAATTGAAATTAAATGAAAATGTCAAGCTCTTTTACCCTGCCCCCAAGTACAGAAACAGGATGAGTCACTCTGTATTTGTCTAGATAAAAATTCTGGAAAAATCAATGCTTTCATGAAGCGTGCTGGTTCCCAGCTGGTCCTGTTGAGGTTTCTCCATACAGCTCTGTTCAGCATCAATATTCAAGGCTCTGGTGGCACACAGTTCTTCTACCTTCAAGCCACAAGACTAAGCCACTTCCTATATGAACATCTTCCCATGGGCATTTCCTTACTTGCTTGCAGCACCAGCTGTTTTCAGGCAACTTGGAAAGTGGTATGTCAGTCACTCTTCTAACTTCTCTTTCTTTTCTTCCTCCCTCCTTTCCCCCTTCCCATTCTCCTCCAGGAACCTTCTGCATCATTTCACTGTGCACATGTGTGGCTGGAATCAACTTTGAGCTCTCCCGCTACCCCCGCTACCTGTACGGACTTCCTGACGACATCAGCCATGGCTATGGCTGGTCCATGTTCTGTGCGTGGGGGGGGCTGGGCCTCACTCTTATCTCTGGCTTCTTCTGCACTCTGGCTCCTTCTGTCCAGCCTGTCCCCAGGACCAACTGCCCCAAATCTAGACCTGAGAATGGGACAGTGTGCTAAAACAAACAGCAAACTAATACACACACACATAAACATATATATATATATATAGGCTATGTATACCTATACATGCATATATATGTATATATAATTCTATCTATATATATAATCTCAAATTAATGCTGGTGCCAAGGTAGAGCTGAGTCCAACATGGCACTCACATCTCCACCGGATTCTGTGTTGCTTTGTTCTTTCTCACAGCAATGGGAAAGCTTTTCTCTCACATGGCTCTTCCATACAGCTCTTAACTTCAGCATCATACCTTACAGGTTGAATGAACATACAGTTGCACCTACCTACCTACTGCCGTTTGGGAAGGGAAACAGGGAGTCCCTGTGGGGGTCTGAGACCAGAATCTGCACAGGACATGGAGGCTGGGGTAGGGAGGATAAAAAAAGCCTGTCCATTGCAGCCAGAAGACAAAACGCAAAGAGAAATCAAAGGATCAAATCAAGCATTTGAGCCTCCTCTACAACGTACCTCTTCAAGTTCACTATCAGAAACCTTCCCACTTTCCTTTTCTTTCTTAAAACAAAATGACAGAAGCCTGGGTTTTGGGGTATTTTGTTTTGGTTTGGTTTTGTGGATTTTGTTTTGGTTTGTTTGGTTTTTTGGGCCTTTTTTCCTTCTTAAGACATGAAAAACCGAAATGGACAGAATGTGTGGGGAAAAGCAGAGAAGCATTTTTTTTTTTGCCTATCAAATTTTAGAGAGAAGCAAGCAAGTGAAAAAAAAAAAAAAATCTAACAAAATAAAACCAGAAAGCCACAAAAAAAAAAAAAAAAAACCAAAACCAACCACCCAACAACAAACAACTCCACGAGGACATCTCAGCGGACTTTCCAACAATGTGGTTTTAATCTTCCAGCTGCCTTACATCCAGGCTCACAACTGAGGCTGAACTGCTAAAATGAATGCAGCAGAAGGCCTTTTGAAATGCTGTGATACATGTGTGTATAACTTTTTCCTTCCCTCTTATTTTTTTTAAAGAAAAAGGAAAATGTAAAACGTTGCATTGTGCTTGTCCACAAAACCATCCATGCTGTGTTTGTGGCTCATGACTGAGGCACCACAACTGCAGAAGTGTGAAGAAAGCCATCAGGCCTGAGACAGCATGTCTTCTCTGATGGATTTGGGGATTTTTTTTGTTTTCACAGAGCATCTGATAGTTCAGCATGTTGGAGCCAAGGGAAGACCAGCCCAGGGAGAAGGGAGGTGAGGGAAGCCCTGGCAGTTGTTCTTCCCAGGTATTTGCTGGAGTGGGATTTCATCAAGTTTCTGTTTTGGATGTTTAAGACAACTGGGCAAAAGCCATTACCAAGGAGAAAAAGAAAGCTATTTTTTGTAAGGGAGAAGTAAGAGACGCCTCTTGTTGTGTTTATGTATGCCAAATAAGACCTTCTCACATCTTGTCTTTAGAAACTGCCCCCATTCGCTGGACATCTCCACTCTTCATCTGGGAGAACTGTGTACAGATGGAAGCAAAAGGGTCAGATTCAGAGAAAGGAGGTTCATTACCTATGAGCTCAAGTGTTGTATGATATAATTGTGAATCTGAAAATTGAACTCTCTCTTTTTTGGTCTTTCTCTTTTTCCTGCTACTCCTCTTCCCATTGTTTCCTTTTTCCTTCAATCTGCTCTTCCTATCATTCAGGTCATAGGTCCTAGAAGAGCTAAATGAATAGCGAAGTCTGGAGAGGCAATCAAGTGCCATCAGGGGAAGCAAAGCATTTTGGCTGTGAGGGCTGTGGTTCCTTGCAAGGGAACAGTGACTGAAGGGAGTGTGGGTAGGGAGGGCTAAGAATGTAACCAAATGTAGTCTGAAGAGACGATGACTGATTGGCCATGTGCAGGAGTGAGGGCACCATTGACAAAAGTGTAGACAAAGGGAGGTAGGGCAAAGAAAAAAGGCCTCCTCAAAACCACTTCAACCCAACATTCACTTAATTTGGGGATAGTACCAGCGATCCTTCCTTGCATAATAGCTGCATGCCATCAGTCCTTAAATAATCCCCTACAGCGATAAAAGCACCAGGAAAAGGAGGCAACCTGTTGAAACTGTGCCTACTGCACAGAAGCTAAGGCATTAATTTCCAGGTCATGCCATGTACACAGCTGTCAAGAAACTGTATTTTGCTTGGTTAAAAAAATCTCCACAACCAACAAGTAATTCTTCTGTAACGCAATTGCATAGCCCTGTTTACCCTTCTAATTACACCCTTTGTGATTATATCACTTTATTACCAGTGCCCAAAGAAATGAAGTTTCTGGAGGGTATTTCGGAGTAGGGTAGATAAGGGTTTCTTTCATTCTTGCTTGACTACCTAGCTTTGGCTTTCTCTGGTCTACAAATGCTCCAAGCATGCCAATGCCAGATGCCAAGCCAGTGTGTTGCCACTGAAGTGCCATTCTTGGCAACTAAAGATTTGCCATTTCATTCTCCATTAGATCTGACTGGAGAAAATACTTATTTATTCATATTGAAAAATGCCTTTTTAAGTAGATTGGTTTATTTCTCTTTTTCTGGCAAGGTTTTCAAGTAGAGTGGTTTTGAAAAGCTTTGAAACAGTTTGACTGTGCAAGTGCCTACTAGGTAAGAAGGCCGATGTATTACTATTGCAGTCAAGAAGGAACTCTAAAAACAAAAACAGCTGGTGGAAAGATAAGTGAAAAATTGAAGGCAGAAAATCAATAACCTAAACCCAAGAAACCTATAGAAAAAATGTGCTTTTTTTTCCAAATATGAACAATTATGAGATTAAAAAAAAAACAAACATTTTCATTAAGAGATGAATGTTTTAGAAACAGCTTTGAATGAAAGCTTTCTTCCTCCTCTTCAGTGCTGACTGAGATAACAGAAAAGGCTTTACATAAATACAGTGTCCCAGGTAAAGCAAAAGACACAGAGATAACTAGCTGGACTCCACCATCAGACCCTGTGGCACAGCTCCTGTGATGATACACAGTCTTGTGTGGTCCATGACAGGTCACAGGGTGTATTCTTTTCCACATACAGTTCTGACAGAGGTATAGAAGTAAGATTTAAAGAAATTGAAATAATTCTGTGCTTTGATGGATTCTCAAAGCTTTCCTTTCTTTCTGCATATGGCATGGCAAGAGTTCTGCCTTGATCAAGTATCGCTGACAGTGTTGGTTTACATGCTGTACATGAGCCTGTCTGTCTGTCTGTGTGTGCCAGTAGTTGCAGAAGTTTAAAATTAGTATTATTTACAACAGAAAAGTATTAACCCTGAATCTTTAGGCCAGTTCTTTGATCTTTCCTCTCACTACAGCATAGGCTCTCTAAGGGCTATGAAGCTACAAAAAGGATCTTAAAAACTAGCAGAGTGTCTGAAGCAGATGATGATGATGATGATAGAACCTTAATCTCAAACTGGATAGCCAAAGGGACTGTTTCTTGAAACTCAAATTCTCTCATCTTTCCCTCAATTAAGGGAAAATCTCCCTTGGGTTATTGGGAATTTTGCTCTGTGCTACTCACAAAATCAGGAGGAGCCCTGTGTGATTTGATACATTTGAAGGCAGTTTACAGGCCCACTGCACTTTCCATTGGCTCAACCTCATCTTTAAAGCAAGGACTCAAAATATATCCAAATTTGCTGTGGCTAGTGTCTTCATCTACTCTGAGGCAAAGCACACTCCCATCTAGTCTAATTTCTGCATTTTTGGGAGGCTTTGAAATATTTTTCTGAACAGAGATTGAAACTGTTTCATGAATGTGCGGTTTTCTAGCTGGTGGAACACTCAGAAATCTGTTAGCTGGGTTCCCATCATTAAGAGGCTCGACCACACCCCTCTGCTCTGCCCTATAGAAGCACCTAAGCATGTGCTTCACTGAAAGTAAATTGGGTAGGCTGTTCATGTGCTTAAACTTAAGGATGTGTTTTCTTGGATGATGCTCAGCCTCTGCTCTTTTTCTATCCCTCCTTGTAGATAAAGTGACACTCTAATCCCAGCCTGATGGGTATTCGGTCTCCCATTCCAGTGGGTATTTGGTCTCACTTTCCATGAGGTGGTAAAGTGGGGTCCATAACTGGCAGACTCTTTTCTGCATATTGTCTTTCATGTTGCACTGCTGGGCCAACACGTTCTTTCTGCTCCAGAGACCACAGAGGAGCTTGATTGCAGTGAACAAGGATGCCACAAAATGCCAGTCCTAGGGTTGCAGGACAAATTGGCTCAGCCCACTGAGATGTGCAGGCTGAGTTTTTGTGTATGGTGATTCTCAGTTATTGTACAGTGAAGTTGTTCTGTGACCTCAGTGAGTTAGCTACAGGGAGTTCTGTTGCCCATCACTGCTGAGGTCACCTTATATGTAAGGGGGATACATGGCAGGAGTCCGTGTGCTCTGTATCTTATGTACTGTGTAGGGCATCTTCTTTTACAAGCTAAGCTGTTTGTGTGTTAAAATTCCTGATTCATGTTGAGCACACATATATATATACATATATATATATATATATATATATACATATATATATATATATATATATAAAAAATCTCTTTCCTCTTCCTCTCTTCAGACACAACTGATATTCCCTGATCTGACTGGTACAGTCCCTCCAGTTATATTTCTAGTTGGGCTTTTTTTCCTTTCATTCTGCCCCAGGGACTGGTGCAACTGGATCACAAACCACCAGTGACCATTGCAATTTCTTTGAAATACTGCTTTTGAAAAACTGTCATTACTTTTTCAAATGTTATTCCAGCTGCAGTAACAAATGAAAGGGAAAAAACACAAGCCTCAGACTCCTCTAAACAGAGGGGATACTCATGCTCCCATGAGAGAACCATGAGAGTGCAGGTATTCTGCGTTCTTGTAGATGAGAGTCATTTGGGACTACTTTTAGCTATGGCATGTTAGCTGTGCAGTTCACTGGATGGTGAATAAAATAATGGTGGTGGTGAGGGAGGGGATTGAAATGCAGGGACTATTTCAGATTCCCAGGTGTTCCTGGAAGACTCTTGTCTCCATGGCTGTCCATTTACCTACCATGCAGTGCCTCCAAATTAGGCTCATCCCTGGAACCCCACTGATAAGCAGAGCTCAGAAGAAAATCACTGTAATCTGTCCTTAATTCTTGAGTGCCAAGCTAACTGCCAGCAGTGAAATGGAGAGGAAATAATATGTTACCAAGTATAGCTTAAATAAAGACATATATTATCCAGGCTCTTTCTTCTATGTCTCTACATAGACCTAGAAGGGCTATGTGCTCAGGCACATTCACACAAACCAACACTGCATTTCCTTGCCCCCAGGTTTTGCACTCTTTCATGGCTCATACTGCTGTGCTCATCCAGCCAGCAAGGGAAGACTCAAAATGAAAAAGAGAGACAGGTCTGAATGATTGCAAGGCACAAACAGTAAAAAGTGTGCATGAAGCACAAATGTGTGTAAAGATTAGTAATGGATGAATTTCCAAGGTTAGGAACTGGGCTTCAACAAAACCTAAAGTTTGATTACAAACTCCAGCTCAGATCCATAAGATTTTGATTCTGCCAGTCTAGGCTGACAAGTCATAAACCCAGGGCTCAGCACAAAGCAGCCCACCATTTCACATCAGGAATAGAATGTACCTGTCGCACAGTCCGTCGAAGGCCACAGGAAGCCTCCCCTTGGCTCCAGCATGTTTTGGATTAAGTGCATAGAAGAAAAATTAGTTCTGCCATGGTTAACACTGAAAAATAAATAAATGTGTTCTTGCACATTCACAATACTTGGCTTTAGAAAGAAACAGTCATGAGATGTTAACTTTTTTCCTCCCTTGATTTAGGGTTCCCATCCTGTCTGCCCCACTAATGCCCTGATTCTAGATCCTTTTTTAGAGGCATAGTTATAGACTGCAACACCTTTTGAGTAAAAAAAAAAATAAATAGAAAGACCTACTCTTGGTGCCAGGGGCCTCTGAGAAGCTCCCTGTTGACACCAGTGGGAGAACCGGAGCCTGACACTATGTTGCCAGTTCAAATGCAGTATGCCTTGTGCCTGTTGAGGATTTCACTTGGATAAGGACCCTAGACCACTGCATCAATATTGGCCCCAAGAGTGAAATGAAATGCTGGCCACCTCTAGTAAAGCATTATAGAATCACAGATCGGTTGTCTTTCCTTGCTCAGGGAAGACTTGCAATGGAAATAATAGAGGGGTCAAATAGGCTATCTCCAGGAGAAAGTGGAGGAGTGGAAAAAAGGAAATCTAACAACAGTTGCTATAGGTCAACTTGATAAGCATTGGTAGAACTACATGAGGATGGTCCAATGTTACTCACAACACCAGCAGCAGGAGTTTCTAGGCTGCATTTTTACATTTTCCCTTCACTATGTAAGACTCTTGGCAGAAAGTGACTTCAAAAATTTTCTTGTATGGAGTGCATCCACATCAACACCCTCACTCCCCTCCTTCCTTAGACACATACACACATGCACATCCCACGTGATGTGAGTGCTAGTAATCTGTAAGTATGTGTACTAGACAAAGAGAAAATACATGGCAAAAGCATAACTGTTTTCTACCCTTTTACACTGCACTCAGGAACTGCCATGCAATTCTGATGCCATCTGCATCTGTGTTAAGTTGTACGTACAGATAACATGGAAGAGAAGTGGGGAAGCATAATACAACTGGGACAAAATGGGTATCACCTTCTTAATATATTCAGATATTTAAGAATGAGTTCTCAATGTCATCCTGATTGCAGAGATGCAGGGAAAGGAAGCAGCTGAGGCACAAATACACATTTCTTTATGCCTATTTTGCTTCTGACAAGTCTTTTAGTGCCACAGATGCTGGTACCAACCACTTAAATGTGATACATACAGGTGGGACTTCCTGACTGTGTAATGCTAAGCGGAAAATGCTGAAGTTCCATCAGAAGGTTCTTGCAACCTGCTCTTGCAAGGTGCTTCTCTAACACAGATGGCATCTGTCACAAGAGAAAAAAATTGCTCCCTATCACTTCCAAATCAGAAAAGTTTGTGATTCCATCGTGTAAAAATCCCCATGCCAATAGGCAGTGCCATGGCAGGCAGCTCCTGAGTCTTATTTCTGTCCTCTGCAGAGGGCTTGCGTGGGCTGTTGGCAGCACAAAGACCACAGTTAATGCTGCTCGGCTCAGCAGGGACCTTCACATCCCTGTGGTGCTGAGCCCTACCTATGGCAGCAGGGCACAGGAAAATTACTGTAAAGGCAGTTCCTCCAGGTAGCTTTGTCATTTTGCCAGCAGGTCAGAAATGCCCAAACAGTAACAGTATTCTGCAGTAGATGAGATCGAGTCACCTTTTCAAAAAGCTGGATGACCTGTGAGTTTTGCCCCAGTTTCAAAGTGATGTAGACACCAAGGAGCATGAATCAAATATGGCTCAGTCTTCTGAGGCCAGCTACACAAAAGAGCCTCAGCATCCAATTCCTCCTTAGATGGGAAACAGAAGTAAAATACGAAATGCCTTTGGTGTGTACATTTATTTTTAAATATATACTCCTAGTTTTCTTAAACTCTGAGGATATTTAAACTCATGAATAGTTTTCATCTGACTGTAGAGCATAAGACTGCATTTTTAAAAATGAAGGGTTATTCTTTAACAATAGAGATCATAAGAAAAAGGTTAATCAGAACAACACAAAAAAAGTACAGCCTTTGACTATTCAGTTAGAGTGCACTGAATTATTTATAACTCCTGGGCACCACCAACAATCACAGACATCTAATTTAAACTGTTACTATTTTTATTCATCAATTTCCATCACTTTAGAGTGTTTATATTAATGTATTTATTCTTTGATCTTCTGCAGGACAAATTTTCCCCTGCTTACACAGAGAAACATATTTGGAGACTTTTGAAGATATTTTTCTGCAGTAACTTAAATGGTATTAAAACATTGTGAGGCCTAGGATGACAGGCACTGCAACTTTCAAGGCTCTAAACTGTACCTAAAATGGACTTGAACTTTGAGTTCTTTCTCAAGCAAAATTCCCTTTGATTAGAGGCAGTTGGAATAATGGGAAATTTGCTTTGTTATCAACTGTGAGACTGGGTCCTATTTATGTATATATGTGATGAAAGGACTTAGGTAAGGGGGCTGGACTTATATGGCAGCCTACTTAAGGATCTTTTGCATAGACACTGCTAAGTCATTCCAAATTTACACCAATCTCTTTTTGTTAAAAAAAAAAAGCTTCACTGGAGTTGTGTGTAGCTGGAATATCACAGTGGTAAACCTAGCTCATAGGTGTGCCCACATGTACATGTAGATATGTGTATATATGTATATATATGTTTGTAAATCAAGGAAAAATGTCCATAGCTTCATGATTGCCTGAAATAGCCTATAGAAGGGGTACAGAATTTCAGGCAAAGGATGATTTCTTTCTCATAATCCTCCAGTATCTCATACTTAGATCAAAACAAATTAAAAAGTACTATTTCCCAGGAAAATCCCCATTTTGCCAGTGTGCCAGTTGAGGAAGGGTACTACACTAAAGTCAGCAGCATGCACATCAGCACAGGTGTATCCAATCAAAGGACTGAGTCTCAAGGGCTATTATAAGAGAAAGAAAAAGCCATGGCAGAATTTCTATTCCACAGTAGCTCTCCCAATAGATTAACATCTCCTTTATTAAGAGGCTCTTTGAACGGCTGCTGTTTTTCTGCACGAGGTGTATGTTTGTGAGGAGCATCTTTGTGGATGAAGCCAAGTTAAACCTTAGACAACTAACCCAGCTCTTTATGGTGATGAGCTTACCTCCCTCAGTTTCTTGTATAATTAATGAAGACAGACAGTAGCATTTAGATGGTGAACCAGTCAAGCTGACCTCTAAGGTGTTCTCTCTTGCTCCCTGAAGTGACCACTCATTTATCTTAAAAATCTTAAATGCCAGTGAGAGAAATCAGGAACCTAGTACAGAAGAGTATGCATGTGGAGATCAGGCATGGCCTAGTGCTTTAGGTGCATGGCCTGGCTTGCTGTGCAAAGCACAGGTGTTAATTGTGGAAGACTGTTGGAGCAAAAGGAAATGTTCATGGCAGCCTTGCCCCTCCAAACTGCATCATGAGTGTAAAGGATAGGACTTGTCCTAACTCTTGGAAGTTTGAAGGGAATGATGATCCTCAGGCACAGACTACTGGGTGATCTGAGTGATGGAGGTCACAGATCTTTGGTCTGAACTTTTCACCTTTCTCTGTCAGTTCTAGGCATTGATAGAAGCAGTTCAGAGAGCAAATTTGAGTCTTAAATGTTTGAATGGCTGAGCTGTTCAAAGGTTATTTTCTTGTTCCATCCTCAGACTGCCCTGAAAAACAGTCATCTAGCTGGTAGTGGTTACAAAAAAATTCTCCTGCAAGGTGCATTTTGGATAGGCTTTTAATATAATGTTAATAACTGCTTTACAAACAGCTTACATGGAGATTAAAGAGATTGCAATTTCATCCCTTATTGTTGGGATTATAGTTGTCCTCAGTAAAACTAAACCAAGGACTCAACAAGAGAATGAACTGTGAGTGTATTATTTAGAGAGCTCTTCTGACAAGGCTGAACATATATCCCCATCTCATGGTGCATCTCTCTAAGCCAAATTTAGAATCACATATTGACAGCATCTTTCTGGTAGGGCCAGCAATTTAATCCAATAGAAGAGCTTTGGAGCTCTTACATTTTCGTTTTACCTGAATAAAACAAATGTCATCAGAGGAGTGGGAGAATTAGACTGATTCCTGAAAATTCCAGAGCTAAGTGAACTTAGGATGTTGTGCCAATGTGTGGTCACCACTACTTACTTCTGCAGCTAAATTAAAGTCAGTGAACTGACAATTTTCACCCACCTCTCTGAGTAGGTTCATATTAAAAATACTGTTAAGGTTATGACTTCAGCTGGTATGCAGAGGCCTGCAAAGCAAAGATTCAATACTCTGTACTTAGGGGAAGACTTAAGCCAGAAAGTGCAAGGTAAGGCCAAATTCCAGGGCTCAAAAGTTACTTTTCAGCATGCTGCCACATTGACCAAGCTGTACTGTTTCATCCTGACATTCTTCTCCTGTTCTCCTTTTCCCTTTTTTTGAGAAGTCCAATATGTAATCTCTCCCTCCCTTCCTTCTTCTCCTTCTGTGTGAGAATATAGAAATGCTTCCTGTAAAGATGGTGTTCTCTAAATCCCATTCCATACCAACTGTTGCATATATGACTGTTTTGTTCTTTGAGATATCTGTGAAAAAGAAATAAAGGCTTTAAGAGTGATCTCTGGAAATGAGGAGGAGCTTGAGAATAAATCAAATTTAAGGATGCAGCACCATTTTCTGCAAGATGTCTTCAGAATGTTCCTAAATGATTATCATCACCCTCCAGCCCTCTGTCTCTGTGACAGGAATGGAGAGGGTCCAGGGCTATCAAAGTTTGCTCTTTTAGCTGTTGACTTACTGTGTCCCACAAGGGTTTTGCAGACTTTTCAGCATTTTTCAAGACACCTTTTAAAAGATGATAAAGCAGATGTGTACCATCACATGGGAGCATGCTCTAAAGGGTGACTCTAACTCAGTTTATCTTTCTCTCCCACTCTTTACAACAACCCTGCTTGTCTGGACATGCCCATTCTCCTCCCTGTGGGGATGACTTTGTCGAAGGTGTAGCTTGTCACGAGGAGCCTGCCTGGCCCCTAATCCCATGCTGCACTTGGACTATCTTCTTGGATAATTTTCCACTCTCTCTTAAAAAACCCTCTCCCATCTCCAGGTAAAAGCCATAACCACTCCTGTGAGCCTGCAACAGCAGGAATGCCTGGCATCAGGGCAGCCCTGGGAGGCAGGCAGGAGAACAAGTAGAGCTCACAGCATTGTCCCACATTGCAGCAAAAGCATCATCCTGCCTTGCAAGCCAGTTAAGGGTGGGTCGAGGGCCTCATTGTCTCATGCTTGTGCCATCACACACTTCTATGGCAAATACATGCAGGCAGTGAGAAATCAGACCCATTGGTCTCTCCTTCATCCACAATAGGTGCATCTCATGCAGATAATTGTTCTTTAGGATTTCATCTGCCCTAGCCATAAGCTACCACACTGGCCAAAAGTTTTAGGAGAGTTCCCCTTCTTTGAGTCCCTCATTTGTCCTTTTTTCCTTAAAGAAAAGCTTCTTTTTTTGCTGAGAAAAAATTAACTCCCACAACCATCCTTTGGTGATGACAAAAGTAGCAATCACCACTGTCTCGAACTCATAGAATCACAGAATCAACCAGGTTGGAAGAGACCTCCAAGATCATCCAGTCCAACCTGTCACCCAGCCCTATCCAATCAACTAGACCATGGCACAAAGTGCCTCATCCAATCTTTTCTTGAACACCTAATTGACAGTTTGAGAGGCTTAGAATAATAATTCACTTAAATGTCTGTGAATTGAAGTATGTCAGCACTTTCCTAGGACATTTTCAAGTAAAACAATATGACTGGTACAAGACATTTGTCATGTGGCCAGATGTTTATGTTTCCTCTAAGTGCAGTACATGTGTAACAAAGCTGACTAAGACATAGAATGCCACAATACTCAGACATATTCAGAGCAATGCGTTGATGAGTTGCATTTATCTGCTGTATTTTATCTTCAGAAAAATTTACAAGCATGAGCAACATCCCACCTGTCTGAGGCAGGTATGTATTGCAGCCATTTTAGAGATGGGAAGACAAAAGCCTGGGAAAAGACCTGATATTTAGTGGCCTTCTGTTTTCAGCACTTTTGAAAATTCAAACTGTAGCTGGCTTATTTAAATCTGCAGTGGTTGTAAATGTGCAAGCCAAGATTAGGATACTCAGGATCCTGACTTCATCAGAACACTGCTACAGAGCTTTGATCCCACAAGGCATGTAAGCACTTGCCTAATTTCAAGCATGAATGTCCTATTAATGATGCCATCACCATAGTTAAAGCTAGGCAGATGCCTGATTTCTCTGATAGAGTGGAAATTACATACAAATATATCAAACTTCTGCATATTCTGAAAATATGTCCATTTTTGATGATGTTCCTGGCGTTGTCAAGGATGTAGGAACTGTGTATCAGCCTGCAGCTGCTCAAGCAAGTGGAGCACTTTTTAGCCAATCTGCACAGAGTTCAATGAGTTTTAGGTAGCAACAACCGGTTGTCAGAAGCAATTAAGGGTGGCACGTCCTGTGAGGTTCAGACCTCTGTGCTGCTGCAAGAGGCAAAGTGTCTCCTGTGGCTACTGGTGCTAATAATACAACAACAGCAACTGACTATTGCGTTAGGTTGTTCTGGTAAGCTGTGAGTGTGGTGGCTAATTTCACAAGCGGCGTGACATCTTATCAAGTGTATTGTAGTTTTCCATTTCTTCCTGTAATCTGTTGCAGAAGAGGTGAACAGAAGTTGTTTAAACATGAAACAAACTCAAACTTGTTGTTCCGTTACTCCAAGGTGCTAATCTGCAGGCACACCAGGTGCTTGTGTACGTGCATCTCTGTTTGCAAGAACATGGCCCTGAGGGATCATTTTAGTGGCAGGGTTGAGGTCAGGGAACTAACAGGGGGGGATGAACGACCCCCTGTAACTTTGACAGACAAAAGTCACAGAAAGCATCAGATTTTGCTGAAAAACTGTCTACATCTTACAGCTCTATTTTTGTTTTGGTTTGGTTTTTGGTTTACCCAGATTGGCACAGAATACTGTATTTCCATCGACTGCAATCTTGTCTAGTAACTAACTAAACAACTCGTTCATGGACAATTAAAAATAAATAAGTAAACTGTCAGTTGTGGAATGTAAACTGATTAAACAAATAAAACCAATCATGTTGTGTGTTTTAACTGGCTTGTGTCTGCTTGTGTCTGCTTGTGTCAGGAGTGGGGCTGGGTGGCTCTCAATGTCCCCATTCCCAGCTGAAGGACAAAGAGCAGAACTGGAAGGTGGGTGGCCTCTGAGCTATGGGATAGTGGAAATGCTCTTTTAAAACCACCAATAATAATGACTGGCTGGCTTCTGATGAGAAGCACTGTAAGAAGCATTACAAATACAATCAGTATCACAACCTGGCTATTTATGAGGTTTTTCTGCCTGTCTTAGAAGGGATTGATTCCTGCTGGAACCTTGGGAACCGCATGTACTCTAAGACCATTAATCTCTTTCTGGAGCCACTTTATGTGTAGAAGTCTGTGCTTTGACTGAAATGTACAGAGACATTGCAGTAGTTTAGCCCCTACCTTCTCCCAGCAAATAAACAAACAAAACTGATCATGAAATACAGCCTTTTGGGTCTTCAGTGCTCAGCTGAAAAGGCCTTGGGAAGCCACAGTGCTGATATTGGTGCTTCCTCATGCCTCATCTGTCCTCAGGCCAACAGTCAGCCATATATTTTCTATGCAGCTTTGAGTGTGCAATCAGAGTCAGGCTGTAGGTGTTCCATCTTGAACACCCAAGCATCAGGCTATGCATAACAAATGAAAAGGTATTAAAAAACACTCCAAATGTATAAAAAGAAATGAAAAGGAATGGACAAAAATGCTTTCAACTGTCTCAGCAGAGGAAAAACTATTTAGTAGATCAAAAAGAAAATCCAATGTTCTTAATATTTTAAGAGTTTTTAATTAATTAACAAAGAACTAAACTATGACAAAAAATGCAGGCAAGATATTTTTAGAATCTTTGTTGAGTACAGTGTTGAATATTTAAGTTGTCTGTGTTGGCTGTCTTTACCTGATTTAGCAGTTGCACCTGTCAAGATCTGACAGTCAAATATGAAGAGACACCTAAAGCCTCCTGCCAGGTGGCACATTTTTTCTGGCTGATGGCTCTTCCTAAACTGATTGATTTTTAGCAACTTTGGCTGGTAGCAACAACAGTGTACTGCAGTTCAGAGGATGGAGTCCTTCCTCTACCCAAAGACTTGCTGCCTGAATTATCAACAGCAGTAGCAAACCAAATAGGTTGAAATCCTCTGTCATAATCTTTATCAGTATTTGCTTAAATTCCTTGACCTCTTCCCTGTCACTGATAACTGAGGAAGGGAGAAATCTTGGTGATATGCTAAACTCAGGGCTTGGATGATGTGCCTGATTTTGCCACTGTTTGAGTGAAGTCACTTGCATTACCAATGCTTATGACCTCTCTGCTCCTGTGAATGAAGTCTGCAGGATGATGCAGAGACCAGGAGGAAGAAAGGCCTGTCCAGGTGATGCAGAGGTTGTCAACCCCACCCAGTGCGATCTTCAGCACCGTAAGAGATTAAAACCCTTTTGATTGACAGTGTCCTCTTCTTCCCTAATCCTATCTGTGCTGCCCAGGAAGAGCTGCCCACTCCACTATCTTCATCTGCTTAGTGAAACCTTCCTGATTTGGCAGCCAATACCGGTGGCAGGGGCTGCTCAGGCCTTTGCACTCTGCCATCAGCTGAGGCAATGTGAATCATCAGTACCTAAAATGGAAGCCTGTGGAGCTTGCTTTGTGGCAGGGCAGAATGAAGGTGACCTTTCTCGTGGCAGCAGTGGTGAGGAAAGCCTTGGGAGTGTGGCTGCCATGGCAGAGGGCTCAGCTGCTCAATGCTTGTACAAGGAATGGGGAAGAAGAATGTGAATTGAAGGAGCTGGCTGCTGCTTGAAGGGTGAGCTAGAAATGCCATTGTGGAAGGGCCTGCACTACAGAGAGAGTGGCCTGACTTCAGGAAGGATTTGTGCATAAAACTCCAGATTTGCATTGGCCATGTGAAGGTTGCATTTCAGTCTCCCAGCACATTTTTGCACCCTGCAGCACCTGAGGCTGCAGGCTCCATGGTGCTTTGCAGGCTGCTGCTCACTTTTTGGGGTCCAGCTGTATGGCATGAGGGGAGACACTGGGTAATGCCAGTAACAGCACCACACAGAAGCCTTCCATCCACGTAGACAAAACAGGCAGCAAGAAAAACAAGACTCATTAGCTGTAGGTCACAACAAAGAAAATGGAGAAGGGAAGGATTTGAGAAGCTCAACATCACTCAAGCCACCCGTGGCTGAGCATAGACTTGCTGTGCTCTTGTTAAGCTGTCTCAGCTGGGAGATTAAGGGCTCAGGCAGCCATAAACAGGCACTGCCTCCACACTGGGCACCTGTGCTCAGCAGCTCAGACTTTCAGAAACTGTATCAGGAGCACTCATCTTCATGGTCCAACTCCTGCTTAGAATTAGCATCAGTGCCTTCAAATATACCTTTATCTATTCCAGAATACACCTGGTTGTGAAGGGAAGTAGCTGCTGACTTATCAAGGAAAGTAGTGAATATTTCCAAACTGGAAAAGCATAGACTTGGTGGGTGGACCACTCGCTGGATAAGGAACTGGCTGGATGATTGCATGCAGAGCATGGTGATCAATGGCACCATGTCCACCTGGAGACCAGTAATAAGTGGTGTCCCTCAAGGTCAGCGCTGGGACCAGTGCTGTTTAACATCTTTGTCAGTGCTATGGAGAGAGGAATCAAGTGCACCCTCAGCAAGTTTGCAGATGACACCAAGCTGCGTGGCACAGTCAACTTGCTAGAGGCAGGGATGCCATCCAGAGGGATCTGGACAGGCTGCAGAGGTGGGCCCAGGCCAACCTCATGACATTCAACAAGGCCAAGTCTAAAGTCTTGCATCTGGGTTGGCACAATCCCAAGCACAACTCCAGGCTGGAGAGCAGAACTGAGGAAAAGGACCTGGGGGTCTGGGTTGATGAAAAGCTCAACATGATCTGGCAGTGTCAGTGCAGCCCAGACAGCAACCTTGTGCTGGGCTGCATCAAGAGAAGTGTGGCCAGCAGGGCAAGGGAGGGGATTCTCCCTTTTTACTCTGCTCTCATCAGTCCCCACCTGGAGTAGTCTGTGCGGTTCTGGAAACCCAACACAAGAAGGACATTGAACTGTTGGAGCAAGTCCGGAGGAAGGCCACAAAGATCATCAGAGGGCTGGAGCAGCTCTGCTATGAGGACAAGCTACAAGAGCTGAGGCTCTTCAACCTGGAAAAGAGAAGGCTTTGAGGAGACTTATCAGTATGTGAAGAAGGCCTACAGGAAGGCTGGGGAGGGATTATTTACAAGGTCTTGTAATGACAAGATGAGGGGTAATGGGTTTAAACTGGAAGAGGGGAGATTCAAACTAGATGTTCTTTACAGTGAGGGTGGTGAGACACTGGCACAGGTTGCCCAGGGAGGTTGTGGCTGCTTCCTCCCTAGAGGTGTTCAAGGCCAGGTTGGATGAGGCCTTGAGTTACAGGTGCTAGTGGGAGGTGTCCCTGCCTATGGTGAGGGGTTGGAACTGGATGACCTTTGAGGTCCCTTCCAACCTAGACCATTCTATGATTCTATGATTCTATATTCTGAGAATTAGGTTTAGGAGACAGAAATCTGCTGTCACCTTCCTATTCAACAGAATGAGGCCTCAGCAGGTTAAATATGGAGGAACAGGAGGCAACAAGTACAGTTCTTCAAAGCAGTGAAATTCCTTGCTCTGTCCTCGAGCAGTGCTCCAAACAGCAGCATTCTCTTTGCTTTGGGGTGTCTGCTAATCCTTTGAGTCCACACCGGAGCAGAGACCCTCTAACTGATGGGCATCTGCTCTACTTCAGAGACAGGATAATCTCATGGTGACCTTTCCTGTCAGAAGCACATGATAACTGCAGCCGACTGGGGCTGCATGGGGTGAAGATGCTGGTAATGAAATACTTTCATAGCTTGACAGTCATTATTCCACTACATTATCGGGCTCTTCACCAGGGCTTCTCCGTAGAGTCACGGCTGAGCTCTTTTCCTGCAGAGACCAAAACCAGACCACCTAACAAGCTACGTTTACTAGAATGTTTGCCCCTCCCTACTCAGAGAAGTGTGGTCTTCTTCATTTGCATCAGGCAGAAAAGTAAGAACTGTACCTGCTACTATCAGCTACGACTTTACCAACCTGCTAACCCATGCTAAACAAAAGCAGCCAGCTTGTCCCCAGCAGGAGTGGGAGGGACTGCTGCCACACCACAGTTCACCATGCAGAGCCCGTGCTTGCTCCACAGTCCCCAGCATGCCTCGGCCACTCTCTCTCTGCTGTTCTGCATCTGCTGCCGACTTGCAGCAGTTGATCACTGACCGCTGCTTTGTAAGAAACTGTGCTTTCTGTTTGAATGCTTAATTCTCTATTTTTTCCCATCCTCGGATAAACCCTTTGTCTTCTCAGTTCTGAAATTCAAAATGCCCATCACCTGAACTGCAGCTGGCTGCTCAGAGTGAAGTCTGTGTTGGCCATTGGCTGTTTACCAGAAAATGAGCTGGTGGCCAGTGTCCTGAGAGCTGTGCTGCCAGCAGATACAGCTGGAGGTACAGACATACAGAGTTTAAGCTTTGGGCCACCTGCCCCTGCCCCATTCAGCTCCCCAGAGAGAACCCTTTCACTCAGAGGTGCTAGTGGGTATTTTGAGGGGTGCTAAACAGGAGAACTGGAGGCATTACGGATCTTGCTTTGCTAGCCATTTACAGCAATACTCAAAATGCATGCCAGGAACACAAAGGGAGAAATAAACTCTGCCACAAAGAGTGTGTGATTTGGAAAAGCAGAGGTAGCCAAAGGGTGAGAGAAGGGCAGGAAACACACAGATGAAGTCTTCATAGCAACACTCAGCACTTGGAGTTGGCTATATATATTTGAAACCATTATGCACAGAAAGCCACTTGTTATTTCAATGCCTTCTAACAGCTAAATAAACTTTAAATGAGCATTCATATGTGTGAACACATGCAGACACATGGGCACCCTCAACTGACAGGTAAAACATGAAAAAAGCCCAAATATTCATCTTCACAGCAAGGCAGATTTCCTCTTTTTCTCTTATGTTTTCTTCCAGACTTCCTGCAAACCTGTCAGCAAAAAGGAGGCTGACAGTGAAAAATTTGCTCTGCTCACTGAAGAAAGCCTTGAATTTTCAACTTCACATTTGGGGTGCCTCTGACAAGCTGCAGTTTCTGCTTCATTTAACCTAGCTCATTTCCTTTGGGAATTCTCTAGCCAACATGTTGGTGACAAAATACACTCTGTGCTACTTTTGAATAGATCAGGTAACTGCTGAGTCCTTCCTTCCCTTCTGTCAGAAGGAGATTCATGCATTACCTTGCACTTCTCATCTCTTCCTAGCTACCAATTTTCATAATTGGAAACGTAAATGTGTTTCAGACTTCTAATGCTCCATCAAACTCATTTTCAAATAGCCAGTGGATTCAAAGGTTGATGGGGACACATGGGCAGACATGAGGTGACAGAATCTTCACTTCCTTAGGAAACCAGGCTAAAAATGTTATGTTCAGAGCTCAGCTTTTTCCATGAAGATGGTTTTCCCGGGAGGCCCAACCAAGTCAGCGGACACAGGTGACAGCAGCAGCTCTGTGTCCTGGGCAACACCTTTGTCCATCATCACAGCTGTCATTGCTGTTCCTGCCAAAGGTGCATCATACTGGCTCTTCCTCTCAGCCGGGTGACTTGCTGTTGTTGGGATCTTTGCTCTGGCTCTGAGTCCTGAAGAGAAGCTCACCAGGGAGGATGACATGGAAACATTCATGATAGCAGTGGAGGTACACATTATCTGAATCTGGATCTGAGTGCTCTCAAGCTAAACTTAGCAAGCTGAATGTATTTACAGAAGAAAGATGCCCGGAGGTAAGCTGTATCTCAGGATGGGCTGTCAGCCAGGCTTGCTTTCTTCCAGCTGTAACAGCACTGTCCTGAGTGACCTTGCAGGAAATCTTGCAACCCACCTGCCTGTCTTGCTTTGCCCACCCATAAACAGGCACAGAGCTTCACACCTGCAAGAGCTTACTGTGAAGGCTACTGAGGGAGTGTTGATTCAAATGCTGCCAGGTGGCATAGTCCCAGTTTGTATAAAATAGTCCCAGAGCCACCTTTTTGCCACTTTACCAGTAATAACAAATTAATTTCCACCAGCCTGGAGAATTCTCTGCAGAGGCAGATCTGAGCCATGTATTTATTAGCAATAAGCTCATCTGTTCCTGAACACAGAGTGTGCTCCTGGGGCCTGGGGGCTCGCAGGACTTGATAATGTCAGTGCAGGAGGTCATGCACCTGATTCGCTGCCAGATATGCCATGGAGAGAGGGGAGAAGGCAGAGGAGAGCAGTGCTCTACCCCAGGCAGTGCCGAGGTAGCTGCGAGTGCTTGGCCTCCAGGCGGTTTTCCCGTGCGGCACTGTGGATGGCTCTTGACTGTCCTGTCAGATCTTTGCTGACAAGCACTTAAGCGAGTTCATCCCATAAAATTTTAGGAAGAAATGAGAGGACAAAAGAATGAAAAGCAATGTATTTATCTTTTAGCACCTCTCATTTTCTCATGAAGTGTCAGCACCTTAAATAAAAAACCTTTTTACTGCCTCCTGGCTGCCTGGCTGGGCTCACAAATAGCACAGGCTTTGCAAACAGGCCAAGGTCTCAGCTAGCCAGCTCTGCCCTCAAGGGGGTTACCTCTGCGCAGAGCCCTTTGTTCTCTCTCTTCTCTCATTTCTCCTCTGCTGTCACATTCACTCCTGCCAGCTTGGAAAACACTTGCTTTTGCTTGCAGAGCTCACGGAAGATTGAGGGCAAAGCCTGTTCCTGAGATCTGCTGTATAGCTTCCACACCACCAAGAGAACGGCCAGGAGGAACCGTGTTACTGATTACCTGTTTCTCAACAGCTCATTTCCAAACTTGCAAACCACATTGAGAGCTGGCAAGGTTATCACTCTCAACCCACTTCCTCCTGCAGCCTCAAGAAAGGCTGGCTAGAAAGAGATGTTTCCTGCAAATTCTGCTCCCTGGGACTCCCCCAGTAAGCATCACAGAGAGTGCTGGAGAACAGAAGCCTTCTCTCACAAAAAGAAGCGTCTGTTCTCAGCAGCTCCAGAAAGAGCAAGGGTACACCCCTGACCAGGCAGGAGGGTGAAAAGGAGTTCTGAGTGGGACCTGCAGCCAGTCAGAGCACTGGGCTGACAGATCGCTCCTAACCATGTGGCAAGCACTAAACAAATTCTAGGAACACTCCTTTGCATTTGGTGTTTTGTTTGTTTGTTGAGGTTGATTGCATTTGTGCATCCACTGACTGAGCCCAGACAGCAGAACAAATGCTGGCAGCGTGTAATGCAGGATGTGTTATGGGGATGCTAGGCAGGAGGGAAGCTTTGACCTCTTGTTGCCCCTCACACATCAGAACACTTATGTCACTTCTAACAGCATAGCAGGAGCCCCTAGGACCCCCACTTTGTTTCTTCTAAAACTGGCTGCATACATAATTCGGGAAATATTTCTCCATAAGAACATAATCAGAGGCAACTGCAGCACAGACAAGAGTGCCACATGACAGGAATGGGCGAAGTACAAGTGTTGCAGGCAGTTAGAAGAGCCGGGGTGGGATATTATCCTTTGACTCCCCATTTCACCTTCACTCTTTCTTTGCGGATCCAGGAGAGTTTCATAATTTTAAAACCCTTATTTGTTTTATATTTGCCCACTTGACTGGAAAATGTAACTGGGTGCCTCTATATTTCTAATATATTTGCAGTAATAATACTGAATTATAGAGGTAAATGTAAAGTTGCATATTAAATCAGGAATTCCAAGGGGCTGGAGGGGCACAAAAATGTAATGGCCAGTAATATCTCCCAAGTGCAAACTAAATCCAGACATCTCTCTCTGTCTTGGCCCTCAGTCACACAGTAATTTATATATACATGCATGTAACATAACAGCTCCTCACTGATTTAATGGCACTTACTTTATTTCAGGGGCTGGAATTCTTTTTTTGGTCATTTGGCCGAGCATACCAAAGAGGTCACAAACTCATTTGTGATGCTCAGAAAGAAAATTTTCCAGGACAGAATGAACATTAAGTATAAAAGTAGAGTTGATGAAAGTAGTGAAGTTGGATGAGGATATTTTTATGTACCCAGAGAGGAAGCAGTCATAAATGTTTCCATCAGGTGTGCAATGTACGCATAAAATGTTCCAAATATATTTTCATGCAATTGCAGCTGGAAAAAAACCTTACATTTGTCAGCAGTTATTTTACAAGGGAGACAAATGATCTGTTGTTGGACTAGACAGTAGGGATCAAAGCTAGGACTGGGAATTGTTTTGATGCATGTTCTAGTGGCTCTGTGCAGATGTAGCAGAGCAAAATAGCTAAATATAACGTGGCATGGCTGATAGGTGGCAACAGCTTCAAAACCTAGCTGTCTGCTCTTAATGAATGCATTTCCATTGGCAAGCTGAGGATCAGGTCCCAGATATTTTAAATATGGATGTCTCAGAACTCCTCTGCTGTATACTACTTCACTCAGTGCAACAGCAGGAGCCACTACATGTCAAGAAGAAAGTGATGGCTTCCTAAGCCAGTGTAATATCACCCACGATATCACCTGGGGAGCATCTGATGTACCTGAGCGATGTTGGGCCACTGTCACAGAGTTCAGCTTCACCATGTCTGGCCCCTGGGCTGGTCTGTGGGAATTGGTATTTGTCATGGGAATCCAGGAATGTTTCTCTGCTGCAAGGCCTCTCCACTCAACAAGAGGAGTCCAGATTGTGCCATTTTTGTGGTAAGTGGGTTACATAAAATGGCCAGACTCTAGAAAAGCATGCTGTAACTGAAATAGGATTTTCCTGAGCTATTTAAACTTTCAGGCAAAAATCCATGAGAACAATCTGCTCCAGAATTATCCACCACTCACTGTGAGATTCAAACTTAATTTGACTACTATTATTGTATGTAGTTGCATTGTCTTCTGTTTGCATAATGAGTGTTTCACTTGTAATATGATTATTGGTAATAGGAAACAGATTTGCAGAATGATGAGAAGATAATTAGATGATACCTCGAGGGTGATTTCTGTTTAAGACACAGTAAGTATGCCATGGAGTAAATAAACCTGATGAGGGAAGACATCAATAGCTATTCATTTAAAATACAATTATTCTCAAATTACCAGAGAATACACATTTCATTATGGTGCAATACCTGGTCACTGACACCCGGACCAGGCTCTCACACCCAGTTGTGAAGCTGTGGGACAAAGCCTTGCTTAAGGTGTGAGTAGGCAAGCAGCCATGGTCCTGCACAGCCCAGCACGTGGTGATGGAGGCTGGACTCAGCACTCACACTTGAGATGATTCAATGTAATTACAGGAGTCCCACTGGGAATGCCAGCTTTCCTGGCAGCCAGGCTCCCATAAATACACTAGGTCATGAACTGTGATGTTTTGAAAAGTCCAAGTGATCAGGCTGTGCCTGGCTTTCAAGAGCTCTGCCTCACACCTTGTGCAGTTGTGTGCCTGTGTGTAATGGCAACAAAAGCCTGACAGCATAGTGATGACAGGGATGCTGGCCACCAAAGTCATAGTCTTAAGATCATGTCTTCCTTTCTAAACCAATGTTTGGTGACATTTCAGGGTCAGTATTAGGAATCTGCTGCTGCTGCCTGGATCTACAATGCTCGTTTGGGTCAAAGCAGTCACCTAGCCCCACGAAGCTGCAGATCCTGAGGCTGCCCACTTCTCCTGGATGAAGCAACAGACTCATCACCTCCTTTCCTCTCTCTCTTCTTCTGTGCATTCCCTCCAGTGAATACACAGCTGCTTGTGTCCCACTACTTTAATGAAGCATTGGTAGCTACTGCATGCACACAGGAAAGCATATGCACAGCTCTGCAGCTTGCCCTCTCTCATCCAAAGGAACTCCCTAAGTTGCCTGTATTTTCAGCACACATGGTGAGTTTTACCAGCTTCCTCAGTGCCTTTAATGACCTGTGGAACATCTTCCTGAGTCTCTGCTTAGATTTTTCAATCCCTGGAGGACTTCCACATGTCCATTTTGATCATAACTAATTAGAGTTTCTACATAGTTGTTTAATAGCATTTCTGCTAATAATACTATTTATCCTGTTATATTCCTTCTGGCGGCATTCACATGTTTCTGTAAAGCAATGGAATTTCCAGTACTCCTTGCATCTTTTGTCATATAAAGGACAACATCCCACCGCATGTTACCTGCTACAGTCTGCATAAATCCTTCAAATGCTTCACATGTTTGAGATCCTGAGTCTCTGCTTTTCTATGACTTGGGATTCTCCACATTTCTGTAACATCAGAGACCTGACCATCCTCTGCAAGATTTTCTCTGGACCAAGTGATCTCTGTTTCTTGGTAAAGCTTATCTTCTCTACTAACTCTTAATTGTAAGTCTCCTGTTAGCTGTTTAACTGCTTTGTTCTTTAACTTACGGTGTTTTCTTAATTTACTTTACTTCAGGTACCTTATGGTATTCAGTACTTAAATTACTCTTCCCATCTGTTCTTAGAAAGAGAAAGAAAGAAAACAAATCAAGCAAAGATGTCATGTAAATGGAGTCAATAGTGCCTGTGCATTTGGAGAGCATGGATAACACGTAGTGGCTTGTTACTGTGTCTCAAACCACTTTCATTTGATGTAAAATACAAGGCTATTCTAATCTAGCCCAGTCAAGTCCCAGAGTCCTGCACTGCCTTCAGCATCATCTTATCACAGATTCTTGAAAACAATAAGACCTTTATTTTACAGACTGATGGCATGACCAGTAAGAATTCATACGCAAAGGCTGCTGTCAGTATTAGATGTGAGATATATCTTTTGGTAGAGACTGAACTAGAGTGTTTTAGAGTAACTTGGTGGAATTATACTTTTTGGAAGCAGCCATATTTTGTGCTCCAGAATTCAAGACAAATTAATCTTATAGCTTCTAGAGAATGAAAGATATTTTGCTGGTGAAGAGGGATGGGAGTGGTTTCTCATTACAGTGATGGATTTTCTCAGCCCGCCTTTGCCTGCAAGTGATTCTGTTGTTCTCCCAATGGCACCTAAGGACAAGGATAAAACAACTTGTGGTCACAGAGCATTGCTGCTGACTTTGGAATAAGTGAAAGTCTGAGTAAACACAGTAATGTGCTGGGTATGCGATCTAAGATGTCAGCCAGATGTGTTCAGTGGGCCATGGTGATGCACACAATTGAGTCAAAACAAAAGGAAAACAGAAGCATTTAATAGGAAACCAATTGGGAATCTCTCCTGCCTTCAAACTGTGACTGTTGCTCTTTGATTACTATTGCCCAAGGCCCCACTCCATCTGGTCCATAGATTAGGATGTCACTGCCTCAGTAAAAAAGGATCATTTCTACAGATGTATTTGTAGTTTTCAGGAGTTCTTCTGAAAATAGGATGATAGTGCTATAGGATATACCCAGGATGGGATATAGTAGTAGCGGCAGCAGGATTTTCAGTTTCTGTCTGCAGAAGTGAAAACATCTGCTTGTAGATGTAAGCTGAGGAGAGGTTAGGTGTGAGCAGCAGCTGGGTAACAGTCACCTTCCTTCTGAATAGACACTGCTTGGAGAAGCATGTGCATCCTGTGAGCACATTTGCATATGCATTTGGTTTCACTCCTTCTCTCTCTCTCCCCCTGTATCAGGCTATTTTCTAGCTTTTAATATGCATCAGCACCACAGTAGCTGCATCAGCTCAGAGATGAGTGACCTTAGACTGTGTCAGCAAGACTTCAGAAGCTGTACCAATAACAAAACTCATGTCCAGTAGCTCTGGACACTGTATCTCTCACTGAGACTTTCACTGAAAAGCAGAGTGTAGTATTAGCTCCAGATTTTTCTGTACAGCGGTTTGTGCTGCTGGGTGAATGGGTAAATCCCAGTCCCAGGACATTCTCTTTGTTCCTTCTGTTGGAGCAGACCCAGAGGAGATCTAACTGGTGCTAGGTATGATTTAACATCTCTGGCAAGCCCTGAGACCACAAACTTAGAGAGTTTTTTATCTGTTGCCCTGCTATATTCAAAGCTTAGGGTCCAGCACTGCTCACCCTTAATGCTTCAGTGGCACCTGCACTTACTGAATCCAAATGGGCTGGGAGGGAGTGCAGAGCCTTTTGAAACGCATCTCTGCTAAAGGAACAAGTTCCCGACAAGATTGCCACAGAGCAATTTAATGGGTTTCTGCTGCCGTTCTAAAGCTGTGAATAGCTCTCTTCATTCCCTTGGAAAAAGAAGGTTAATAAACTCTGAGAATCAGGGAATATTTCAGTGTAATAGTTCGGGTGTGGAAAGAGGGGGCAGGGAATAAAAGTGGTGGGGTTTGCTGCAGAAATATGCTAGGCATGCTCCTGAATTTCATTCCAGGGAGGGTGAAGCTCATGTCATATTCTTCTTACAGAAGAGCCAGCGAAGAGTGTGAAGGGAAAGCAAAAGAAGTGATTATTCTCATGTAGAGTTGCTCTGAGTTACCCAACCAAAAACTCTGCCAGGGTGATTCAGATCTGTCTCCAAGCCAGCGGAGCAGGCACTAACGGCAGACATGACTACCCCAGGGACTCACACCTTCATGCAGAGCTGGAAATGAGGGCAAGAGAATCCATCATGAACTTTCTCTGCTCTCTCACACACACAAACTTTTTCCTGATTAGCTTCAGTGGCTGCAGCATTCCCCTTTTTACAAAGGATGGTGGCCAGAGACAGAACAGAGGACCTCAGACACAAGGTATAAGAACAGTTTCAGGCCCTTGACACAAACCCTGGAGAACAGAAACAGAGAAACACCAACTAGGAAACCCATCGTAGATTTCAGCAAACACAAGAACTCCCCCCAGACAGGGAGAAAAAGAACTCTCTCTTTCTGCAGCTCAGACTATGCCCATGGCTTGTGGGGGTACAAAAACTGGAGGTGAATGCACCTACAAGTCTGGAGCTCCCATCCCATAGCCTGATCTGGAGAGACAGTCAATCCTGCCACCACCTACCAAGTAAAAGGGCTCTTCCCCAGCTTAAATCATTCTTGGTGTTCAGGTGTTGTGGAATTAAAGCAAAGCAAATTATAACCTCCTTTGCTGGGCCAGAGGCAAGGAGAGATTTAGAGTGGGGGGGTCATCAGCTGTACAAATCTTGAAGATGCTCTCCCCTGTCACCTGGCACTGAAGGTGGAGATAGGTTGATGAAAAACATTCTCTTAAAAAATGGATCAGATATGAGTAATTGGGATGAGGCACTAACCTGTCTTCACAAACTAATTCTATGGTAATTTTAGGTGACATATCCCCAGTCAAGTATTAGAATTGTAGAGCAGCTTTATAAATTACACTTTTCTACACAAACCATCTAGCAATCATAAGAAAACAAAAGATATATTCTAGCTTCCTCTGAGCAGTTTTTCTGAAAAAGGAAGCAGTCATTCTACTGGGCCTAAAAGATTACTACAGTTTATAATCTAGAGGATGTACAAGATCAACCCTTTCTTCCTTCACTTTCCATTGCACATACTCTAATCCCTAATTCCATTGATTTGACATCCAGAAAACTAGGAGAGCTAAAAGAGAAATATCTAGTACATGGAAGAGCATGGCAGGTGTGATTTACCTTGAGGGCAATCAGATGGCCATAGCCAAAATATAGGACATACGTGTTTGCCGGGAGGGATTGCAGAATGGACACTGCATCCTAAGTAAAGCCAAGAAATTAGACAAGTGCACAAGCTGTCATTGTTGTCCAAAGTGTTTCTTTCTTCCAAGAGCAATTCTCTTCAAAAAAATAAAACCCATCTCAAAATCACCAACCTACATTCTCAGATAATGTTAAACAACCCCAGAATGCTGTGGGTGGAATGGGAACTCTAGAACTCATCCAGTGCGACTACCCTGCTCAGTGCAAAGTCAGGTCCTTCTGCAAGGGATGTTGAAAATCAACTCTTATTTGAGCCAAAATTTCTCATTTATACTGTCTCTGATGTTTTTTTTTTTCATGCATATGAACTTAGGAAGATTTCCATTCAGCCATCTTACAGATATTCAGGTCTTTCATACACGTAAGCATTTTCCTGACTGCTCTGAACATGGATTGCCAAGCTAAAGAGGCTTTAGTTAAAAATTCAATCTTGTTTTGGAAGCATTAATAAACACAACTGTACTCAGTAGACTTGGTTGCAAAATAGAACGTTATGGATGTTTATAAATTATTTGTGGCACCTCACAAGAATTATGATTTTGAAAAGTATTTATCAAGACACAATCTTTTCATAGACTAACGAAAGCAAGATGAGATGACTAGTATCTGTTGCTATCACTGCTGTTAGCAGTTGGCCATGCCATCTGAATCCTTGCAAAAAGTAGGGCAACACCAAAAAAAAAAAAAAAATTAGGACATTTAATCACTCCACACCACCTGGAATATTCAGCAGTGCATCAATTGCATATATTCAGCACACTGAGATGCACTGGATGGATGAACCTGGAATATTAAAGTGGGATGTGATGGGTACTGGATAAGGATGTGCTTGAAATATTCATCAGGAGCTGAGCATTTAATGTTTTTCTTAGAAAAGTAAATCCCAAGTTTTCTAGCCTACAAAATGGAGAGGGGAATCTAAAACATAATAAGGAAACTAATCCATAGGGTTTTTTAATCTTCTTTCCTTAACACTAGCAGCAGAGTGTCTTCTGGACCTTTTTCTGCTTCGATTCCTGCAGAACAGACTTTTGGATAATCAGTGTCCCAAATTTGGCTTCAAGCAGCAGCCTTTGTGCTACTACTCACATCTTATCAAGACATCAGTAAGCAAAAGGGATTTGGGGAAGCTTTTTATACAAAAGTCATTTTGTTGACTTTGACATTCTTGTAAATGTTCAGCTTTTGATGGAAACAGTGTTTTCCAAGATGGGAGAGACATTCGTTTCAAGCTAGCAGTATCCTGATTATCCTGACCTGTTGAACCCTGACAGACTGCATTCTTCCTGTTCTGAGTCTGCAAACCTGGGTCCCTTCTGAGGGGAGCAGTAGTCTGCAAATGTAGTGTTGCTTCTTTATACATCTTATTTAACCAACAGTTCATTCTGAATGGTCCATCACCATGAAGACCTCATGAAGTTCAATACGGCCACGTGCAAGGTCCTGCACATGGGTCAGGGTAATCTCAAGCACAGAACCAGGCTGGGTGGATTGACAGCAGTTCTGAGTAGAAGCATTTGGTGTGTTGCTTGACAAGAAGCTCAATGTGAGTTTGTGTATGTTCACAGCACAGATGGCCAATCATATCCTGGGCTGAAGGAGAGTGACCAGCAGATTGAGGGAGGTGATTCTCACCCTCAGCTCTCATAAGACTTTGCCATAGTACCGTGTCCAGCTCCGGGGCCACCAACATAAGAAAGACTAACTGGAGTGAGTCCAGAGAAGAGCCACAAAGATAATAAAAGACCGGAGTACCTCTGCTATGAAGACAGACTGAGAGGGTTGGGGTTGTTCAGCCTGGAGAAGACTCCGGAAAGAGACAGCAGACTTCCAGTACCTAAAGGGGGCCTTCAGGAGAGCTGGGGAGGTACTTTTTACTTGGATATGTAGTGATAGGACAAGGGGCAATGGCTTGAAATTGGGTAGATTTAGACGTATGGAAGTTGTTCACTCTAAGGGTGGTAAGGCGCTGGAGCAGCTGGAAGCGCATATGTACTCAGTTGTGTGGGTCTGCATGCATATGTGCACAAGTGTCTATGTAACCTCAGGGAGTTGTGGATGCCCATCCCTGAAAGCGTGCAGGGCCAGGTTGGACGGGTTGGAGCTAGATAATCTTCCAACCCAAAGCATTCTATGATTCTGTGATCTCTCTTCCTTTCTCATAGGACAGGGTCTCTCCCAAAATTTACCATTCATGTCTGCACTTGCCACTTCTGTGAAATTCCTGAGGTGTTTGGCATCTTTCAGGTGCCATGGCGAGAGGTAATGCCTGAAGGGACGACCACCAGAGGATTGTCCCAGAGCTTTTCCCATCATGAGACCAAGTCTTGCCCTTAGTCATGTGCCTGCCTTTCCCTAGACGGATGTTCATGCTGTTCACAGCTGTATGGCATCCTTGTGAGGATAGTTTCTTTCCCACACACCTGGAGGCACTCCTCTTGGCACATATGGTCATGCTGTCCGTGGAGCTTAAACAGCAAACCCCAGGGAGTTCCTAGGCAACCTCCACAATCTTTTTTTTTTCTCCTGTGGGGAGCACCTTGCATATTTCTGTGTGAAAAACAATCTGTTTATTTTTGTCTTCTGCTTTCTGCTATGCAGAAAGTTCTCTGCTTTCCTTGCTTCTGATAGCTGCGCCTCGCTGCAAGTGCTGGTTGCAGGTCACCTTAAGGGCTGAAGGACAACCATGGAGCAAGGTTGCAAGGGCCGGGACACAGGTAGGTGTAAAAACCCTCTTCCTCGGGGCTGTTTCTTTTCACACTGAGGTAGAGTGTGCTGGGCTGTGACAGGGACCACAGGTGGCCCAAGGCAGGGGGATGGTAGCACGGATGGGGGCTGAGCCATCCGCAACACCCCGGTCCACGCGTGAGGTGAAAGCTCACCAAAACCAGCACGGCGGAGGCCGGGAGAGGCCCTCCCAAGCCGGGGGTCACAGCCTGGCCTCCCCGCGGCGACGGTAAATAGCTGCGCGGAACGCCGGTGCCGGGGGAGCCGTTTCCAGCCGAGCCGAGCCGGGCTACGTGAACAGCGGCGTGTGGGCTGCTGCCGGCCGATCCTGAGGGGCGGCGGACTGCCCCGGGTGGCTGGGACGGCATGGCCGGGGCGGTGAAAGCGCTGAGGACGCTGAGGAATCACTGGAAGAAAACCACATTCGGAGTCTGCCTGCTGAGCTGGGGCGGCAGCTGGCTCTATGGGAAGCACTGGTAACTGCCGGCTGGGGGCGGGCCGGGCCAAGGAGGCGGGAGAGCGGGGCCGTCGCTCTGCTGGTGTGCCTGCCGCCTTGCACAAGCGACAGGCCCTGCGCGGCGAGGGCATCGCTGCCATGTTCGCTTCGGGTGCTCGGGATACCAGCCCTCTACCGCTCATAACCTGGGGCTTCGTCTCAGAGGGCCCTCTGGGAGGTGGCTCTCCCTCCTCCTCCAGCAGCCATGAGCTTAGGAAGTCTAAGTGCCTTTTTCCACTTCGGCCTCGTAATTTTGGGGCTAGGTCAGGCCATCAGCCAAGTGCACGTTATCTGCTTGCACACTTCTAACCAATATTGTAATACCGAATGAAACCAGGGCCTCCACAGCTGCAAAGAATGCCCGTGGCATTGGCTGATGAGAAGCCACTTTTGTGCACAGAAGGTCTTGTGCCTGTGGGTTTGCCCAGGCTTTGCTTTGCTTTTAATGGTGCCATACACCTCACGGAAGATCCTGGTTTCGGTTGCACGAGTGCTTGTGCCATTGAGGCACGACACTGGTGCGGGTCCTGCAGTGTGCCTCCTTCTCTGCCTGCTTTTTGCCCGAAGTTCTACCCAGCAGGGTGTCATTTTCAGTGTGTTATCTGTGGGGCGGGCAGAGTCGTTGTTCACGTGTTTTAAATGGCTAGGTTCCCACGTGAATCCCTGTCCTTTATGGTTAATACGCTTGACTACAATACAAACAATGGCCCAGTTATTTTAGAAATGATTACTTTTGTTGCTGCTGTTTATTCTGTTACTGTCTTTTAATTGTTTAAGTCACGATATTAGCAGTGCTCTTTTCTGCTTACATTAAAATGCTGCCAAGGCCTCGGTGGAGAACTTGGGAAAATAAATCTCTTTATGCTGTTTGTTATACTTTCCTTCTTTGTTTCCTTTTGCCTAGGGACTTTTGCATTAAATCAGCCTTTGTTTTGAATAGCACATCTGCTTTAGTGGCCTGCTTTTTGCCCGAAGTTCTAGGGCTGCGTTGACTGCAGGGCAAGAGTCATAAAACCTCTAACTCCATACTTTTATCCCTGTAATTGCTGATTGTAGGACAGGTGATGGTAAGATAGAGAGTAACTGTGAAAGTCGTGGTAACAATAGGTCATTGTTTCAGGTTTATGCCTCCATGGACAAACAAGAAGAAAATAAGTACATAGTATACTGCTGTGTTGTAAGCAGAAGTATTTGAGATAAAGAGGATGGGTTTAATGCCTTCATGTAATGTCAGTGGATCCTTGAGCCTGCATTCCACTTTTCCCTTTGGTGACTTGATCTTCAAATTCAGATAAAATAGCAAAATGCAAATGAGCAAGTGTTTGAAGTTCGTTCTTGGTACCTCCTAGCCAAAAGAATAAGCTTAATGCACAAAATGAGGAGGAAGAAATTGCTTGGTGGCATTCATATGAGGGGCTGGCTGGCCAGGCACAGCATGCCCTGACTTTCCCAGCCACCCTGCTAACATTAAGTTGCCTCTTTACTGGTATGTGGTTGCCAGAGATACTAATGACAGCACAGTAAATGTCGGGCCTGGATACTACAGTCCTACTGAAATAGAGTATTAAGAAGTCTGCTCTTTGTGCATATGGAGAGCAGGCACTTGAGGCCTAGGAGCAGTGTCAGATGCAATCTGTCTCCCTTTTGTGTCTGTTGTTTGTGAATGTGTATGCCTGTGTACTGGTTGGTTTTAGCTGTATTGGTTTCCTCTGCAGTAACTGTGAAAACACCTTATGATGAAGAACTTGAAATCATTGTCAGTATATCAGTGAATAAGGAGGAATATATGAAAAACAAACAGAACGGGGACTTTTGGTATGTAAATCACAGTGCTCGGAGGTTGTTTGCACAAAGTGAGCATGGTGCTTTAACCCAGATGTGGTAGGAAAAATATGTTTACACATCTCATTCATTCTTCTATCTCTGCTTTCATATGTAAGGTGAAATATGGCATTTCCTTACCAGACATTAGAAATGTAAGGTAGGAAATCCTGTGATGACAAACAATTCTGTGACTTTGATGTAGACTGAAGCAAAGCTGTAAAGTACTGCGTTCAGAGATTTAAATACTGTTTTGAAAGTGACAACCGTTTAGCCATTTCACTGTGAGGGATTGTTTTAGCCAGGGAACAGGAAAAGGGGAAGTGAAAAAAGAACCCGATGGCAGGAGTTTAATAGTTCAAAGGTGGTCTCGTATGGTACTCTGTGTATAGTGAAGACTTTGTGGCTGCTCGCAGGGAATAGGCCAATATCTCTCTCTGCAGCTTTTGCCTCCAAATGTGGTAAAGGCATCTGGTGTCAGTTTTTTTTCTGTACGTTCCTTTTTCCTGGCTTCTTTATGCTTGTGTTATGCTGAGGAGCATAATGCCCTGTGCACAGTCTGCTGCAGGAAACACTTGAAGTGGTTAACAAGTGAGCCATGGGCTATTCTAGCCATGAGGCTTGCTGTTATTGGCATCAGAGGCTAAATGACTATGCATGAGGCATACTTGACTAGACTTATATCTGTACTTTTAGAACAGATAAATGCTTGGTGGAGTCTTGTTCTTCAGATTCTGGCATCACTGGAGTTTTCTGACAAAGGGGCCGGTGTTAGCACAGCATAAGTTCAGATTAGCCTCTGAATTCTTGGAGTCAGCTGTCTGAGATGTTGATCATTTATTTGCAGATGAAGAAAATGATTGTTTCCCATTCTGCATCCCTCCTCTTGGCTTTTCTCATGGTTTTTCTCTTGTACAGAGAAGATCATTTGCTTTTTTGACTTCTCAAGGTTCATTCTTCTGGATGTGGAGGCTATGATGCCTGCATTAAAGTGGAGCTATTGTGAATAACAATCTGTCCTTCAAATATATCGTAACTATCACAGTCACTCAGTGTGGCCATAGCAACAGAAGAGCTATGGGGCACTTAGTTAAGACTTTGGAGGCTGTGTAGACAAATATGGACAAGAATATTATTATCTTTTCCAAAATTGTTCACTGGGCCTCTTCCCTGCCTGGAAACAGACCTGTGCGTTCCCTTCCTGCACCCCACGGGCCGTGCTTTGGGGTCAGATGTGGATGCCCTTGTGTTCCATAGGCTGTAGAGGATGGAGGGGCACTGTCATTCATTGCTAAGTTAGTCTGAAGGTTGTGGATGACAATAACTGTAAAGATTGTGGAGTTTCTTAGCCCAGTCTTGTATGATATTTTATTCATGTGGCATTTAGTTTCTGGATGACTGTGTTAGCCTTTCATCTTTGGAGGTGTTTGTTCAAATATTGACTGATTCAAATGTAAGGCATTTTAGGATGAATGAGAAGAGTTAAGGGGAAACCTTGTGCTGATTTCCCCCTCCCCCATTTCTGATCCAGCTATTCTAAGTATGTTATATAGCAAAAAGGTGCCTCTTCAAAAGAGACATCAATCGGGAGACAGCAAAGGGTTTTCATGTGTAAAATGATAGACATTATGTCTGGTTGAACTACTGTTAAATAAAATTCCCTTGCTATTCTTACAAAACTTTAATCTTAAATTAATTTCTTACAAAAGAATATGTTTTAGAAATCCATTGTCTGGCATTTAAGATAGCAAATACTCTTGTATTGGAGAAGTAAAAAGATAACTCAGTCTTGTCACATGTGAGATTGTCTCCCTCTGATATCTCTGGATTGCATGAATTTATGTACAAGCATAATTTTAACTTGTAGCATGTCATACAGGTATGAGGAACACTGAATTTAGTGTACTAGAGCAATACTTGGCCTATATGCAGATTGTCAGTGTTCATGACCAATAAAGTTTGGGAGCCTCTCTTACTTTTGTGTCCCTGAACTGAGCTTCTGCCGTTCTTTATGTCCAGATGGTGCAGCAAGTCACAAGCTATGTCAAATCAGCAGAAATTTAATCATTATTATGATAACAGAGATTATGATGAGGGATGGGTGATTTGCTAGATAAGGAATTGTCTGCATGGCTGCACTCGGAGAGTTGCAGTCAATGGTTCAATGTCCAGATTGAGGCTAGTGAGAAGTGGCATCCCTTAGGGGTCTGTACTGGGACCAGTGCTGTTTAACATCTTTGTCATTGTTATGGACAGCGGAATTGAGTGCGCCCTCAGCAAGGGTGTGAATGACACCAAGCTGGGTGGTGCAGTTGACACACTAGAGTGAAGGGATGCCACCCAGAGAGGCTCAGACAGGCTTGAGAGGTGTGCCTGAGGCAGCCTCATGAAATTTGACGAGGTAAAGTGCAAGGTCCTGCACCTGGGTCAGGGCAATTCCAAACACAAATATAGGTTGGACAAGGAGTGGCTTGAGAGTGTGCTTGAGACCCCACCTGGAGTACTGCATTGAATTCTGGTGCCTCCTACATAAGAAGGACATAGAGTTGCTGGAGTAGGTACAGAGGAGGGCTTTGAAGATGATCAGAGGTCTGGAATATCTCCCCTGTGGGAACAGGCTGTGAGAGCTGGGGCTGTTCAGCCTGAGGTGAAGGCTCTGAGGAGATCTTAAAGCAGTCTTCCAGTACCTGAAGGGGACCTACAAGAGAGCTGGAGGGGGATTTTTTACAAGGGCTCGGTGGTAGGAAGAGAAGTAATTGCTTTAAGCTGGAAGAGGGTGGATTTATACTGGTTGCTATCTGCAGTGAGGGTGGTGAGACACTGGAACAGGTTGCTTAGGAAGGTTGTGGATACCCCCTTCCTGGAAGTGTCTAGGAGCTGAATTGGACAGAGGTTTGAGGAACCTGGTCTAATGGAATTTGTCCCTGCTCATGGTGAGGGTTTTGTAACTAGATGATCTTTAAGGTCTCTTCCAACTTAAACCATTCTATGAATAGTAGCTTAACTGATTATCAGATTGGGCCATGTTGTTACAGTGGTATCATTGGGTAAGTGGTCATCACTTTGCAGGGATGGGGACCCTCAATATTGTGCTGAGGCAGTGAACTCATCAGGTACTCAATTTTGCTCTCTGTATCTTGAAATACTGACTTTCTCCATAAAAAATGCTGGCAAGTCCTTTGCTTGCCAGTAACCTGAGTGTTGCTGTTATCTATAATTTGAATGTTAGTCTCTGCATGTTTGCCAACTGATAACTCAATTTGTCACCTTTCTGAGAGGTTGACTTTGTTTCATTGCAGCTTTGTCAAAGAAATGGAGTATGAATTCTGAGTCTTGGGTAAAGTTAATGGAAACTAAGATTTGTCTTCCATTCCATTCCAAAGCCAAGCTGGAAGTAAATGTTGATATCCAACAAAGAGAATGCTGTCCTCTTGCTATATTGGAAGGAGACCAAAAGCTAAAATAAAATCTTACGGTTCTCTTGTAGGTCTTGAGGTGCAATCCTAAATGCACAGCTTTGGTCAGGCTTCTCCTCACAAAACTGTTTTGATGCAGGCACTGAACTGGTCAGTTTTTAGGCTGCTTCTTGCTTGAATGTACCTAATGGTCTTAAATTTAATTCTAATAACCCTTTATGAAGTGGGATCTCACACCTGAGCCTCTTTATGCATTTGTAGTATGGTCACTTTGAATGGCGTTGCTTTGGTTAGCTCTAAGATGAAGGCTTACCTTTGTTGCAGCTGTGGGCATCAAGCAGCTTCTTTGGTTCATTTGCTGTCTTGTTCATCTCACTGCTGATGTTTCATTGTGGGAACCATGCTTTCAGCCTTTGCTTCTGCTGGCACCTGGGCAGAGGATGCAGCCTCAGCTGGAAGAGCATATGTACTCAGTTGTGTGGATCTGCATGCATATATGCACAAGTGTCAATTCCCTGTTCTAGCTGAAAACACTTAGGGCAGGAGCAGCAGTCACCAGCTCTGTGCCAGGGATGTTGCAGATAAAGCAGAACAGCTCCTGTTCCAGGTGGGTTGTCTGAATGTTCTGCTCTCGCATCCCAGTGTGTTCTGGCAGCCTGACATGGCTGCTGCATGTTGAGCTCTGGACAGTTTGTCTTTCTTACTCTGTTGGTTCCTTGCTTTGGCCTAAATCTTCTATGTTCTCCAAGGGCTCAGCACTGCAGAGGCTGCCAGTCCTGCAGAACTGATTGATATCTTTGTTGAACCAGGCAAAGTTCTGTCTGTGGGTTCAGCTTAGGACATCCTCTTTCTTCCATACTTCACTGCCATTCCTTTCTGTCTCCTAGTTGGCCCACTTGTAAGCTGTGTGATGCATAATTCTCACAGTGAGAAAGCAACCTGCACTTGGCCAGCAGAAGCAATATCACACATCTGTTCTGCTTTAAGGCCAAAATTGTGTCTATGTAATACTAGATAGTAATGGCCAAAAAGCTAACAGAATGTTGTGTTTATTATTGAAGCCTTCTATTCTTTGAGAATGGTACACAGTTGTATTTCCATTAATATGTACCAACACAGAAGACTAAGAAGCGTTGGAGTTTTTACTATTTTGGACATTTTTCTAGCTGTATTAATTGGTATGACCCACAGAGATACCTAGACCCACTTGGGGTACTTAAGGTGAGCCATATGAGATGAGTAAAGACAAGAGCTGTGATACAGGATGACTCTTGTTCTCATGGATACATTTATGCTTGGTTTTTTTTTCTTAAGTGTGAAAATAGTAAAGTGTTGACATAACATTTTAAGGAAAAAAAAAACACACATTATTTTACCTAGTGCCTTTAAGCCAAACTCAGATATCTGACTTCAGAATATGTGTCCTAATTAAGTCAGTGGGAATCCCATGAGTATGGCTGAGATAGAGTGGGATTCTGGGTGCTAAGCTACTGGACAGGTGGGGCAAATCATCCATAAATGAATGGACAGTAAGTGGTTCTTCTCGTCTTAGAACCTAAACCTTTCTTTTGGCACCAAAATGTTATGTGCCAGGTAGATGTTTTGTGTAGGACAAAATTAGCTTAAATGTTGACATCAATCTGTCAGGCCCACTTTTCATAGTTAAGACTCCATCGAGCTGAATCAAGCTTGCATCCTTGACAGTTGTCTTGAGGATCTTTCCAGGTTGGGACAGAGAGCACCGTATCTTTGTGTTTGAAAAGTTGTGCTGGACTGCATTTTAAAGACAATAAACACTACAGCACAAGGTTGCAGACAGGAGTAAAATACCCTGGATGACAATGACACAGCATGACTTCTGAATAACATAGTACCGGTGTGAAGTAAACAGAAAACAGGGCTTTAACGAAGATTTGTTAATAAGGTCGGCACGGCAGTTCACTGAGGCATCAACTATGCAGCCATCACCTGATAGTGGAGTTCTCTTGATATCTCATAATATTTCAACTTGATGTATTGAGACTGAAATTGCTTTGCATTTGCTCTGGCTGCACGTAGTGACAGAGGGAAAAAATGATCCTTGTGTGAGGGTTTGTGCCCTCAGCACTGCAGTGTGGGCTTAGTTTTTCATGCAGTTTTGGCTGAACTGAAATTAGCTGTGACAATGTTTAGCTTGGAACACAAAGTTTTTGAGAGAGTGTTGTTTTCACTAGGGTGCCTTCATTGTATTACTGCAATGAAAAACTTGTCTGTAACTCCTGTAAGTAATATTTCAGGGACCTAATACAACTTATTAATTGGTTTTAAGGAGCAAGTGTGATAGTTAAAAGCATGCCTCTGAGGAATTTTGATTTTTTTGTTAGAAATTCCTATTGCTTATTATCCTGGTGAGGTTATTCACATATTTTCTTCTTCCTCAATTAAAGTCTTTTTCTCCTTTTTGTTGCTACCTGGAACAAACCTGTGGCTTTTTTGCTGTTAGTTTATTTTCTCAGAGCCCAACATTGTATCTCACCTGAAGTCATTCTACTTCTCCTTTTTGACATAGCAGCATCTTCTTATGACACCAAAAAGAGAAGCTTATGTAGCTCCAGGAACAGATAAATACTGTAAACTCATGGAAATGCAAAGGTTGCACCTGTGTTTGGGGACAGTGGTGTGACCAAGGTCTTGGCTTCTCTTCTGCCATTTTCATTGCAGAATTTGGCCACACTTTCTGGCAGGAGTGTACTGCGTTCCTGGTCAGTTCTTTTCCCCAGTTGGTCTTCAAACTTTTTAATTGGTGTAGTTTATTCATTTTGGTATGCTGACTATAATTGTGGGCATTAGTGCTTGATATTTTGGACACAATACTGTCTTGCCAGGTATTGGAAAGGGCAAATTGAAGGAGCTTTTGATTTTAGCAAGGAGGGGGAGTGTCTGGTATCTAGAGGACAGATGAGACATTTGGCACTGCAGAACAGGACGCCCTGTTTTGTCTGCAAGGACATTTTTTGGTCTGGGGAGAAAGGAAATTTTGTTCCTCGCTTGGTAGCTCTATCTCTGGTTTTCTTGCCAACTGTGCCCAGCTTGCCACCTTGCTAATGCTGTCTGTCACCAATGACAAGCACAAGCATTAGTCTGGATTTTATTTCTGAAATGACTATTAGTGACATACCTAATGCTGATATTTTCTTCTCTGTTTTTAAACTTCACTTAGGTGAGTTCAGTGATTTTCCACCTCTCCTGAGTTCCTGCTTTAGGCCATGTTGAGACCTAGGGGGGTGGTAGGTTCTGCATTAACATGTGTTCAGCTTACAAACTGATGGAGAGGGGAGTTAGCAATTATGTGCAAAGAGTCAAGTCCATGAAAGTTACACTTAAGCCTAAATCTTTTCTACACTGACAGAATGATAAGTTCCTTCAGTGTAAATAACAGGCAGCATTAACATTGAAAAATACCCCACCCCTTAGATCTGGAGCACAATTGTGTAGCGATTTAAATCACAGTTATGCAGCGTCTCATAGCTTATGTAATCTTGGCACACTTGGTCTTTGTTTTCTGCTTTTCTTCACTATGGAAAGGATGTTTATGTGCACAGGCAAGAAAAAAAAGCATGTGTGCTTAAATGGGTATGTTTCATCCTTAAAATGTGTTAAATAGGTCTTAAAGAACCTGTATGTTTTATTTTTAGTGCTGCAAAAAGGGTATGCACCTACATTTTAAAACCAAGCAAATTGTTTTGGACTCACACAACCTAATGTCCACTCTCTTCTCTGTCTTACCTAATAGTGATAACCTGCTACGAAGAGCTGCATGCCAAGAAGCCCAGGTAATGCCGTTTAAAGTGATAAAATTAGATTAAAATCTCTCTCTTATCTTGGTTGTACAGAGCTCCTGAGATTTTCCCTGTGGGCCCTCTCTACGTGACAAGCCTTCAAATGATGCCATCTGTGTTCTTTTGCTAAAGTACCAAAGGGTGGGTGAGGCCTCCAGCTTGCAGACAGGGTACTGTACCTTTCATGCCCTGACTGCTGTTGCAGTGGATGGTGCAGTGATATTGTTGGAGTAATCTCAGTTGCTTCTGTAGCTACCCTGACCTCCATTTCTGCAGGTATGATTGCTCAATGCGTGTAAAGTTCTGGTAGGAAGATGATTTGTTGATAAGACAGGAGACTGAAGGGTCAGATCCACCACAATGAGTGTAGTCTGGGCAGAAGCAGCAGAAACTGCTTTGTGTTAGTGCTCGATGTGAGAGACCTTGTCTTTGCTAGTTGACTCTGACTTTATCAAGGGTACTAAGAGGGATGACTGAACTAGCACTTTTGAAGCCCATGTACCCCATGGGAACCTAATGGGGAGAACTCATTTGCTGATCCCTGACAAGAAAGCTAATATTGAGTTACTCTCTGAGTATACTCACTGTTGGCAATTTGTAGTTTGTGGCCTGCATGAATTCCCATATGGTAGTATTCCCATAAAGAAATCTTATCCTTAATAAAAGTCTTTCAGAGGTGCATGGGTGACATCACTGCACAGGCATTGCTTACTGCCTCTCATGGGTGTGCTGTAGGATTTTAAGTCTTTCTACCTCCCACAAAGTCTAAACCTAATTCTCAATGCCAGATTTGGCAGGAGCTGACACTGAGCCTATTACCGCTGTGTGCTGGGGTCTGAGAGGAACTGTGAAAATTATTTTTCTCATTGAGAAATCCTTCTTGACATTACCCTGTTTGTGTGAGTCACCTGAGTAATCCCAGTTTTACCCTACCTTTTCTTGAGGGAAAAGTATTCACAGCAGCTTGGTTTGGGCAATGGAACTTCATGACATAATAGGTGTTAGGGAACTCAAGTCTCATGAAACAATAAGAAGAATACTGAAAATACTTTCATAAATCACACTTACAGCATTTCCAACTCATAGTATCAGTTATTCTTGAGTTTTATGTTTTCAATATTAATTTTTACTGCATAATGTTGAAGCAATTGGACTCTTTTATGGTACCAAAAATAGCAGTTAATACCTTAGAATTTGAAGTATGTTGACCAATTTAGAATTTTTTTTTAAAGGCACTGATTAAATGGTATATAAAGAGAAGTTAAAAGACTTAAGTAAGTACACTGTAAAAAAGGTGTGCTTGCTGAGGTCCATGAAGATAATTCTGTTGTGGAAATTCTGACTTGCCTGTTTCTTAATTCTAGTCATGATGGAGTCTTCTATTTCATTACTCCTTATTCTTAGAAATGAAAGTACAGAAGCATTGTCAGTAGAGCTTCCTACAATTTCAGTGGGTAAAGCCTGGTAAAATATCCTGCAGAAGACTCCTGCCTTAGGAAGGAATGAACCAGAAAGCCTAGTAATCAATTCTTGCTGTAATTTCCATTCTTGCTAATGTGTGAGTGCCAAATGCTGCTTGAAGAGACACAGCAATCCAGCAGTAAGGCATTGCATGCCTTATACCTTCTTCAGAATATCAACAAACTGTAATTGTTTGAAAGATGCTGCTTGGCATTAATAGTGCTGTGTAAGTGTTGGAAAAAACAGGGGCAGGCTCGTCCAGGAAACAGTGTAGTCTGAGTGAAGTGTGCATGGGTCCTACTATTTTTACATTGGATTTTAATTTTTTTAAGCCTGTTGCCATACCAAATTGATGAGGTGCCCACCTTTGCTGGAGTGGATATTCTGGCACGGTGTTTTATGCAAAGCCTCCGCCATGCATATCTGAATTGAAACACCAGTTTGTGATGACAGCCTTGGAATGGCAAATGACCATAGAAAGAACCTGTTTATCATATTTTAAACTGTTTGCACCACCTTCTCTGGAATAAGCCAGTGTCAGCTGACTGTGGACTTCCTTTGCAGTTATGGTCTTGCCTATTGACTTTACTACTAAGCTCTTGGCATGTGTTAAAAGAGATCCTGTTTAGCTGACAAACGATTCACTCTGTGAAGCAGGGATAGTTTTCTGTAAAGGAATGTATTTTCTCTGGTAGTACTCATAAAGCATTATAAAGACTTTGTGTACAGGGCTTTGCATAGTTGCAAAATAGTGATTGTCATCTTAGAAGTGCAGATAGGCAGTGTCTGCAAATGTGCATTTGTCAAGGAAGTGAAAAGGCCATTGGCTTTCCTAAATTATACCTTCATATATTTAACAATCATTTCTAATATCTGGCTTTTAGTTGTCTTCTCTTATGTTCTCTGAAAAAAAAGACCCCTGGAATGCTACATTATTATTATTATTTTATTTCCTGTCTTAAAAATCAGCATTTGCTTTAGAAATGCCCTTGTAGGTAACATAAATGTCTAAGTGTATTACATAAAGAAGTGATTGTGTCATTGCTCATAAATTCTTTGTAAACCTTGTTAAGTTGCTTAGAGAAAGCAAATACATCACATTGTGCTCCCCAAGCAAATAATTAATTGTTTCTAACAGCTGTAACATGCTAGAGGTCCCCTGTATTTCCCAGTTCCCATCCAACAATTGCAACAAAATAAGTTGGTCTGTTTCCCAGCTGATATTTGAGTAAAGCTTAAGAGCTACTGATTTGTTTACCTTTCTTTTAAGATTCCTTTACTCTTAGTAACTTCTATAATCCTTTTACTTTCTGGAAGAAATGTGAATGTTTTAAGCAACATAGCTAGCTGTATGCTTCTTTTAATTGAGGTTTCCAGAGCAAAGCCAGCAAGTGAAATTAATTGTAAATTTAAGCATCTACAGGTGACTAAAATCTGCTCTGTTTTGTATACAATGTCCACCTTCCTCAATATAAAATTCCTGCTAGGAGGACTGACTTTCAGGTTAAAGGTGCGAGAAAACCTAGATGTCTCATGTTCAGTGCAGTTGTCCTTTGTTCCTAAATTATTTCTGGGATTTCTGTCTGGTACTGCTGAATATGTTGTCATCCTTTTACTCAAAACCAGTCTGATTTGGTTTGGTAGCCTTTAGGTGACCTAAAAGAGATTTAGAGAGCAGGAAGTAGTATGTGTAGAAGCTTTACTTTGTCTTAGCTCCCCTGTGCTTGAAAGCTGTGGAAATAGGTACAAATGGCTAAAAGGTGCAAGAAGTTGTATGGAGTAACTCTTGAACAATTTAAAATTGAGGCAGCTGTTCAGAATTGGATTAAAAGTTGAACAAGAATTAGTTGAGTTTTATATGGAGATATGATAAGGAAAAGAATGTCAGAGAAACAGTGAGCTTGCTTATAAGTATCTGCAAAAAAAGTAATCCTAGAAAATACACCAATGAGCTGAAAAGTTGTATGAAGTCAAATAGAGAAGTGAAAAAAGATGCAGTAAGAATGTGGCAGGAAGGTGCATGAGAATTGCATAAGGAATTAAAATCAAGTAACCTTGGAGTCAAGGATATCTCCCTGGATCTCTGCCCATGGCAGAAAACCAGAAGTTGACAGAAATGAAATGATGGTGGAATTGTAAAAATGAGCTGAAGAGTACTTGTGACAGTAGTGTGAGCTGCAGCTAGGAGTGCAGGTCTTTGAGTAGCAGGCCTGTGCTGTGGTTGAAGATGGAAGTCATTTGAATGTCATGGGGCTTAAAAGCCGGTTCACATTTACAGAGATGCATTGTTTTGTACTTTCAGTGCATAAAACAAACTGAACTTGGATTTATTTTTTTTCCTCTTATTCAGGCTTTTGGCAACCAGCCAATCCCCTCCAGTATGCCACTGAAGAAAGCAACAGTGTTCCTCAACCCAGCAGCTTGCAAAGGGTAAAATTCCTCTCCCAACACTCATTTCTGAGACACTTTCTGTACTTTTGCTCTGCCATCCTCTATAAAAGCCAGCCAGGTTTTTGAGCACATTTTTGCCTCCCTCTGATGCCAAGCTGGTGCTGTGTAACTATGCCAAACTGTACTTCACCAAAAATATTGGGATGAGAAATAAAAACAGATGCTTGAGTTGAAAGTATGATTTCTAAACATACATATGTTTAAAATTTTTCTTTTATCCTGTGTTTCGACCTTTGTCGTTCCTTTGTATTCCTTCCAAACTTCTTCATGCTCATTATCTGAAAAGCAGTAATTTTGGATGTGATGCGTGAAGCTTAGTCTCAGTTGCATCTTGTAAAGGGGCAGGAAGTTGTTGGTAATAATACAAAGGGATTAATATATCTGACATGGAAGTGCTTGGACTTAAGTGCATTTGTTCAGAACATCACTAGAAAATGCAAAGTGCTAACAAATGAAGTCTCTGACTTTTAGTCTCACACTTGTAAGCAATTTAGAGTTAATGGCATAATTATTTTATTATGCAGTTACAGGCAGAAAATGAATCCATCTACTAAACAAAAGAAGGTCAGATAAAATGTTGCTTCTAAACTTATTTAATAGTATGTAACAGTATTTTTTTTAATGTTTCTGAAAACATGTTTCTCTAAATGAGCTTTCTTTGTGATCTTAAAGCTCTGCAAGTCATTAATTTTCTAAGTTGTTTTTTTTTCTGGAGATGTTATTCTGTTTGGTGGGGTTTTAAAATTATTTTGGGAGGAAGGTAAATAACCTCTTCTGCATTTATTGAAACTGTAATAAAAGCCTGGTGTCTGCAACAAGAGTCTTAAAATGTAATACATTTGAACCAAATGAAATCTCATCTTTCCGGACTGCCAGGTTGAGTGACTGATTGTCTAGCTTGTGTGCTCATTTTAAAGTGTATTTCTTCTTGTTAGTAATTAGTTTCTTTCTTTTTTTGTTTTTTAATGCACCAGACTAATGAAATAATTTTTGCTCTTATTATTTCTAGCAAAGCCAGGAACCTTTTTGAAAAGAATGCTGCTCCAATTTTGCACTTATCTGGCTTGGATGTAACTGTGGTTAAGGTAAGAACCTTAGAGTTGTGAGATACAGATCCATTGTCTTCTCTGCTTTCTCCCCTTGAAGAATTGAAATTAAATTCTAGATGCATTTGAAATTCTCAGTTGTCCTGTAGATATCTCATAGGAAGACAGAAATGCTGAGATATTAAGATGGTACTTAGAATATTTTTCTTTTCAATTTGCAGTTAATTTACAAACTGTGCACTGAGTGTTTTGATTTTCAGCTGAAGCAGTACATATGCTTGTCTGTCTGTCTAAATCAGCTCTTCTATAATTCATGTTTGAGAGAGAACTCTCTAAATATTTGAGTGCTGGCTAGTGGTGCATGCCCATTTCTGTTGAAATAGTCAATTCTGCCTGAACTTGCAGAGTTCAGAAATGAGGAACTTTAATGTGGAGTGGAACTGTCCAGATTAATTAAAAATAAGCATTTATTTTTACACTGAAAGTATCTCAGTGTATCTGCAAATAATTCAACATTCCCATCATGAAAGCAAAGCGCTGAACTTGGGACAGTGTAAATTAGCAGAGAGGTTTGGAAAGAGGAGTAAACATGAAGATACTCTGATATTTTTGCAGGTTTTTGAGGCTGTTATGTGGATGGTTTAATAGTTGCTGTGTCCTACATTATGCATCTTTCTGTCTCCGAATCTTTCTCACAAAGTTTGGTCTCAGAATACTGTTTTGATTAATGCCTTCCTCTGGTCATTAACAGTACATAGTCCCACCCAAGGAGAAAAAAATGACACACTGTAACTTCAGGCATGCCAAGTTTGCAAAATGAGCCTGGTCTGGTAATTCAAAATGAGATGTCTCTGTACAGGACATCAGTTTTGCAAAAAAAACCCTAGTTTTGGTGGTTTAGAAGGTCAGTGTATTCTGTACTGCAAAACCTGTTGTCAAAAGCAGCAGCCTTTTGTGCAGCCGATTGTGTGTTTCAAGAACTGTACTTGAGCACTTTGGCTGGTAAAGATGTTGGAACTTCTTCTGCAAGAGTGTGTTTTGCTTCTGGTTTTGTTTCAGTGTAAAACTACCTATAATTATTGCTTTGATGTTCCAGATACAGATTTACTGTGATATTTCCTTCAGCCTTTGTGTATTGTGTTTGCTTGCACATACTGTATTAGGCATGTAAGGCAAAGAAATTTCAGTGGCTGTAAGACGCAGTACTGTGTGCTGGTATTAGAATAACTACTAGGCAAATGGAGAGATGACTTTTTATATATATATATGAGAAATCCTAGAAATAGTCGCTTGAATTCTCATACTTGTGTTTCTGTTTCTTCAGACTGATTATGAGGGACAAGCAAAAAAGCTGCTGGAATTGATGGAGAACACAGATCTCATCATTATTGCAGGAGGAGATGGCACAGTACAAGAGGTACTGTAGAAGCTTTGTCCTAATTTATTGAGAATCTAAAGGCTGAGAGTGAAACAATTGAATCCAGGTGATGTAGCAACATCTATGACTAGGGATTTGTCCATTTTAGTGTCTGTATTTTCAGTCAATGTTATAATCTTAACAGGGACAAGAAAACTCTGATAGTTTCTATTAATCTAAAAGCAACAGTGAGAGTTGGGTAGAAAGAGACTGTGCAGCATAACTGTCTTCCAGAATTTTATTCTAGAATAAGAAAAGCATTTTGGGATACATGATTCTAACTTATTTTTTCTGTGTAGTGTAGCTGTAATGTTTTAATTTTTGAAGTTCAGTCCTGTCTATACTCCCCAAGAGAAAGAAATGCTTTGCTAATGGGGGCTCAAATAATTAAAAAATATGTAGCAGTAATAGCAAAACATGGTATGTATTTAATGAATGCCTGTTGTCAAGGTGATTAATAGCAGAAGCAAACTACCAGCAGAACTGGAGGATGTTCTATTTTTCAGAGAAGGCTGCATTTTATTAAAGCATTTCCTAGAATACTAACTACTGTTGTCATAAGGCAAAGGCTAAATGAAATGCAGTGACCTTAAGATAAGGTGATCGGAATATGTCTTCAAGCCTTAGAATTTATTGTTGTTAATTGCGTACTGACCAATGCATTATTTGTGTTAAAACATTTACACTGGTGTTGATTGTGGTGCCAGCATATACTCATGCTCACTCATAACCTTCTTCTTTCCACCACGTTTGTGCATGCTGGAAAGGTGGAAATATGCTTCCTTTCCTATGTAAGCCACTGTAGCACCTTCCATAAGAGTAGCTGCTCCTTAATTCTTTGCAACAAAGTAAATGAGAGTGTAAATTTCATAGCTTTCTACAGTAACCAAAAATCCCCTGTTTCTCAGAGCTGAGCATTTCCAATGTTTTTCAGGTTATAACTGGACTTCTTCGCAGAGCAGATGAGGTGAGGAAGTGTTACTTACAAAATTTTACGTTTTTTTCTGGGAGGAATTGTTTTGTATATCCACTTTCTTGGCTTTAGCTGTCTTCTACATACCATTGCTTACTAATCTGGAGCTGGCTTGCTGTTTAATAAGTCGGCCATGCTTGTGTCCTGCAATTCTGCCTGTTGTTCTCCATTCCCTTTCTCAGAGTGTAGTGGCTCCTAAGCCATGGCTTTGGGAAGTTTCCAGCATCAAAGCAGGGATTATGGAGAAGCCAAATACACAACTTTCCAAGACCTGTAGACCAGCTGTGTATGCTGCTTTGTTTGGCAGAAGTGTCAGGCGACAGTGCATGTTCTTCTTGTATTTTATCTTGTATACAGGCTTGAAACCAAATCCCTTCATGGCCACACTCCTATCACTATGTGATTGCTTCACCGTTTCTCAAGCAGCAAATGTCTACCTATGTAGATGGCTGCAGAAAGCGAAATTTAACCTCTCAAGGTGGATTGCTCCAAATGGAAATGAGGGAGATTTTTCTTTTTAAAGAGGGAGGACAGTGTTATTGAAGAAAGGAGGGAATCTTTGTTCCCAAAACCTCCTGGCAGGAGCTGGCAAAAACACTTATTAAATGATCCAGGCAAGGTTATGATGATATCCTTGGCAGCTAGAATTGTATCTGTTTAGGCCATTGCTTTGTCTAAATGTGACAAGAGAAATTCTGCAAGCAAGTCAGTACTTTTAAAGGGCCACGGTATCAATTCTGAGACAGCAATTTTTAATATTATTATAGTTGGCCACTGAGAGTGCTGTAGTCTAAAGATACTGGGGGGAAAAAGGGTTTAAAGGCTGTGCTGGCTTTTTTTTCTTCTCTCTTTTGCTTCTTATCTTGATGAAGCTTGAGTTGATTTGCAATAGCATAGAAAATTGTGCATCCTGTGCTATTTTGGGTGGAGCACTGTGTTGTAGTATTGGCACTGTGTCCCTTTATGGCTTTGGCTGGGGAATTCTTCTTGTCCTTCACACCACTCTCTCCTGGGAGTAGAGATCTGCAGTTCAGCCCCCTTGACTCTGTGCTTTGCTTTTTAGTTGGGTATGCCATACCACTTGTGCCTGAGTCAGACGAGTCTGTGCAAGATATTGCAAAAACACTGTTCCTAGCAACCAGGGGAGCAGATCATGACCACATGAGCTGCAAATAGAATGTTGTCTGCATGCTGTAAGACAGTTGTGAAGAAATTGAGAGAAGGGTGTTTTGATATGTGTTAAGGCTTAGAAGTGACACAGAGATACCAAGGGAGAGTGGGTGGGCATGAAGTGCGAGGGATGTTACTTCATTGGTGCCAATTTGCAGTATCATGGTGCTGCTAGCAGCAGTGCCCGGGAGGGAGATCATGCATCGTAATATATGGTAGTTTACACTGATTCGCTGACACGCTCCAAGAAGCACAGTTTATTATGAGGTATAGGATAATAACTTGCTCCTTCAGCAAGCACTTTGGCTGAATTGTGGTACAGAAAAATAACATGGTCAGTGACTTCCAAAAACCAGACCTTCTGCTGCTTCATGATTTGGATGCCAGAGTAATCAATTAATTTCCTTTCCTTAACTGAGACAATCTTTGCCATGCAAGGTTACTATGTCAGAGGGGGATTTCTGCAATGGTAAATGAGATTCAGAGCTTGTGATGCCACCATCAGTATTAAGAAAAATGGCAGATTGCTGATAGAATCCATGCATTAGTTAGGATGTGGCTGCCAATCTGCATGTAGCAATGTTCTTAATGATTACAGAGAGCTCTTTTGTACCCAGCTGGCAGTGGTGGGTTCACAGATTCAGATGGCATATTTTGAGTCGTTCTCTATTACTGCCTCATTTAAGGAAGTGCCTGACTGCTTAGTGCCAAAGGGGTGATACCAGACACAGCAGTGATCTCCACACAGGGAGCTTGGTTAAGCTGATGTAAATGTTAATTTTCTCTCCTCATGTGTCCAGGCTGTCTTCAGTAAGATTCCTATAGGATTCATTCCTCTTGGGAAGACCTGCACTCTGAGCCACGTGCTCTATCCTGAGAGCATGAACCAAGTCGAGTAAGTATTCAATGTTTCTGAAAGTGGGCTTCTTCTTGGTTTGTTTTCAGGGAGCACTGCTGCTCAGTAGCTTGATGTGTTTCTTTTTTCTGTTGCATGGAAGTTGGCAGTCTCTGAGCAGAGCTTGATAACTCTCTGGACTTGCCTGAGTTAGTGACTTCCAAAAAAACAACTAAAAATTAAAAGAAGGAAATGCATGTATCATTAGAACATGAAATCATTTGCTGTGGCTAGTATTGCTGTGACTGTGTGGTGCTCAGGGTTTGGCACGCTTAAAAAAGAGGATAAAAACTGTTCGGAATAGTCAGAAATATAATGACAGAGATATGACAAAATAAACCAAAAAATGCTCTCATTCCATCCCTTTTCCATCTTAAGAATTCTAAAAACCACCCCCAATATAATCTGGTTAGCTCCTGCAAAGTAAAGCTTACAAGAATATCTTTATGGGAAAGGTTGAGTTCCATTACTAAGTTCTTCAGGGTTTCTTGCTCATCCTTGAGATAGGACTAATGCTGGCAACTCTCCAAAAGCCTTATTTATCATCTTCCTGGGCATCATCCAGTCTGGCAGTATTTGTTGCCTCCGTTTCAGTTAGTGATATGTTGAGTTTGTCCACCTTTAAAGTAAAAAGGCTAGTCAACTAATCTTTTTTTTTTCCACACTTCCTTTCTTTTCAATTTTTCCCTTCTCCTCCCATACTAATGAATATATTTCTCCTTGCTCCTGAAATGTGCTCACTCTGGTTCTCCCAGTAACTCATTAACATTCTTCTTTGTGGAACCCTTGCTGGTATCCATCATACATAAAACCCATGAGCCAACTGGCATAACATCTTTCATTAAAACTACCAGAGTGCTTTGAAGCTCAGCAAGATGGACAAGGCTGTAATCAGCAGCTAAGATTAAAATAATAATTTATGTTTGGATTCTAAAGAAGCCATTTGAAATGAATGATCTTTTTGTCCCAAGGTAATGAACTGTGCTGGTGAGACTGCAGCGTATTGGTGAAGTTGAAAGGATTCTGGTCAATAAGCTGCTTAACAGCCCACACCAGTAACTGAACTGGACTTAAGAACTGCTGAAGTGATATGGTAGAAAAGAAATATTTGAGATTTTTTTCCTTCAGCACTATTAAATCTTGCAGAAAGGTAAGAGTTAGGAGAAAAGAAAAACTGAGAGAAGAACAATTTCCTGTTTCTGTCTCAGTATTCTCAGCCTGACTAAGCCAAGGGAAATCTGTCCTGCTAATTCACGTGACTATTGGGCTGGATTTGAAAACTGTATTTGATTTTCATGGGGTTTTTGTGTCCAGCTGAGACACCGTAAATGTGTACAATATGGAATTTAAATTTTAGCCAACTTTGAAAACAAAGAAGGAGTTTTAATGAAATGCATGCTTCAAGGTCTGATCAGGTGGACTTTAACACTTTGGTTACAAAATCTTTAGTACCATGCTCTATGATTTGAAATGAGAAAGTGCCTTAGCTGCTTTGACTTTGTGGAGACCAAATCCATGTGAGCACTGCTGATAGGTAGATTTATGTTGGTTAAAACCTTTAAAACAAATTAACATACTAAGGCGTTTGAGATCCAGACATACGATCTGAGACCACTCTCATGACCATTCCTTTCTCTCTCACGTTGTTACACTTGACACCAACAAAATAAACCCATGATTTGAGTCCTTAGTGTGTTAAGTAGCTGAAACAGTACAGAGTTAATTTGAGATCTGGCATTAGCTGAAGAAGATGGAATCTCTGAAGAGCTTAGCCTCAGAACTTCCTTTTGTTATGAGGTCATTTGCTGTTCATTAGGATGCAGGTTTTGTCATGTGTTAGGGTCATCCAGTTTTCTTTCTGATTCCAAGAAAATGCAGCACTTTGTCAGAGTCCTTCCTTTAATGTTGTTTTGTTACGAAAAAAAAACAAAACACAGCTGAACTCGTGGAGTTTACTGGGAAAAAGTATAATTTTAAAGCTTACTCTTCTGCTTCCTTTTTGTCTTTCTTTGTTCATTTCCTGTTTGTTTTACAGACATATCACTAATGCTACATTGGCCATTTTGAAGGGAGAGACAGTTCCACTTGATGTCTTGCAGATCAAGGTAAAAGCAACTGCTGATATGGTACCCAGTGTTCCTAAAACTTCCCTATGCTTATGTTTTTCTGTCTACGTGGGCTGCTTTTCTGTTGTGCCATACCATCATGGATTTTGGCTTATGATATCAGCAGTTCTGGTGACAATCGTTTCTCCATCATATGCTATGACATCAGATAGTCTAAACTGAAGAAAATATTAGAATGCCTAACTTTTTTTTTGAGGCTTAGAAAGTATTGATGAATAGAAAACTTGACATCAATATTTCTGTGGAAATGGTGAGAGATAACAATAGTTGTCTGAGCCGATTTAATGCATTCATATGTATTGCAGAGTTAATTGCTTTCTTTTACCAACTCAGAAATGTGAAGTGGGAAAAGCTTTGACTTTGCTTATTACAGTTTTTGAGTATTATTTTTCTGCTATGTTGTAGAATGGACATTCTACAATTTCTGTAGCAAGAACTGTGCAGAGCTCCTTGCTTGTGGCTGACTATCCACAAAATAAAATTGCTTTTGCTGAGTATGCAGTCAAACTTCAACCTCTTCAAACTCACCTGTTCCACTCTGGTGGGATAGGAGTAGATAGGCTGCAACCAGACAAGTTCTGCTTAGTTTTATTGCTGTTCGCTGTGAAAATTCACTTTCAGGATTAATCACAAATCACATTTTATGTGGAAATTATTTTTTCTATCTGCAAAGAAAAGAACAACCAAATGTGAAACAAGATAAGAGAAAACAATTTTGCAATGTCTGTTTTTCTTTACAGGGAGAAAAAGAACAGCCTGTGTTTGCTGTGACTGGTTTAAGATGGGGTTCTTACAGAGATGCAGGAATTAAAGCTAGCAAGTAAGAAAATACTGAGTTTTGATACTGTAGCCTTTTTAACATCTGTTGGCCAATAAGACATGTACCCCACTCTTATAAAGGTTTTTTTGCATGCAGATATTTGACAGGCAGAGGCACTCCCTCTTCTTAGGTCTCACATTACATATGTGTGAATTTCAGCATTTTTGTCATTTGAAGTACTTATTTGGTGTTCACCTGTTCTTTTAAGTATTTACTTTCAGTTTGTTTTGTGGTGCCCACTTCTGGAACTTTATTCAGAGTGTATCAGTGGGGAAAGAAATCCCTTGAGTGAAGTCTACATAAAGTAATTGGCCATTGTTTTTTATCAGCTGCCAATGAAAAGATGCACACAGACTATGTAACTCAATCCCAGCAAGGGACATTAGATGCAGTAGGAATGTCCTTCAGTTACTGCCAGAAATGGCTTAGACTGTGTTGCCTGATGACTGTTCTCTGAATGCTAAACTAGTAATTGTTGGGCCCTCTCCAAATTGACGTTTAGTATGCCTCTGTCGGTGTATCAAATGGCTGGCAGCCAGGCCAAAGCAGTTCACTGCTCAAAGTGTTACGGGGAAACTGCAGCACATGCCTCTGCTGTGCAGCTATGAGGAAACACCAAGTGTTTTGTCACTGAGCTATGTTTGTCAGAAAGCAAGAGGTGGCAGACCTCTGGAGTTCATCTGGCAAATACTTAAGTCGGTTTGAGAGGTGATATGGGATAGAGAACGTGCCAGTGTTTGTTCCTGTGAAGCAAGGGGCATTCTTATGGTAGCTTGTGTAGCTGATGACTTGGTTGTGCTGCAGACTCTCCTGTTGATTGCATCCCAAGACTAAGAAAGTGCATTTCTCTTTCCCCTGTACACTTACTAGGCTTCCTGCCCATACCCTGTGCTTTGCCTAGTGTCAGCCTTCACATCTTTTCCTCCAGCAGTTCCGTTTTCTAGGAGTCTTTTGGACTCAGCACCGGAGGCATAACAGCACCTCTTGTACATGGGGAGGTGTGAGCATCCTCAGACCTCATTCTCTTCCACTGGTATTTCGGGATGCATTGAAAACTTACACAGCCAGGAAAGCGTTTCAGACATGAATAAATAGGTGTTCAGAGTCAGCCTGAAACAACAGCCTTGTGTGTTTGCCCTGTTCTTTCATGTATCCACATCATCCTGTTTCCCCATAAGGGATGGATTATTGGGCTAAATAAATGTTTGGTGTGTTACAATACAACTGATCTTACACTGAAAAGAAGGCACCCAGTACAAAGCTGCAAGCCAGTTCCAGGAATCTGCTTGACTATCCCTCTACTAAGCAGTGTCCTCCTGGTGCAGACATGGTGCTGTTTAGTGTTTCTGAAGTTTTATTGTTTTACAGACAATTTATGGCTTGGTGGCAGTGGTGTAATGCCTTAGTGGTTAATGGGTCTGCTGCACACTGGAACTGGTGGTGTTTAATGTGCTTCGTTTGTGTTCTTTGGTGGAAGATGCTGATCAAATGTGTGTCCAACCTGCTTAAATGTAGTCACATCTTTAGATTCTGCACAGTGCTGTATAGCTGGCAGGATGTTTATTTTGTAAAACATTGATTGTGATCTAAGAATTGTTTGGGGCAAATGGGTGTTTGCTGGCGATGGTTTCTTTGTTGCTGAAGCTGTTGATCTTTGTTTGCTTGTTTCTTCCAACTTCATTCTTTATTGCATATGGTGGAGATACATCCCACCAGCTGTTAGACCACAGACCTTTAAATCATTCCCAGTTATGTCGCATAACTAGGTAAAATTCTGCTGCTGAGATCACAGAATCACAGAATCAACCAGGTTGGAAGGGACCTCTAAGATCATCCAGCCCAACCTAGCACCCAGCCCTGTCCAATCAACCAGACCATGGCACTAAGTGGGTTGGAGGACAGAAGGGCTCTGCAGCAGGACCTTGACCACCTGGACAGATGGGCAGAGTCCAATGGGATGGGGTTCAATAGCTCCAAGTGCAGGGTGCTGCACTTTGGCCACAACAACCCCATGCAGAGATACAAGCTGGGGTCGGAGTGGCTGGAGAGCAGCCAAACAGAGAGGGATCTGGGGGTGCTGATTGATACCCGCCTGAACATGAGCCAGCAGTGTGCCCAGGTGGCCAAGAGAGCCAGTGGCATCCTGGCCTGCATCAGGAATGGTGTGGTCAGCAGGAGCAGGGAGGTCATTCTGCCCCTGTACTCTGCACTGGTTAGACCACACCTTGAGTACTGTGTTCAGTTCTGGGGCCCCCAGTTTAGGAGGGACATTGAGATGCTTGAGCGTGTCCAGAGAAGGGCGACGAGGCTGGTGAGAGGCCTTGAGCACAGCCCTATGAGGAGAGGCTGAGGGAGCTGGGATTGTTTAGCCTGGAGAAGAGGAGGCTCAGGGGTGACCTTATTGCTGTCTACAACTACCTGAGGGGTGGTTGTGGCCAGGAGGAGGTTGCTCTCTTCTCTCAGGTGGCCAGCGCCAGAACGAGAGGACACAGCCTCAGGCTGTGCCAGGGGAAATTTAGGCTGGAGGTGAGGAGAAAGTTCTTCACCGAGAGAGTCATTGGACACTGGAATGGGCTGCCCGGGGAGGTGGTGGAGTCGCTGTCCCTGGGGCTATTCAAGGCAAGATTGGACGTGGCACTTGGTGCCATGGTCTGGCCTTGAGCTCTGTGGTAAAGGGTTGGACTTGATGATCTGTGAGGTCTCTTCCAACCCTGATGATACTGTGATACTGTGAAGTGCCTCATCCAGGATTTTCTTGAACACCTCCAGGGACAGTACCTCCACCACCTCCCTGGGCAGCCCATTCCAATGCCAATCACTCTCTCTGGCAAGAACTTCCTCCTAACATCCAGCCTAGACCTCCCCTGGCTCAACTTGAGACTGTGTCCCCTTGTTCTGTTGCTGGTTGCCTGGCAGAAGAGCCCAACCCCACCTGGCTACAGCCTTCCTTCAGGTAGTTGTAGACAGCAGTGAGGTCTGCCCTGAGCCTCCTCTTCTGCAGGCTGCACACCCCCAGCTCCCTTGGCCTCTCCTCACAGGGCTGTGTTCCAGGCCCCTCACCAGCTTTGTTGCCCTTCTCTGGACATGTTCCAGTATCTCAACATCTCTCTTGAACCGAGGAGCCCAGAACTGGATACAGTATCTGTTTTTCTGACCACTACCCACCTCCTCTGTGTGAAAGCCAGCTGGATAAAGCAATGCCTGAGATGTCACACTGCCTCTAGTGAAGATTGTGTACTGCATTTTGGGGACCTCTGTCTCAGAGAAGGGATGTCACTGCTAAGCTGCTGGTGAGGTGTAGAAAACATCTTAGTGTTACAAAGCTAAATGTTGTAGGGGATTGCTAGCTTCAGTGGCAAACGAGTCAGTGTGCTTTGACTTCATTTAAGGTTTCTCCCTTTCCCAGTATTGATCCCAGTATCCCTGGGTATCTTAGAAGTACTATTGGTCTTCTTTTTTTCCAGGTACTGGTATCTTGGGCCTCTGAAAACCAAAGCAGCTCACTTTTTCAGTACACTTAAGGTAATGCATCATTTTGAATAAAATGGTTTTGTATTTGACAAATGAAAAGGCTGACTATGCTTTGTGTAATTTATCTGTAAGCTTTTTGTGAAGTATTCTGGTAAGTGTAAAATGAGAGTGAAGCTTGATTTGTTAAACCTACCAATTTATGGACTTAACTTCTGAAGAGACAAAAGGGAGGAGGAATTCTTTTAAAAAATTCTTTACTAAGTGTCTGTTGCTGCACGATCAGGGGAGCCAGCAGCCACCTTTGAAAGCAGAGAGCAGTAGTGGTGCTGGAGATAACCATTCAAGTGCTCTGTCACCTTTCTTTTTTATGGTAACATTTTGTTCTCATTTCTTTCTCCGGTAGAAGTGTCTATTTTGACTTCTTATGCACGTTGGTAACTGGGCTTCCATGTGTGGTAAAATAAGCATGAAGATTAATAGCTTATATCTCACCTTAAACTCTTTTTTGCTTAAAACTGACCTGCATAAAGGTGAAGCATTTTCATTCACATGCCTTTCCTGTTCTCCAACCTTATAAGGAGCTTCATGAAAGGCTGTGGGAATACCCAGGAAGGTATAGTGCAGTCCAGTCATGCCATCTGTCACAGTGCCAATGCTTCCTTTATGGGAAACTCCTGTGAAAAGGAGTTAAATGGTAATGTGTCCATGAAAGACTTTCTTTTTTTCCTCCTCCCCAGGAAGTTTGCGTTGATGATCTGTGTGCTAGCATTCTAGGTAGAAACCTTTTATTCACTTCTCTACCAGCTTCTTTCTCACTTTTGTGGAGTCCTTAGCCTCAGTTACTGGCAGTGATAGTGGATTTTGCTGGTGAGCTATTCATTGTACATGAAAAAGATGCATTTAACCTGCTGAAGGTTAAAGTGTCCACAATTTCTGCTGTTAAGACAGAAAAGTTTCTACCTGTTCTCCCCTAACTATGGTAGTCATTGCTTTACGGGCCTGTAATATTGCCATTTTGTTAATTTCTATAAGATATGGCCCCAGCTTGTTGAGCTTAAGCTTTTCCTGGTGGCTTGTCTTTGTTGCTGTGCATTTCATCTTTTTATGGCTTTAGCAGCTGCCCTTTGAAATAGGATGACCTCTAGCTGAAAACAGAGTAAGGGGAAAGAACTCTTCTCTGATACTGGTAGAGACATTGTTATGAGGTTGCAGACTTCAATCATCATAGCAGTGCTGGTTTCTGCTTTAATCATTAATACTTACTGTTTATGTTTGGCCCTACTGATAAAACCTCCATTTGCTCTCTATATTTTACCAGTATGATACCGGAGTCTTTTCTTGCTCTCAGCACTGCAAGGTGAATTAGCTTAACAATCTGTGCTTGTAGGATCCAAAACCACTTCTAAAGTTTTATGCATAGAAAAATAATTGTACTTGAGTACATGTGGGCTCTTGGCTGGGTTGTTTCAGTATATACATTTCAAACTCAATCATATTATTCCCTGTGTAAGTCCTTGTGTTTGAAAATTTTGGAAATTGTTTTTAGAACAAAATGAGAGGTGCTGTGGAGACAGGGAATTAATGCGGCCGAGTCAGGAATTTATATCAAAATAGAGTTATTTTATGTTCCCAAAAACCCACCCCCAAAACTATATACAGAAATTAGTTTAATTAGCAGATTCAGCTCGTTTGAGAATTCTACAAGGATGCCATAGATAATTTGACTATTCTGTAAGTCAGAAGTTGGAGAAGGCTTTAGCTATTATTTTATAGCATTTTTTTCTTAATAATAAAGCTGAGCCAGGTGGGAGGGGTGGGGGGAGAACTCTCAGGTAGGCATGAACGCTCAGGCAGGGGCGAACTCCAAGGTGGGAACCCCAAAGGCGGGAAGTCCCCCAATATTTATACCCTTCCTAGACAAAGAGCAGAGTTACCACTTCCTAGGCACGAAGACCACAGCCAATCCCCAGCCCGATTCCAACGTGGGCACTGCATGGGGCACCCATTGTGCCAGAAGGGCCCTTTACTCAGCCCCTTCACGCCTGCAGGGCAGGGTTGGGGGATGACAGGTCTTTTCGTGCCTTTCCCTCTCCCATTCAGACTACAGAGAGAGAGGAATTTAGGGGTATACAGGACTCCAGGACAGAGGAAATAAATTTTGTCAGCATCTGGAAATACTTCAGGAGCTAAGGTTCTTCTGTAGACCATCACTGCCTGGCACTGGAGTCTGAAATATCACCATGAATAATTAGTTACTTAAAAAAAATTCTCCTTCCCTTTGCCCACCTCCCATGGGTGAACCTTCAGGGTCTAGTGATATCCTGGACGAGCCCCCAATTTGTCATAAATAACAGGCATAAACTTGTGTTCCTGCAAAACAAGGCTTTAATAGAGTTGCAGGAATCAAGCAATGTACAGGCCTGGGTGCACGGGGAGACTCTGCTCTGCCCTAACGCACACCCTTTGCCTTCAGTTTTCTCTTTTTATACCCTGTTCTATTACATATTCATTACTAATTCTAAGAAAAGGTTGGGTTTTCCTTACCAGTTTTAGGAATGGGAGGTGTCTCTTCCATGCGTGTCTCTTTTTATCTGGTGGTCCCTCTGGTGGTCTTCAGTGATGAAGTAAGGGGTCTTTTTCAAGTGTCCTTTCCATGAACTCCAAACTCCTTTTGTATTCCTCTGTTTGCTCATGCAAAAAGGTGTCTCTTGCACATGCCTCCCTCCTACACCAACCTTTCTAGTTTCTAGTTACTTATTACTGTTATCTTAAGCCTATTGCACACCTTTGTGATGGTGGTGCAAGGAGGAATGCAGCTCCATTCAAAATCCCCCTTCCTCCCTGTCTGTGACCTCTTGCCACGAATTGATTGGATCAAACATATATTTCTCACACCTTCTCCTTAGATCCTTTATGAAGCTCACCTCACTTGCTTGTGTTGCTGTCTACAAGCACCTGATTTTGATTGTTTGAGTTGCTGTAGAGCCTGCCAGGTTTTAGCGTCTTTCAGCTGCACAAGCACTGTGGTGTTTATCTGTTTGCACTAGACCCCTCTTTGAGGTTGCCTTTGTGCCATGAAGAAACCAACTGTGCTTTCAAACATTCATGTTAACCTTGCTGTATTTTGCTGCTCCCTCCACCCATAAGCAACTGCTTCACTCCGGCGTGCATCAGCATCACAGAAAGCATCCCTTCAACCTCTGCTTACAGAGGCAAAAGATACCTCACTTCTGTATGGGGAAGAAGTAGATTAATAGACTTGGGAACTGTGGGTAATCTCTTTCAAGCTGCAAAAATGTTATCTCACATGTGAGGCTGGAGGCTGGAGGGCTGTAAAGCAGGCTGAGCAGTGGTGAGATCTGGCTCTGCAGAAGTGCTTGGGAGCACAGAATAAATAGGCAGTACGGAATAAATAGGCCGAAGGACTAAACAGAATAAACAGATAGGTGTTAAACAAAAGGCCCTTTACCTTTTTTTGTCTTTCCATGCCATGCAAATCCAAGGAATGGCCTCAGAAACATCAAGCTGCTCTCATGTATCTGGGTCCAACTGAGAGACCTCCAGAAGAGCCAGAGGAGAAACCATCCAGGCCCCCTTTGTATGTGAGGCTTTACAGACGACTTCGGTTATACTGGTCACCTCCTCCAAAAGGTGAGGTGTATATTTTGATATAAACTCACAGGCAGGCTTTACTTCTCTAATAAATTGGGAGGTGTCATGCTTTACTTTCCTGCTCTCTCATTTTTATAGTGTTATTATTTTGTATTACATATTAAAATGTGGTCAAGATACTTGGAGTGCTGTTTACCAGGAGTGGAACAGAACAGTTCTGCCCGAGCTTGTGGTTTCATGAACAAAAGTGTGTTCGTAAAAAAACCAGGGCATTCCCTGGGCTTGTGGTTTGTTGCCATTGCTATGGAAGCCTCCATAGGCAATATTTGCCACTTAAAGCCAAGCTCTTTGCAGTCTTCCTCCTGTTGAAGAAGGTGAGCTGTCAAGAAAGGAGCAGACATTGTTTTTCAAGCTGGAGGGAGTTGCTAACACAGAGAAACAAATGTTACTTGGTGGTGCAGGAGCATTAAGTTTTTCATAGTACATTTGATTTCTTTAACGTACTCTGTGAGACTCTTGGGTTAAGTTGTTAGCTGAGCAGTGCATGTGGCATTCTGCAGGAGGGAGAGCATGTCTTTTGTGCAATCCAGTGCAATACAAAGTCCTTCTCATTCCTTCTTGTCTAGCAGAGATGATTTAGACAAAAGCATAAACTAGATGACTTGTATCTGAGAACTCAACTGTGGAGTTTCCTCCTATAAAGAGCACATCTTACCACAGCATCTTAAGCACTGGGTTTCTGCTTTTGAGTAGCAGTACTTCAGGTGTTTTCTATGTGTTCCTGTAATACTGGCCATGGGATCTGTTAATCCTTGGGCATAAGGACTCACAGGGCTGCCATGTAATGTACTTGATAGTTTTTCTTGGTACTCTGTGTGTGCTGGTGCTTGTTTTTCCTTCAGTACTTGGAAGCTTCTTTTTTCTAAGACACTGACCTTTGAAAGAAAGAAATAACCAGTGGTCACAATGGATTTGAGTGATTTTTGAGGCTGGCATTAATGTTTTGTTCTTTGTAGCAGTGAAATGATATTTTTCACAGTTAAATTCCACTTATTGTTATCTTCTGCATTTCCAGAAATTCCTCAGGAGGTCTCCCCAGAGGACTGGGAAGAATTGAATCTATCCACTATTGAGCTTTCCATTGCAACACGGAACAGGAATCTGGATCTGATGGTAAGGCCATAGCACAACTGGATTCCAAATGCTGCCTGCCTACAGCTTTCATTTCTCACTAACCTCTCAATCTTTTGTCTATATAAATAAAACTTATGCCTTATGCAAGGGTGGGCCTGTGACTGAATCCAGGAATGGGCAAGTGTCAGAGCCAATGTAAATGCACAAGTAGCCCATATAAATTTGGGAAGACCCTTTACAAGGTTTCAGTAGCCAAGAAGAAGCTTCAGGATTTCCCAGGAGAAAACAAAGCATCAAAATAGGCACTCCTTTCCTTCTTGACCTATGGAGAGATGATTATTTTATCAGCTAGTGCTAAAGGAATCTGAGCCTGAGTGTCTGCCTGAAATTGTGGTGTTTACTCTCTCTTTGGCTTGCACTGGATCTAGAGAAAGGGTTTACACTGAGTTTGAGGGACAGGAAATTCAGATGGTTGTGGAATAATAGAACCAAGGGAGCAGGGAAACTCTTCCTGTCATAACCTCTCAGCTTACTCATGCTCTCCTTTTAAACCTGCCTTTGACTTATGTATATGTTTTGGTGACACTCTTGCTGTGGAAGCCATTTGAATAGATGTCAGTCTTCAATTTTACTGGAAGATGGTAACACTGATCCTGTACTGGTGAGCTGCTTTTCATGTTTTCATGGCTGCAGGAAAACGCTGACACTACACCCAGGTTAACAGAAGGTGTTGAACTTACTGCAGCGTGTTTCTTGCTCAGAATTCAGGGTCTTTAAGAACCTGAACATTTGTGGTACATTGATACATTATCATTGTAAGATGAAATGAAAATAACATGGCAAATCTAGCCTGAAAATTTCTTATTTTCTCCTTACAGTGTACTGCATAAATTTTAGTTTATTCTTTATCAGTGGCTTATGATTTGAACCACCAGTGTCCTAATTATGGTAGAAACTAGTTAGAGACTAGTATTTGGATATTTATTTTTTCAGTGGTTTCTAGATGGCACTTGAACAGAACAGTTTTGGTTGCTGAAGTAGGTTATACTCAGTGGTGTAAAGTAAAAGTATCACATTGCTCAGACTAGCCCTTAACAGTTTGTGGTTTTTTTTTCCTTTTTCTCCTTTATGCCCTCAAAGTGCACTTTAGTATTGGTATTGAACAAAGCTATGGTGCAGGTTTCTCAGGTCTCTCAGCCTAAAAAAAAGGAGAAGTTTATGTTGGGGCAGTGATACTCTTTTGTTTCTAGAGCTAGAAGTATCTTGATGCCGCATCTTTTTGTTTTTAGATAGCTATGAACCCCTTATAACTGCTTTTACTCCTATTCTTGAAGCAATTGTCCCTATAGCCATGAAAGCTGAACAACAGCTCTCTCAAATCAATACCAGGGCATGTCTGCTGAATGTTGTCAGCCAGTACTGTTTTTCTGTCTCGCCTCAGATTCATGCCTAGGCTGTCTTGTTGAAGAGAAGCTGATAAAGCCATACAGTTGCATCTCAGACAGTGCCAAGCTTGCCTCTGCAGATAGAGCACAGAAATAAAACAAGTTATACTATTAGGCACATTTATTGTTACTTTTGTCATTTTGATTGCATCTGCACTAGGACTTGGGCCAGGACAGAAATGTTAAGATAAATTAAAAAATGAATCTTAATCAAAGTTGCTTTCCCAGCAAAAGCTTTACTGTATACTTGGTTTAAAGGCAGGCTGTAAATGGAAAAGAAGCCAAGTAAGGGGTTTAAAGAAATGAAGCAAGAGCACTTTGACTTCCATTTTATATTGGTTTAAACTCACTTAGTGTATTGTTTGGTGGCCAAATGTTGGGTCATTGGCCTTAAATTAATGAAAGACCCATTGATTAGAAATCTTTGTCAACAAAAGTAAACCCAAGTGATGTGCCATTACTGCCTTTACTAAGTGTGTGAAATGTAACAAGAAGACAAGTGAATCTTGATTTCATTTCTCATGGTGTTCATTGTTGAGTAATCATCAATGAAAAGTTACTGCCCATAATTCCATCATGAAGTGTGGAATTAAAATATGAAATTAAGAAATGCATCTTCTGCCACTTTTTGTGGGACAGAGGACTGGGTGTTCTGTGAGCATGTTGCAGTGTCATGGCTGTGGCATTTTGAAAGGTTAACTGCTTGATTTCTGAATCTTTGTTTTGCACAGCGCACGGAAGACTTCATGGATATTTGCATCGAAGCAGATACTGTCAGTAAAGGGCAGTTTGTAAACAGAGGGTGAGTATGGGAAGGTACTGTGGAAGGATGACAGAATCTCTCTGTCATCAGGGGGGTTGGAACTAGATGATCCTTGTGGTCCCTTCCAACCTTGACTGATTCTATGATTCTAAGATGTGAACTTAACACAGAGAGTTTATGCAAAGGTATTGGTACTGTCTGTATGTGGAGTAAGAAGGCTTCAAGTGTGAGGAAGCAGTGTCCTTTGTGCTTCCTTTGTGCTTGGAATGTTGTCTGTAGTGTAGTTGTTGGTCCTGCTCTCACCAGACACAAATCTGGGCTGTTTTTTTCCAGCTCCTCTGTACAATCCTACTAGCATTTACATTGCATCTTCAGTGCAGCTTTCACCAGCAACAGATTTTCCTACTAAATCCAAGTGTGCGGTGCTGCACATTACCTTATTTGCCAATACTGTTCTCTAGTCTTAAAGCTCCCCCTAGTGAAATCAGTGGAAAGATGTCAACACAGTCTTAACCTGCTTGCCATAACCATAGTATAATTCCTGCATGTATACTGTATATGATACTAATAGTAGCAGCAGGCCCTTTATTTGAGCCTCTGAGTGTAGAAGCTTCTGACCCATGCATACATGGTAGGTCAGGTTACCACCCATCATTGCTTTTAAATTTGCATGAGCCACATAGACCATAGTTTGCTTTGGACGAAGTCTTTGCTTTGAAGGCCATGGTAGGAAACATGGCCTTGTAAAGGAGGGAGGCAAAGGAGATGCTATTCTGCTTCCTTAGATGCTTTGGTAGCAGAAAAAATATGGATCAATTTGTGTGGTTTAAGGGAGAGGTATGCAAGTGTTCACCCACTGGAAGAAATGTCTCCCATGTGGACTGGACATGCTTCACACAGTAGTATGTTGCATTTTCTGACTGCAATTTCACTGTCATGCAGAAAGAAAACCCTTGATGAGAGTTAGCATGCCCTGCTGGCTAGACCCAATTAGAGATAGTACCAAAGCTTTGAGATGCTGTTGAGGCATAGTTCAAAGAAACAAGCTCTTTTCATTTAATAGTGCCTGAAAGTCTGTAGGTAACAAAGAAAGAGGGGTATATGGAGTGGGGAGCAGTGGGAGGGATTGGTTAGTCCTACAGAGAGCAGTCAGAACAAAAAAAAACTCCCTGTTTTTCAAGGCAAAACCAGGGTCTTCAGAGAAGCTCTTCACTGCACAGTGCCCTTTGGCAGCTAGGCTTGAACCAAGTCTGTTGTTAGAGGCTCCCTATTGCCCAGCACTACCAGGGATTGCCTTTTTTTTTTAACCTTCTTTTGAAATACATGATTTTAAACTTCACCAGAATTTGGAGGGGTTAAAGCATTTTTAGGGAAAAAAAAATTATCAAGGTGGGTTTTTTTTATATTGAAAAGAGCACTGACACAAGCTGATCAGAACTGGTACATCACACAGAGATCACACATCCAATGGGAAACTGCAGCGCAGGCTCAGGCAGTGGGAGTGTGTGTGTACATCAGAGTGCAGGAGGGCAGCTACTGTTGGACTCCAAAGAAAGGAATAGGTCATCCCAGATGTGCAAAAGTGCCCTCTGGCTGTAGATCAGATTAGTGTGAACAAGAGCATCTGCAGCAGGGATAGAGCTGATGTTTTAAGGTCGGGTTGGAGAAGAACAGGTGATTACACTCTAGCATTTACCAAGAAGTGCTGGGAGGAAGGAGAGTTGGGATGGAAAGTGTAGCATCAGTAATCCACGTTCTGGAAGTCACCACAGATTATGAAGCTATAGACAGCTGTCACTCCAGAGCAGGAATCCAGTTACCAGCTACAGTGCAGAGACTAGTTTTCTGGTTAGAGTGTCTTACTCTGAATCTTTTAACATCAGCTGCTTCTGGAGGTGAAAATTGGTTCAAATTGTATGTTATATGCAGTAGGTGGTGTGGTTCTCTCTCTACTTGTGTTTTTGTGATTCAGCATATGGAGTGGGATAAAACAGTTAATTGAAGCTGTTGCTGTTAGGCTTTGGTCTTGTTCCTGTTTCACTTTATCTTGAGTCAGTAGAATCAAATTGAAATTATTTCAGATCCTCTTATACTAGGTCACTAGAGAGGTGATCATTGCAAGTGGAGTTGTGTCTGTTTGAACCTACCAGCATTCTCCTTTGGCTGATCTCTAGTTCCATATCTCGTCTCTTTTGAGCTTTCACCCCATAATTGCATCTATGTAGAGCCTCATTTACTGTCATGGACCAAAAAAATCTACTTGCTTACCAGGACCATGTATGTTAAACTTCAAGCAGGTTAAAGTGTAAGTGGGGAATCCTGCTTGCTTGTACAGCGTTGTGTAAACTGACAGTATTGCATGCCATCAACGATTCATAATTTATATTGCCAGGAGGGTATTTAATTCCCTCGCATCCACTCATTAATCTTTTAGTATGTACATATTTGATTAAAACCAAACTTTGCACAGTTAATATTGCTTCTGTCCTTCCTTGCCCTTTCCTTTGGTATCTTAGCTTTCCTTCCTTTGTCTTTACTTCTGTCTCAGCTCTCTCTTCTCCTTTCTCTGGAATTTTCTGTCATTTTTAGGAGGTGCTTGCATTCCTCAAGGTGTATAAGACTTGGTGTAAAGGGAATTTATGATATGTTTTATGACTTCTTTTCCTGGGCAGTAGTTAAATAAACTCTACTTTAGTATCAGTCTACAGAATAGACAGGAAAGTTGTGGGCAGCTGGCATCACCCTCAGAGGAAGATCTGTGGTAGTTCTGCCGTGCTTGAGAGATGTGATATATTAACACTGTAACCCTTTGTTGTCCCCTTTGCTATTTGTGGCACTGTCTGGAGAAGGGCGCAAATTGAGGAGTTACTGTCTGGAGTTACTGCCAGGTGTGGTGTACCCTTTTTGAGAGGTATCAAAAGGTTATATGTGCCTTCAGTTAGGAGGCCAGAGGTCTCAAGTCAGAGGAGTCAGTGTGCTCAAGAGCTTGCACAAGTGCTCAAGAGCACACACTGAGAGAAGGAATCGCAACACATTCTTTAACAGTTGATGAAGTGACAGGACAGCAACCTAAGACCTTGCACCACCTGCTTTTTAAGACTGGTACCTGCCTTCCTTGTGCTCTTATTTGACATCCACAGAGGCAAAGTAACACTTTTCTAAGTACATGATAAGAATCTCACAGGCACCAGGAGAGAGTAATTTAGAAAACCAGATCCCTTATTTGGAATGGATAAAGTGATGATGCTCAGGGGTTTCTTTACAAGGATGATACAAAACCGGCTGATGAGAAATGTCATGCTGGCTGATGTTGATTTGAGAAGAAGGTTTTTTTGAGGGGGTTGCTTAGGTTTTAGATAGTGAATTAATGATTAAATGGAACTATAATTTTACTGGGTTTTCTTGGCTTAGGGTTGTTTAGGTTGCAGGTAAGTTATGTGGGTGCAGCATGGAATATGAGGAGATGGTAGTTACTGCAGGAATTGTACAGTTCAGCATGTAAGTGAGAAGCACAGAACTGCTATATATGTTCAAATATATTCAGTGAGGCTCAGAGCAGAAGCTGTCAGTGCATGCTGATTTGAATTGACTGCAGCAGAAGAGGGAATGTCTGTTGTACTTTCTCACAGTTAAACCAACAAATATTTGTGTATATACAGCACCTCTAAACTTACTAAATGCATAGTGATTTACCAACCTATAGTGGCATATCCCTAAAGATGGCTGTTCCTGAGAGAATCCTCTCCTTACCTTAGCTTTCTTTTGCTTTCAACAGAAGTCAAAAGATGGATGATCCACATATGTGCCCTGAAGGGAGTCAGTGCATCCAAGCCAGCAGATGCATCTTGCAGCTTCCAGAGGTGAGAAGCTAAGGGAACTAAGAAAACTCTGACACTTAATTTGCTTGTACCAGTTTGTGCTACACATAAAAAATCCCTACTCCAAATCTGGGGGGTTGGTTACACTGCCAGTGAAACACTCAGTTCCTCAGTGCAGCAACTGACTTCCTGGCCAGGAGACTCATACTGGAATTTACCAGGTGGTCTGTAAAGCAGAGGGGCATGATTGTTGTGCCAGTAAATAATGGCAGACCTTTTTGTAGACTGCAGTGGTGGTTGTAAAGGGTCTCTTGATATATTGTATTGCACACCACCTTCTCTTTAGTATGAAAAGTGACTGTGTTGTAAAGAAGATAAATATTAGAAGCCTTGTGGAGACCAGTGAAAGTGAGACAACGCAATGGGGCTCAGGTCACTCAGACGAGTCCCAAAACTTTTCATAGGCATGGCTGAAAAAGAAGCCAAAACTATGTTCCCTGTGTAATTTAACTTAACCTTTTGTTGCCTGTTAGAAAGAAGAGGCTGTTATTGTGGTCTTGGGGATGGCAGTTCTTGTTTTTACAAGGACATGAAATGAGTCTCATAGGTAATTTCTATTTTAAGTGATCTGCCATTCAGCAAAATAATTCCATGTTGAGGGAGATTAGAACATGCCAAAAGGTGAAAAAAAAACTGTCATTGCCAAGTGAAAGTCATGAATTATGATGTCATGATTAGACAGCTCATATCATGGCAGTTTTAGGCTTCTGAGATAATACTCTGGAGTGCTGGGCTGAGTGCTGCTGAGCTGTAATGGGCTGTGGTATAAAACAAGCTGTTCGCACTGCAACTGCTGCTAAGATCTTCAGAGGAACTGGAGACAGCTCTGCAAAGCTGCGAAGACTCATCTGAGAAGTGTGTTAATCCAGATGGAGAATCTGCTGCTTTCTGTGATCTGCTGTTCTGGTGTACAAGTTCACTTGGAGCCAGTTTGAGTATCCACATATCACAGCCCTACTTTGAGTCAAGAGCATGCAGAGCAGTCACCAAATTGGTTTGGGTAAAGACAACCTGCCTTTCTGATAAAAGGTTTTGATCATTGGTGACTTTATCAGTGTTAAACATTTTTAAAAGTTCTACTGCTGAGTAATTCCTGACCTGTGAATTCCTTTGCCTCTCACGTTTCAGTAGTAGTAAAACAATACCAAAACATGTTTGTAATGTGAATTTAATAGGAGTTAAGAGGCACTTCCGCAGATTAGCTTATGACACCACTGGTAGACCAAGATCTAAGTGCATGTAATTGTAGTTCCAATAGCAAAGAATCCTTCAGTATAAACAATGTGGGTCGTTAAAGTTCCCTAGCATCTAATTATCACCAATTAGCAACTGAGGAAACATCTTATGCAACATACTTTTTAATATATTAAGTGCAGTGAAGGATTGGTCTCACTGTTGTTGAGACCAAATGGGATGGAAGGCATAGGGAGGGGTCTGCTGTAACCTGTTAGTAAAATCAGGTGTCCGTGTTGCAGCACTAGAACCTTGATTAACACTGTTCTCTGTACACAGGGCACTGAGGGATCCTTCGGCATTGACAATGAGGAGTATGAAGCTATGCCTGTGGAGGTGAAGCTGTTGCCCCGCAAACTCCGGTTCTTCTGTGATCCCAGAGTGAGAGACCAGGTGCTCCGTGCAGCAGTACAATGAGAACTCCTGCCAAAGAGGCCAGTGTTTACCAGTCTTATCAGGGTCTCTCCAAGGCGCATCAGACTTTCACCAGCCTGATAACCCCACCAGGTTATTAAGTCATTTGGCCATTTTTATGTGCAAGGTACTTCCATTGGATGCGACTAATTTGGGTAGTCTTAAAGGAGTCAAAAATGCAAAGAAAACCCCCGACAAATGCATGTTAACTTGATGGCATCTTTTTTTCTTCCCCAAAGAAGTCATCAGTGTTCCATTTTCAGCACTGCAGGAGCAGCACTGTGTCAGATGCTCCTGCTTCAATGCAATTGTACATTAAAGTAAAATGAAAGCATGCTTGTTCTGGGCCCCTCAATTCAAGAAGGATGTTGAGGTGCTGGAACATGTCCAAAGAAGGGCAACAAAGCTGGTGAGGGGCCTGGAGCACAAATCCTATGAGGAGAGGTTGAGGGAGCTGGGCCTGTTTAGCCTGGAGAAGAGGAGGCTCAGGGGTGATCTTATTACTGTCTACAACTACCTGGAGGGGCATTGTAGCCAGGTGGGGTTGGTCTCTTCTCCCAGGTAACCAGCAATAGAACAAGGGGACACAGTCTCAAGTTGTGCCAGGGTAGGTATAGGCTGGATATTAGGAAGATGTTCTACACAGAGAGAGTGATTTCCCATTGGAATGGGCTGCACAGGGAGGTGGTGGAGGCACTGTCCCTGGGGGTCTTCAAGAAAAGCCTGGATGAGGCACTTAGTGCCATGGTCTAGTTGATTGGTTAGGGCTGGGTGATAGGTTGGCCTGGATGATCTTGGAGGTCTCTTCCAACCTGGTTGATTCTATGATTCTTGTCCTCATGTTTCAAGTTTACTTTACCAATGTATAAATCACACAAACCCTGGGATCTTGGAAATCAAATTCTTTTCAGGGAGTAATGCTTAAGACATCTATCAAATGTTGGAAATGCCACGTTAAAACATGTGGCTGGTTACCTCTTCACAAAACAAATTAGAGATCAGAGATACAAAGCTTCAGAGAGAGCTTAAAAATTCCCATGTAGCTGGTTTTGTTTTATTTGTTTTGTTTTTTTATCTTCCACAGAGTTCCAGTTAAGAATATTGTAGAAATATGTTAGTTTGGTCAAGTTTAGGTGTGTTACACAGAAGCAAATGGGAAAATGGCATCATTGACTCAAAGCTGCATGGAGTACATGTGTAAAAACTCTTCAATAAGCAAAATTAGTCTTTTTTGTAAGTATTCCTTTTATTCCTGTAGAAGTATAATACAAAAACAGGGCATCCAGATAACTTTTATTATTCATTGTGGCTGGTTGCTCTTCTATCATGTAAACAGTGCTTATCACTCCTTATGCAACCTGTATCTCCTTGAGCCTCAGTACTGTAATTGGTTTTGTTGCTTTTCTGAGCTTCTGTTTATACCTTTGATTTCCTTGCTGAAAGGGATAGTATTGACTTAGGAAAGGTTATGATGCCCTGTTGCCCTTATTATAACTTAGAAGTTCACACGATTCTGCCTTGCCAGCTGGAAGAAAAAAAACCCAATTCAGTTTTTCTGATGTGACAGTTGTTTGTATGTAGTTATACTGTGATCTAGTCTAAGTTCAGCTGTTGATTCTTTGCCGTAACCAAAATACAGACCTCAGTGAACTGACTTCCAACAGCTTTGCTAAAGATCATCCTGGCTGGAAGCTGCTGCAACAGCATCCTCTGCTGGCAGCTCGTAAAGGAACAATGCTCTAGGAGGGGAAGTAGGGTTTGTTTTCTGCATGATGCTGGAACCAGTCTGAATGCTGGTCTTCTCTCGAGTATACTGTGGAGAAACCTGTGCTACTGAGACCAGCACTCGTCCCTCTTTTGACTAAGATCTACAGGAATAGAGACCTGCTGGTTCTTTGTAATAGTTATGCTGGTGATAGGGCTGGTTCTGTGCTGTCCTTTACCTGCAGCAATTAAGAGTGCTCTGAGGACATCTGGGTCACTCCTCAAGAGCGCTGACATGTTGACTGTGCTCTGTTTTTTGCTTGTCAGCGAGATACCTGGAATATTGCTTTGCAGCCACTGGCTGATTCAGAGTTGAGAGCACTTTCACCAACTGAGTTCTTCCTCAAGATGATTCTTCTGTAGTAAAATCAGCAATTTTGTTTTTTTTTTCTCAAGTGGCAGGAAAGACAAGGCAGCAGCCATTTCAAAAAGGTAAGCTTTAATTGTATTTAAAGTACCCATGTTTTAGTAAGCAGGTTTACTGCACAGGCCTATGGGAGCAGCCACAGATCTGCAAGATGCAAACATAATGTTAGAACTACAACCAGCCTGCTGCAAGGGGTGAGATGCTAAGACCTAGCTGCTGGTTCATCTGTACAGGAAAAAGGACTAATTCTCTTCCATAGTATCAGACTCACAGCTCCCTTTGCACTGCAGTTCCTTGCTTGAGGGTAACCAATTGATCTTGTTAATGATGTTCTGGTGTTAAAATACCAAGAATCATCAGAGGCACAGGCTGATAGTTAAATCATCGTATCACCATAAGTTGAATAGCTTGTATACCATTCAAGTATTCTTCCCCTTCCTCTACAGTCCAGAGGCCTTCCAGTGTGGGTTGCAGACCTCTGCATTGCAACATGCAGAGGAGATGTGTGAGGAAAATATTACATAAAATAAGCAAGAGCTGAACCTACAGTGTTGAGGAAAGAACTCACTTCTCATGTTTCTGTCTGACAGCCAGAGAAACAACTTTATAAAAGCTCCAAGGCAGGAAGGAGGAGTAGAATCCGAGGTCTTGCTCATGAAAACACTTATCCCAGCTTCAACTTACAGTGCATTCTAGAATGGCTTAAAATACTGTAAGAAAAATAAAAGGGAAAGATAACGACCTAATGCTGGACCAGCCCAAGGCACCTGTTTATTTTCACCACAATTAACATTCCCATGTGAATGACATGTTGAATTAACCAAGACCTGAAATCCTGTTTCACTCTGGTTTAGATAGAGACATGACTCAGTACATTCTAGTCACTCACACAAGACATTTATGTTGTCTTTTCCCATAATCACTAGACCACTAGCCTTGGGCAGGGGAAGGGGGAGGAGAAGCTAGAGAGAGAACTAATTTAGAAGAGTTGTGATGGGAGAATTAGGGTTAGCCTGCTTTGTATCTAGACTTTGGAATTAGGATAGAGTGCTTTTGCCCTGCTATTCCTGAGACTACTGCCTTTCACCCTCCCAGAGCAAAGCGTGCCTGTCCCTTGCATAGTCTGCCACTAAAAGGGCTACAGCTACTTCTAGCTTTTTGCCAGTTAACTTTGGTGGTCCTTAAAAAGGAAGAAGTACCACAGTAACACTGCTTTACAGAGTAAGCTCTACAGACTAAGCTCCTTTCTTTTCTTTTTCTGAAAGCCTGCTAGAACTTTCTTCTGCCCTTAAGGATAATGGATAGGCAAGCTCATCTCTTGTGACAGACAAGTCCATTAGCTCTAACATATGCTGGAGTAGGTACTTCATATGTGCTAGAAAAGAAGGTATTAGACAAGTCTGAAGTCTTAACTCAGTAACAGTTCTCCTAGTATCTGTTATAGTTCTTAATTGTACTTGGCTCTAGGGAGCTTGGCCTAAGCTTGCAGTGAGAAGATTTTTGCATGAATCAAATATCTGGCATAGTATCTCTTGTTCAGACTGAATACTCAGCTTTTATTTTTCTCCTAACCTTTACCTTCTAATCCATATAGTACAAGTAGTAATAACTTGATTATACACTTCTACTGCAGTTTGAGTTAAGATACAGTTCTGAAGTTCTTGCTCTCCTGTTTAAACTCAAGCAGGTACCAAGACCCTGTGACTTCAGTGTTAGAGGGGAACATACCAGACTCTGTCTGCCAGGGTACAGTATATAAATGGTTACTGTAATTGCCATTCAACTTGGGCTCTGATCACAAGCAACAGACCAGAGGCATCACACCCAAAGAAATAAAGGCACCACTGTAAAGGCAAAGTACTTCAAATGAAGAAGAGGATTTTGTAGTAATCAGCAATATCCTACCATATGCCACACTCACTCCCTCTTTTAATTCAAAATACACCCAAGCAGGTGTCTCTTTTCCAGCTGCTAGTATTCAAAAAGCAGCCATTAAGTTCCAAGGAAGGGATTTTACATGTCTGCACTTAACTGCTTTACCTTGAATTATATTACCCCCTGGAAATATAAGTTTTAGTTAAATTGGTTCTAAACAAAACCAGCTTGCTGTATGAGCCTTCACATCCCAGGCTGTAGCCATTTGTTTGAACTATGTACCCATTTAACAAGGATTTTCCACATGCAACAGTAAAAGCAATGTCTATTAAAAAAGGAGTGCAGAAAGTTCTTTTGCAATTAATCAAACCAGGAAGGGTTAGGAGAGAGAAGTCTTTCTGTTCTGTTTTCTGTCTGGCAGCTACTTGACTTCTGTAGCAGTCACCTGCCAGGAGAGGCTGTAGAGAAGCAAAATACCAAGAGCAGCAACATAGGTGATAGGCATCTAGCCAGGATATAGCATGGATGATGCTTTTACAGTCACCTGCTTGTTTTGATGCTTCTGCACCAACATCACTGCTAGCAGCTGAAGCCCTGGTTTCTGGAAAGCATAAGTTTGATAAATGTAAAATAGTAATTTCAGGAGGTTCTGCTTAGTGGGCTCTAGCAGACCTGATGTTTTGACAGCTTGTGAACATAGTACTCTAATGTAGGGTGTTAGAAAGCTTCTGACTGCAGAGGCTATAAAGTTTCAATGACAAAGGTTTGTTTCTATTTAGTTCAGCAAAACAAATACTGAATTCAAAGAGAAGAGAAAGTCATTAACATCTGACCACAGCTGAACTATGTAGCAGACCTTCAAGAAAGAGGAAGAACTGCTAGAAAGTAGTTTCAGTTCCTTATTTTTTTTAATACATCTGAGGTCAGTCACAGCAATATGGTGCTAGCTATGCTTCCTCAGGAGTCTTCACTGCAGGCAGCACGTTAAAACTGAAGTGGGAGTCAGAAAACAATATGGAGATTGTAGGTCACTTTTACACTGGGAGCTGTCAATTTAAAACCAGTGTTAAGGGGAAGAACCTGCTCTTTCCATTACATGACATTCGGCTCTGTTTTTAACTTTCTCCCATTTTTTTTCTCAGCCTTCTAAGGATAATTACATTGCAGTTGTGAGCAAATGACAATACAAGCAGCATGTTTTCTCCTGAACAAAAACATCCAAAGCTCTGAAAAAGCAGGCAGGAGGAGTGATTGCTCATAGAGAGAGATATCACAGGAATATAAAATGTTGACGCTCATACCAATGAACTGTGCAATAAGTCTTGTGAGGCCCCTGATCTCACACTTCACTGAAACATCTGAATCCACAGGAAGCAAAACCTCTGCTGCAGATAGCTGTCAGGGAAATCCAGGATATGCTAGCTTACTTCCTTCCAGAGAGACAGATGGTCTACTTGGAGAACTTTGCTTTACCTGTTTTTAAAGAGGAGTTGTCAGGTGAGACATTGGTGGCTCAGGTTCTGTCTCATCCTATAAAAAGCTAATGCAAATGGACACATTACATACAGTTTTCTTTCTACAAATGCCAGAGGCTGCATGGGTGCTGAAGTCTACTGTGGTGAAAGCAGCAGCTATTTGAGCTATTGCCACAGGTTAGGAAGAACAGTTAACTTAAAGCTGATGCTAATACTGGCTGAAGGACTTTGGGCATGTCACACCTAGAACCTACAGTACCATTCTTGGATTTCACATGGTGAAGGGATTACTCTTTACTGGGGTAACCTTCTTGGAGAGAAACACTGGGTCTGCATGAATTGAATCCTATTCTTCCCACAGTATAAGAGTAAGAAAACACTGTTCCCATCTACAGCTTCTCTACCCAGGAGAAAAGAAAAAAAAACCAGGTTTGCTGTTAGACATTGCTTCTAGCAGCTGTGCCAGCTAACACCAGACTCCAAGGGAACCTCCTGCAAACTGTGAAGCTCTGCAGCTGAAAGGTCACATACTGCTCTGTGTCTCACGCTGACAGCCAAGGATAGTGGCAGGAAGTGCTGAAGGCAGCTCGACAAAAGGAGGATCAGCAGACAATGTTAACGCAAAGGACTGACAAGTACCATCTGCTACAAACGGTGAGTGACATTAGTTAGAGCACACACGTAGGTATTCAAGTCAATTTGGCCCTGCACCATCTGAGCCGAGGCTGGAGAACATTGTGACAGCAAGGTGGCTCAGTGATGCTGGTCCCTGTTAAACCATTTCTTGCTAGTTTGAAGATTTTAAACCAAAGCAGCAGGTGTGATGCAGCTGAAAACCAAAGAAGTGATAGGAGGCATTAAGTCGAGATGGTGCTCTTCCCCAGCTATAAGATAGGTAGGTACAGTCTTTGCCAGTTTATACCACCTCAGATGTTGAAAGTGAAACCATGCAGCTCATGTAAGCAAAGTCATATGATCCTGTAGTGCCACCTTATCCCAAACTTCTCTGCCATTGCTGAGGAAGGGTGGCTTTATTCCAGCTCAGCTGAGTGAAGGGTTTTTAAAGTTCTGTTCTTTTATCACTGCTTTAACTGTCTCCACCAAGAAACATGGTAGGACAGACATTTTATGAGACTGCGTCACTAACAGCCTGTGCTGAAGCTCTCTGCAGTCCTCAGGTGGAAGAGGGGGATGACAGGAGGGTTTTCCAGCCAAGTCTTGAGAGCTCAGCTACACCATTTCACATTGGTCTCTATCAGACAAAGTGCTTTCCTGAAGTCTTCAGCCTTCAGATTTCCAGGCTAGGCCAAAACCTAGCTATCACTGGCAACAGTAAGGATTGGTGCAAAAGTGCCACTGGTCCCTATCTAAACAACAAAAAAAACCCAACAAATCCACAAATTAATGAGAAAGACAAAAAAACCCACAAAAACCCCAACCTAGATCAAGTACTCATTGGGAAGCTAAGGGGAAGAAAATAAAACCATATTTGGTTTTAAAATTATAAATACTCTCCCTATAAAGCTATTAAACAAAACAAGATCCATCCAGTGGCTGCAGTGAGTTCCAGTGATCCTCCTCAGCAGTGTCTGGTAGTCTTTAAAAAGTGATCTTTGCTCCTCATCTCTCTTGTCCTTGGTTTAAGTGCAGCAGGGGTTGTCAATGACTAGCATAACATCAATGCCATACACTTCCAGCAGGTCCATAAGGAAACTTCTATCCCCTTGGGGATCCAGGCCCATGCCTCGTGCGTGGTCAGCTGTCAGAGTCTTGTCCTGGCTAGCTGACACCTCCATCAGTGTCTGAAAGATGCGGTTGTTCTGCTCCATGAAAAACCTATAGGGTAAAGTCAGCTGAGATGGTGGCATTGGACCCCCAAAAAGACAGTGTATTTACCAAACAGGCAGCAGAGCCCCACACTTGTATTTAACCCTTTTTTAACCTTAGAGTCCACCTTCTTGGGTGATGCTATAACAGTTTTCCATCCACCCTACATCTGATCCAGAATAAACAAGGATGAAAGAGTAGCTTCTACTTCACAGCAGTGCTTTTGTGAGGCCAGGTATAGGCACTTCACTCTCCAGAAGCAAGCCACTTTATCAGCTTTATTTTGTGGTAACCAAGCAGGTACATCAGACCTATAGCTCCCATAAAGCAAAGGAGGAAACAGTGTTGTGAGCCACTGGGTAAATAAATTCTCCATTGCTGGCACAGAACACAGCAGTGAGAGCTGCCTCTTACCTACTGCTTTCCTGGAAACACGCAAGGCTGTTCAGAAAGACTGCTGACTACACCTGTGCAGCAAAACGTTCAGAGCTCTGCCCTGACAGCCCTTCACAATTTCATCCCATTACTTCTCACCTGCTGCAGACTGTGAACATTACCAACAGGCAGTGAAGGGCTACAGAGATGGTAGAGGTGTGCTGTTCATCTAATTAACTCCATGCTTCACACTCTACACCCTGTTCTGCTTTTTTCTGTTAAGCCAGGTACAATGGGCCAGTCCTTCACATGCAAGCCTTATCTCCATGTTACCACCCTGAGCATGGTACAATGTCTGCTTCCTGTGGACATTGTCCTTTCCAGAGCCAAATGTTCTGACATGAAGAGTCCTGTAGTGTTTGTGTTTTTAGAAATGGGAGGAGATTCTTGCATTTCTGGTTGTGTTTTTAAAATTCCTTTCTCACATAAGAGATCCCAGTGAAAGCTAACAGGTCTGTATATGGCTTTTTAAATGGAAAGGAAGATGACCTGAAGAGGAAGAACCAATTTGGTTCTTGGATCCCTAGAGGAAGACAGCTGACTATGGAATTACGTTAACCATGATGTTTCATAATATGCCAAACCAGTGCGACTTGAAATCAGTGAAAGAGCCTCTAAACCAAACAGCAACCAAATAAGAATTAGAGGTAGCCACTCACAAGATGAAAAGGTCCTCTTCACAGGAGCTACAGTCCTCACCCACTTCTTGAGAGTACATTAACATCTGCCTGAGAGAAAGGAGACATTAATTGCACATACCTACAGTGAACTTCAAAGCATTTTGAGAAGACAAAGATTACAACTAAAATCTTACCATCTGTCCTTGAAAACCAATCAGACTGGCACTGCTGCCCCAATATCTGAGGCAACAGGGTAGTCTTTATAAAAAAGCAGTGGACTAGAAAGCAGGCTGGTTTCAGTTCTCTGCTCATCAGTGGTGAACTAGTGGTGATTCATGACCTCTGCTTTTCCTCCTGCCTTCTCTTTGCTCCTTGAGCTAACTGGCAGAGTGACTGTATGTGTGCAGAGTGCCATGGGGCTCTCGCATCAGTCAGCTACAGCAGAACCAGAATCATGAAGAGATAAGCTAAAGCAGTGGGAAACTTTGAAAATACTGACAGGAAGGAAAGCACAAAGGAGCAGTGTGCTCTCTATCCCACATCACCCTGCTTTGCTATCAGGATCAGGACCTTCAGACATGTTATTACCTCTGGTCATTGAGCCGCCGGTACTTTTCCTTGTCAGCATTGTTAATTTTCAGGAGTGGCTGCAGATGCTCATGATGTGTCTTCACATTCTGGTTGTCCACATAGACATCATAGAGATCTTGTTTCTCCTCAAAGATCTTTTCTGTTGTACCTGCCAACATCAGAGATTTTTTGAGCAGCATGTTGCTTTCCCAGCGGAGCAACAGTTCTCTCCTGCTTTTGTAGTTAATTGTTCCATACACATCCTGCATTTCTCATCAGTTTTACTCCAGCCTGGTGATTCAATACGTTTTGCAGCCTAAAGTTAAAAAGTCACACCTAATCCATCATACTTACAGGCCACATAAGATACTTCAGTTTCCAGCATTTCTATGTCTGCCACATTCACATAGAAGAATGGTTTGGACTCTGGGACAGTTCCTCCAAGACCAGGCAGAGAAACATTGGCAAGGCAACAGCAGCAATACACTGTAGACAAGAAAAGTGAGATGCTTTCATTGTTTCCTCAAGGGCATTCTGAACATCAATTATACCACACACTTCTGTGAAATCAGTGGTGAGTTTTGAAATGCCCCTGAAGACTGTGTAAGTTCTCAAAGGAGACATCCTGTTTTGGATAGGACATAAATCAGTTGTTCTATAGGAATCTCATGTCTAGATTCCACAAATTGATTCAGCAGTCTTTATTGTCCTGCGCTGAAAGTGCTGTCTTTACCAATGCCAGCTTACTTCCTTACTCAAAATGCCTGAAGAAAAGCATTTATCAGGAAATGAGTAAATGCAGGCTGAGCAGCATCTCCACAAGGGATGGTCGCAATGGATTCTGAATGTCTGTCCCCTCAGTACCCACAGGCATTGCTGCAGTGCTTCAGCCCACTAGATCACTGCTCTGTGGTGTCCCTGGAAACATACCTCTGTAGCAGACAACTCCAACTGGGGGTGGTGAAAATATCAATATGCGCTTGCGCAGCAGGGCAAACTTCCAGAGGACAAGGATCTGCTCACCGAAAAATTTGATGAACTGAGACATACAGCCAGCAGGGTGTGTGATCTGCAGGTGGAAGGGAAGAAAACAGCTCAGAGGTGAAGCAGGGACACATGCACAGATGCTAGATCTAAATGTGGGAGCAAGACCAGTGCACAGCAATGACAGAACTGCAGCTTTTAACAGCCTGAGTAACAAAATTTTATCTAAAGCAGCCTACAAAGCACTGGAGTGACCACTTATATAAAGAAGTACAAGCAACGTAGAGCAGCAGCACACTGTCCACTCCTACAAGCCTTAGAGCACCTGCCTTACCTTCATTTCTGGGTACATGTATCTGTGGATGGACGGCAGCCAGTGGACAGGTTGCTGAGAGGTAGGCGTGCCCTTGCTGTCAGGGAGAACTCCTTTCTTGTCATCATAGAAAGCCTCTAGATGGGAGTAGTGCCCTGGCATCTCCAGCTGATGTCTAGAAGAGAAAGCAAAAAAAAAAAGAGAGATCTGTAGTGCCTCCAGACTCTACTTATTTAGAGCCATTTACAAAGGAGCCCTCAGTGTCTCAGCTGCACAGACCTAGTCATGAGAGCAGCTGAAACATCAGGAGTAACACCAGCTTTCATTATAGACAGTGAATGTGCAGGAGTGAAGTAGATAGTGAACTGATGTATGTGTAGTACTGATCCTGCTTGAAATATATTCAGGTAGGGACAGTTTTCCCTTCTACCATCACCATTTTCATTGCCAGGTCCATTCAGCACAGCTGAAGCACACACCTAGCCAGGATTACCGTCATAGCTTTCCAAGCCTTTTGTAAGCCCTTAGTAAAATGGCTTTCAGAAAGAGAAAAGGGGAACTTCTTGTTCTCTCAGGTCTCCTTTTGATGCTTATGTGTGCACAAAATTAAGTAGGGTTTGAATAGCATTTGACTAACCTGTTAGCAATGTACAGACTGCTGCTATTCAGTTTCTTGTCTCTTTTCTGCTGTGACCCTCTCTTTTCTGAAGGAGTAGTCATTTAAAGAAATCACAACTCAGTGTTGTAGTCAAATTCTCACTTGTACCTAAAACTGCTCTCTGCTGAGGCAATGTTACCTCTTCCAGGCAGGGAGCAGCCAGTCCCATTCCCAAGGGAACTTACCTGACCTGGTTCTCCAGGAAGTGCATGTACCTATACAGCAGGGTGTAGGAAGGGGAGAGGATCCCCACAGACTTCATGCGAGCACCACGCTCTAACTCACTCTCCACGGGCATGTTGGCAAAGCAGGCCAGGCCAAAACAGAGCCCCTTCCGGAAGTAACTGGGGACAAACGCATGACAGAAAGGTTAATACTAAAAAGGTGGAAGGGGGAGAAAGAAAAGTGTCTGGCCACTGAAAATACTGATTTGGGAACACAGCTCTTTCTTTAGGGAACCCCTCTGAAATGTCATGCTGCTCTCTAAACGGCTCAGGGCAGGCCTTGGGTGTCCTAGCCCTTTCAGGAACAGGACACAACATGTATGGGATGAGCACCCAGTGCATCTATCACTGAAGCCTCCATCAACCATATCACTGGCTAGTAAAGGACACAGGGAAAGAACTTGGAGGGAGGACTAAATGAGGATGCAAGACCCAGCCAAAAGTCTGTCAGAAAGAATAGCCTATAGTGCATGAAGTAGTGAGTACAGTCTAGCTACCTAGTCATATGTTGGGTGCCACCATTTCAAAGCATACTCTGAGCTCAAGGGTTCAGTTTACATACCTTTAAATAACTTATTTCTGAGCAAAAGGAATTGTGGCACTAATCCATTGCAGAACATTGCTGCATTGCAACACCAGGTTAATGAAAGCATGGGAATGCAGGAAGTTTCTAGCTTGTCTTTCCACTGAAGGAAGGAGCTAGCAATGAAGAAGGTGAGCAAGAACTATTTATCACAGTGAAGGACCCAAAAAGATGGGCAGAATTAATAACTTTTTTGTAAGTCCAGATCCTGCAAAATTATTCCTATTTCAGTTCTGCCATTGTTTCCTCTTCATGCTAGGCCTCTGCTGACAGTCCAGTTGTGGCAGTGCAGTGTGATTTCCCAAGGCACATGAAACACGCACGCCACTGTGAAGCTGGCCTTCCCTATTCACCAGCTGACCTCCACAGCCAAAGCTATCATGCAACAGATTCCCACTGCTACTGGTACTTGATAGGATGCTGAGAGTACCTGAAGACTATCTTTGGCTGAGATAGATACAGTTTAGTAGCATGTTTATGCCAGGTTTTTCTCTTGTGTCCCCTGAATGAAGGGATGGTGCTGTAAATGTACAGCTAAGAGAAAGAAGTAGTAACAGAGCTCAGAAACACTCACATGAAATCTGACTGGATTTTGTGGGATCCACTTGCCATGGATTTGAATTCTACGCCTTCCAGGTCAATATCTTGGGGTAAACACCACTCCACCATGTTGCCTGTAGAGAAGCAAATTTGTTTGGGTAAACTTGGACACAGGTACTTATTTCTAAAGGGCAAACATCAATAAGAGCAACCTGTTGCTTTTAAATCACTGAGATGCCAGTAGCAGTGCACTAATGCAACTCGTGGACTCCTACATTGTCACAGGTGGTAGCTGACATACCACACTTCACACAACTCTTGCAGACATTACTTTCTGAAGCAAAACAACCAGGTATTGCAGGATTTCTGGAGCTTGTGCTTTCTCTGGGTTTACCCTTTATGCAGCTCACCACAGAGCAGCTACAATTTTACCTGACAACGGATGGGCTGTGGTATTAACACTGCTCCATTAAGGCTGACAGCACAAATATTTGACATAGAAAGAACTCACAGCATACACTGCTTCTTTTTAGGATGAGTTTCTCTAACAGCTTATACCACCATAAACATCCTCCTTTGTCTATGTTTGGAAGGGTTGGTCAAAAAGAAATCTCTGAGCCAGCATCCCTGTCACATGGAGTTTAGGCTAGGAGGAGTTACCTAAAGCTTTATCCATAGGCTGAGGTGATCCAAGTACTGCAACATGTTTGTGCATGCTACAATAACCAAAGGAAAAAGTACACAAATCACAAGCTAGGTAAAGATTAGCAAGCACTTGTTACTTGCCAGAAAGCATGCAGTTGTTCAGTGAAAAAGGCCACCTGAGGAGCCTGATCTTGGAACAGATGGTAGCAGAGAAGCCACAAAAAGTTCCTAAAGGTAGGGAAGCCCTGCCCTGCCGCTGGCAAGTTTACCATGAACAAAAATGAGATTTCTTTGGCCTTCCCATACCAGCATTTCAGAGTCTAACTTGCTGACCTGGACACTCCCACTGCACCATGATGAGCTCTAGGTTTACTCATTCAGTTTCTGTTCTCTGTCAGCCAGCCCATTGCAACAGCATTTGAAGTAACTTGACTTCACTTTTAACAAAGCAATGGCAGATAATGCCTTCTTCTGGTACTGCCCTTTGGGGCCAGTGTTCCAGCTGTGCTTGCACAGACAAGTGTATATTTGGAAGGGCCTCACACTTAGCTGAGACTTCTAGAATGCTTAAATGTGAGCCTCATTTTTGAAGACTGTCTTGTGTCATTACTCATACTGCACAAGTGTATGCATGCACTCTCACACAGTAATTGGGCTTAGCTACTGACATTTAAATAGGCTATTTTTCTTCTCACATAGATACTATATTCAGCAGACCTCCCCCAACCCTGCCTGGCATGGACTTCAAAAAACAACAGTATGAAGTGTGGCAACAGGAGAAGTTTTGCACCCAACTAGCTGCTTCTAGTCCACAAGTGGAGCTCTCTCACTGAGCCGGACTGGCTGGACACAGAAGCAGCCTCGTGACCCCAGCACAGCTCTGTGCAATCACATGTGAAGCCACAGAGCTCTGCTGTAAAGCATCTCTGCCTCAGAAGCATTTGAAAGGCTGGCAGGGAAAGCAGTGACATCATGCCAGGCTGTGCGGTCCCCTGTAGGCTTTGCATATTATATATAGATGTTGGCCTTTGTTGTTTTGGACGTGTGTGTTTGCTTTTCTTTTTAAAGGCACAAGACACTTCCTCAAAGGGTGAAGAAGTCAGCTCTTAAGGCTTGTCTCTTAACCACAAAATTGTGATTAGGGCCAGATCCGCTTTCAAGCCTTTCAGCGCAGAGAACCACTTACTGGTCTTTACCTACAGCTAAATAGATCAACGTGCAAGGCTGCCACTGAGCGAAGGAAACTGCATGACTTTGTTAAGTCCCAAACCCTGTTGCCAGGTGTAATAGCCACTGTGGAGGTACTGAAGTGGACATGGCCCAAACAACATTCTGCAGCAGTAAGGAAAAGACACCTTGACACAGATCCTCAATCTGCATGTAACCACAAAGCCAACTCACCTCTCAAGCAGCTATATTTTTTAATGGGCTCTGTCACAAGCAACTTGCACCTGGGCTCCTGGCCACTCCTCACACCACCCTGCCCCACGAACGCACAGTGACGTGGCATTCAGAGATGAAACACAGAGATTAAAAAAGTAAATTAAGGAAGTTGTTCTGGTGAAACAGTAGAGCAAACAAAGGAGAGACTTCACCAGATGCGATAGCGACTGCCAGCCTGATCCAGAAAGCAGAGGAAGGAGCAGGGAGCAATGTTACAGAGAACCAGGAAGCACTGCCCTTTCCCTCTGCAGAAAGAAGCTCTTGTGCACATGGCAAACTTGCCCAGTGAGAGTCATCTCTGTTAAAGTGGGCAAGTGGTTGTGCTGAGAGTCAGAGCTAGAGTTCACTCGGGAGCTATTGCCCAGCTCCAGACTAGGTCAGAAGCAGCACTTTCACTTTCTGGTGTCCAAAGTTAAGTCTTCCTCTTCTTTCTCTCCCCTTACAGAAATGACAATGACACTAGCATTTGATGATCATCACCTGGCCCTCCTCCTCACCACTAGATGTTTCCCAACATCTTTGGAGTCCTCAGCTGTGCAATGCTACCATATTATGCCAGGATACAATAAGCAAAGTGTGACCTGGCCTTCACACTGGCTCCATTTCCTTCATGGAAGAAACATGAAAAACACAGTATTTGCATATTCACTGGTGCAAAACCAATTACTTCGTTCTCTTCCCTCCTCATCTCCCTCTATTAGTCACATCATCCTTTAAATTATCAGACGGAGACCTCCACAGGGTTATCATCACCTCTGTTACAGAACTAAAGTTCACCTTCTTTTCAGCTATTCTGATATGACAGAGCTGATGTTGCCATGGACTTTGCTTCATCTTTCTTTATCTCCCTTCCAAAGCAAAATTTCCTGTTTTGCCATTTGCTTTATCCAAGACAAGCACAAGCCTCACAAAGAACCCATACCTGAGCATAACACCAAGTAAGTCACACTTAACAGCGCAAGACAGCACTGGATCTCCAGTTGGAACTACCTGCCCAAAGGGAATGTCCACACGAGGGAATTCAGCAGCCTTATCACATCCCCTTGTGACCATGCTCTTTAATGGGCAGTGATTGCATAGAGCTGGTGCTCACACTTTTTGAAATGTTGGTGCATTCCCAACTCATGACTCCTGGGAGGAGGGAACTCTTAAAGGCTGGGGGACAGCAAGATGGCATGGCTGCCTCCCATTCTGCACTGAATGTTCAGTTTGCTTTCTGCATTCTTGAGAGATCCTTCTCAAGTGTCACTTATGGTTCACCATGCTGGAGGTGAGGACAGCACCATTTGTTTGGAAGCTGCCTCTTATGTTCAGCCACTCATGCAAGCACTAACAGTCCTAGGGATGCTGGAACCACAACAGTGGCCTGGCAACCCCATAACCTACCATTATGAACTCATAGTATGAAACTGCTGGATATACTGAGCTTTTCTGTTTCAAGCCCTAACAAATTTAGGAGGAAAGCTGCTCTTTATTAGTGTAATAACCACTTCATCCTTCTAAGGTAAAGTATCTCTCACCCTGCCATAACTGTCCGTCCAGCCACCATCAGAAATTCTGCCTTTCACATGCCTAAGCAAGCTACCAAAGCTCTGGTGTGCTTTTATTAGGCAGGATCTCTTTTGAGTCACACACAAGGACTAGATACCCTAATGAACATTACAGGAGTCCATCATGTCATCTGATGTGACTGACCCAGAACTTCCCACATCCTCCTGACCTCAGTAAGCTCACACCTCTGTGACTTCAAAATCTTTTTTCCAAGTCTGTGTCCTCCTTAGGGCTCTTTGCCCTGCACGTGTGAAGCTGACATTTGGTGATGTCTTTCTCACAGTCATATTGTGCTCCTTTCATTCAGCATACAAGTGGAGTAGCAACAGGATGCTGAATCTTCCTCCTGACAGACTACTCCAAGGCTGATGACACCCAGCATTAGCTGCACATCAAATGTGAGAAGAGGTTGTTTCCCAGGTTTCCCTGGACTTCATTCAAAGCAACAGCTACTTCAAACTCCTAAGAAAGCTCAGCTTGCTATCAACCAAGAAAATTCACCACTTCATAGAAGGCATATGCTCTCAGATTGGAAGACAACCTACTGTTGCTGCAGTCACCTGGACTATTGCATGTTTTGGATACTTATGAGAAACACCTACCCTTCATAATCATTGGAAAGATGACAACCAATCTCATTTCATATTATGATGAATTAAAAGCTTTTGGCCTCTAGACTGAACACACCTCTTTCTGGTGCAGTACTAAACAGGTAACCTTTGGAAAACCCTTTGGTGTATCAGGACACAGCAGCCATGCTGCTTGGCAGTGTCCACTTCTGGCAGCACATCACACTTGAAGCTCCGTTCTCTTCACTACTCTTGGGATTTTCAGTTCAAGATCAGGATGCAGTCTTTGCTGTCAGGGCCTTCTTGTAAGCATGATGTCCCCCTTCCACTGAAGAATGCCACGTGCTTTAAAGATCTCTTTACTGCCTCTGCTACTTGTGCTATGGATTTACTAAGACACTGTCAACATAGGAAAGATGACCTCACTCTGCAATCCGGATGGGAATGGTCTCCTGCATCTTCAAATGTACTTCCTAAACGTTCTGATCATACCAAGACTTTCAGCTATGTCCCACTCCTGCCTTTGCACCCCAAGCTGGTGCCAGGCGGCTGAGAGACCTAACAATCAAAGGGGACACCAGACCCCCAAGTGTTAAATGCAAGGCAAATGCTAGCTTCCTCTTTGTGTCACAGTGTCCTGTTTTGTGGCCACCGCTAGAGCAGCAAGACTAGGAAAACAAAGTCAAGATGTTTTCAGAAATGCTGACTTGCAGACTTGGAGTGTGACAGAACAGTCCGACAGTGCCAAATAAGATGGATACAACAGCGAAAGGTGGAAAACATATTCCCTTGTCCCTCTCCTCTGCCCTTCTGGTTTGCAGCACTCCACTGAGAAGTCCCCGAGAACTCACCAGAGGCCAGCCTCTAAAGACACGGGTTACGAAGAAACATAGCCAAGCTGCCACCGCTGCTGATAGAGATGATGCCCCATGTGCCTGCCGTATCAGCCATCCACAGCCTACACCTGTAGGCAGCTCTGTGCCATGTGATGGAGGCAGGATGCTTTCGAGATGCTGTATAGGTTGGTGCCCTCCCGGCAGTGTTTGGCAGAGGCTCTGTCCCACGCCTGGACACGGTGCGAGGTGCAGGGGGTGCCCTTGCGCCCGCCTCAGAATCCCTGCCCCGTGTCCCACTGTACATCTGAGCTGCTCGGTCCTGCCCAAGACCACGGTTCTCCTCGGAGCAGCACCTTCTTGCCATCAGAAGTTCTCGGCGGGATGGCGATCCAACGCAACCCCCCTTAGACTGTCGCTTTCGGCACACCCCCGCGATACCCGCGGCCCTCGGTCCGGTGGCGAACGGCCCTCCTCTGGAGGCCGGCCGAGGCACGGGGGACCGGCGGCCGTGCCGCGAAGCAGCGGTCTTCCGTGGGGGTAGTAGGCAACCCGGCTTCCGCAGGCCGCTCTCCGCCGGAGTCCGGCGACACTGGCCTCGGGCGCGGCAGGGGGCGCAGTCCCCGCGGGAAGCGACATGCAAGCCGCGGGAACCCCGCGGGATTCGGCGCCTGGCCCCGGCTCGCATCCATCTTACGCTAGCGGCATGGGGACCCCAGGCCCGGCCACCGCAGGCCCTTTCTCGCCCGCCCCCGGTGCCTCTCACCCGTGCGGGGGTCGAAGGTGACCACGAAGACGGCCACGATCTGGTCCTCCTCCACCTCTGCTCGCGGCGGCCCCGCTGCTTCCGCCGGTTCCGCGCCACCCCACGAAGCTGCGCTCCAGCCGCCTCCAAGCCGCCGCCCGCCGCAGCTGCCCGCTTCAGCCGCGGTCGGCGGCGCCGACACGGCAGGGCCCTCGGCCCAGAAGAGCAGTGGCGCTTCGTCTGCGCGCTCCACCATGGCCGGTGTCCGCTGTCGGCACGGCGCCGATCCGAGGCGCGCCGAGCTGAACTGAGCCGAGCCGTGCTGCACGGTAACCCCACGCCGCACCGGCCGCCGGCGGGGGGCGGCTCCGGGGCGGGGACGCGGATGGCCACGGCCACGGCACCGGGCGGGGCGGAGCCCGGAGGGGCAGGGCGAGGGCGGCTCGAGGTGCTCAGGATCTGCCGCTGCTGCTGCTGCTGCTGCTGCTGCTGCTGCTGCTGCTGCTGCTGCTGCTGCTGCTGCTGCTGCTGCTGCTGCTGCTGCTGCTGCTGCTGCTGCTGCTGCTGCTGGTGCCTTCGCCAGGTTGTGGGGAGCGGTCAGTGCCAGGGACGTAACTGGAGCTTCCCGGGATTAGCTTGGCGCGGGGCTCCTGGCTTCTCTGCGATCCGGTGCTGGCTTCTGGAGGGGCACGGAAGAACGAGCAGACGACACCAGGCGGGGTGGTGCAGTTGACGCGCCCGAAGGATGAGATGCCATCGAAAGGGACCTGGACAAGCTGGAGAAGCGAAGCCATGTGAACCTCGTGCGGTTCAACAAGGCCAAATGCAAGGTCCTGCACCAGGGTCGAGGCAATCTCCAGTATCAATACAGGCCAGGGGATGAAGGGATGGAGAGCAGACTTGTGGAAAAGCATTTGGGGTGCTGGTGGAGGAAACGATGGACATGAGTCAGTAATGTACAACCCCATCCCAGGTTCCTCAAAAGGAGCATGACCAGCAGGTAGAGTGAGCGGATTCTTTGCCCTACACTGCTCTTGTAAGAATTCATTTGGAGTACAGTGCCCAGCTCTGGGACCCCTAACATAAGAAGGCCACAGACCTGTTGGAGCAAGTCCAGAGAAGTGCTACAAAGATGATCAGGAAGGACAGAACAGCTCTCTTGAGAAGAAAGGTTGAGAAGGCTGTGGTTGTTCGGCCTGAATGAATGGCAGCTCCAGGGAGACCTTATTGCAGCAGAAGAAGCTTATGAGAAAGCTGAGGACAAACTTTTCAGAAGGGCTTCTTGTGGCAGGAGATAATGGTTTTAACCAAAAAGAGAGTAGATTTAGGCTACATACAAGGAAGAAGTTTTTCACTATGAGGGTGGTGAAGCACTGGCCTAGTTTGCTCAGAGAGGTGGTAGATACCTCATCCCTGAAAACGTTCATTGTCAAGTTGGATAGGGCTCTGAGAAACCTGATCTAGTTAAAGATGTCCATGCTCACTGCAGTGGATTGGACTAGATGATCTTTAAAGGTTCCTTCCAACCCAAACTATTCTATGATTCTGTGATTGCAGGCTCCCTAAGACAAGGTACACTACCTCACTGCTTCATACCCTCCCAGATGGCAGAACCAGCTGCCTGCCTTCTGCCCTCCTCAGCCTGCAGCTCCAATGTAGACCAGTTGCCTTTCAGAGCAGAAACACTAAAGGAGTCCTGTCAGTTGTGTCCTCCTGGGTGAGCCTTTGGAGTTGAGCAGAGCAGCCTCAGAGCTAGGAACAGGGCAATCTTCTACACCCCTAAACTGCTGTAGTGGAAGCTACAAGCCACAAATCTGAAAGAATCAGTGATATTGATCCAGTATATAATGGCGTGCTATATATGCTTCAGAAAGATGTGAAACAGTTATCAGAAGAACAGGCAGAATCGGGTTGAGATGGAAAGATGGAGACATGAGCATGACCAAGGCATCCACAGGCAGCCAGCTTCTGCGTAATTACCATCCCTACTGCTCTACCACTAATGTCATTAAGTGTCATTAGGTTCAACTCAGTTCCCTAGGGCTTTCTGATTAATTTGATTACTCAACTAAGCAGACCACAATTAAAGGGAAGATACTGTCATAAAAGCCTTAATTGTCTAACTTTTCTCCTGTAGAGCAGCTCTGAGTGTTCAATACACCATTAAGAAACTCACCATCCTGTTTCCTCAGCGGTGGAATTTGTCTTTTTTTCCTCATCTCTTTTCTGGGTTGGTTTTGTTTTGTTTTTTTTTGGTAACATTAGCGTCCCTTTGCTGTGAGCTTCATTGCAGACAGCTCCAGCACTGAGTGGGCATTTTGTTTCACAAAACCCAGCCACAAGTTTACTTTGCACAGCTATAAACCACAGGAGGTGGTGTTTAGCAGATGGAGTTTTTCATTGAAGGTGACTGATAAAGAAAAAAAACCCCACACAAATCCTGCACAATATTTTGTTACTGTATGAACAAAAAAGACAGATTCTGCAAATTCTTGGCCATATGCTTTGCTTTAACCATGTAGACAGTGGCAAGTTTCACTCTGATGATTTTTTGTTTCATGCTAAAGTGATAGCTCCTTTCCTCTCCATCATCCCTACAGTGGTGCTGGTATGAATGTCAACCTGTTCCCCAGTAATCCAGGCAGGGGAAACAAATCCTGAATTAAAATTCCTCCATAACCCACACAGGCTCTTTGTAGTGCAGAGCCATTGCTGCTTCCCTTTGCTGTGTGGGAATACAAGAGTCACCCCGTCATGAGAGAGAGGACACCACGGAGAGAGTAGCCAGTGACAGGGAGCAGAGACTGCCAGTGCTGAGTCTGAGATACATGAAATGTCATCACCCTCCAACCTTGGGGCTTTTGGAAGAAGCCCTTGTGAGACAAGAGGTTTGGTGGCACCAGAACTTCTTACACTGCTTTGGTCAGCAACCTGGGCCTGCAGAGGGCACACCATTTGTTGGATACATACAACATGCAAATGCTACACCTTGTACTTTATTATTTCATAAAAATTGCAACGATATGGACCAGGACAGAATGTGACCTGGACCAGGACAGAATGTGACCCTTTTAAGAGGAAAAAAACATCAAAAGAAGGGGATAAGAAAAGTGTTGTCAGATCTGTGAGTAGTCCTCCAGAAACTAATATTAACCAAAGTTGTGGTGGCTTTCAGTTAGAAGATGCAACGCAAATAAGTGGAGCCTTCTTTACACAGCAAGTTCAACTTTTCTCCTCTACATTGAATTTAAATGGGATTGAAGATTGCTCTGAAGGAGTTTCACAGCTGCGTCACAGGGCACTGGAATGGGCTGCCTGGGGAGGTGGTGGAGTCGTCGTCCCTGGGGCAGTTCAAGGCAAGGTTGGATGTGGCACTTGGTGCCATGGTTTAGCCTTGAGCTCTGTGGTAAAGGGTTGGACTTGATGATCTGTGAGGTCTCTTCCAACCTTGGTGATACTGTGATACTGTGATACTGTTATTGGCCAAAATATACTTAGTAGGATGCAAAGTTGTGATGGTTTGGGTGTTACCCACCCCTCCCCCCCCCCCAAACTTTGTAAAATCATTGAGACTAGACTCAGCCAGCTCTGGAAATTGAATGAAGCTTATATATACAGCTTAGCACAATATACAAGCAGATATTTACAGTATATACATTTATATACAGAAATATACAAGTTAAAAAGTAATACAGAAACACAACACCCCTCCCAAAAACCTGAGTCCCCAGGAGGGGCTCCCAACTGCCCTTCCACCTTATCCCACCCCTCCCTACCTTACCCCAGACATTGCCTTGTGCCCAAGGAAGAATGGAGGGTTGGCCAGGAGGGTTAGGAAGCAGGTGGATTAATCAGAGAGACAGCAGGTCCAGAGCCTGGACAGAGAGCGACTCCCTTATCTGTGTTTGGATTCTTGCTCTTATACATCTCAGCAAGCCTGTGAGTGAAGTAGACATCACCATTGTTTCACAGCCTGTAATCTAGTTCTTCTCACCAAGACATTCTAGCTAGCTTCAAACAAAAGTGTTCTTTATTCAGATTTAAAGTATTCCTATCCGAGGATGCAAGTACTGAACATCTGATTAATACAGTCAGATCATAGCAGCACTGTACTCCTCCTGTCATTGCACCTCAGCTGTCCAGATGCTGCAGAGACAGCTTTTCATAGCAAAGGGCAGGCAGCACTGGCACTCCCAAGCTTTCAGACCTCCCTCAAGGTAAAGGGCAGGGAGCTGCAGCAGCTGTGTTGCAGAAGGAAGTCTTGCACGGCAGCAACAGGCTCTGTGCCTGGAAGAAATGCTACAACATCTGGGCCAAATGTAGCACTAAAACCAATGCTGGGTTCCTGTCATGTCCTAATACAGCTTTGGTGGCCTGACAAATTGCTTGTCAGAGTCAACTGGCAACTTCAAAGTCTGTGTGTCTATACTTTTTCTTCCAAGAGGGCCAAGCGACCTCAGGCTAACAGGCCTCTATTTTCTGGCAGGGGCTCCTCTCGGTGTGTGTGAAGGAAAGCACATGTCAGTTCTGACAAACCTCCATTTCTGGGCTGCAGACACTCCAACTTCTGCATGTCCTTCTAGCAGCTTTCCTTGGTGTTGTAGAGAGGCTGCTGTAACCTCGTTCCCAGATAAAAACTCACTCTGGTGCCTCTTGGGAACGCTCACAAAAAGGTACAGAAATATCCTTGTTTTTTATAGGGAGTGGTGAAGCAAGAGGAGACATTGACCTGCTCCCAGTGAGTGACAGAGTGACCTTAACTTTGGGTCTGCCTGCGCTGGTGCAGCCAGCTTCACCCTCCTTTCCCCTGAAACTTCAAGATGGGAACTCATACAAGGACCTGGGTGTGCTTCCTAACTCTCTCCTGAAGTTTAGCATGTTAGAAATTAGGCTGCTAACCTGTCATGCAGGCTGCAATGCCTATCCAAGCCAATACATGTCCAAATGCAGGACGTGAAATTCAGACTTAAGGAAGAACAAGGCCCCATTGCTACAAGACTCATCAGTTGCAGGAGTAAAGCCCACAAAGACTACACCTCTGATGGGATTAACATGGAGCAGACTGCCTGTCTGTGTCATCACACACCCCCCCGTCTGACAGGCTTTGAGGAGATGGAGGAGGAAAGAGTATGCAGAAGCAAGGAGATGATTCAGAAAGAACCTTGACTCCTTGCAGAACTGGTTGCAAGCAAAACAAGTCCCCATTCACAGCAAAACCCTTCAGCCCCCAGCTTTTCTAGGCATGGACAGGTGGTGCTGAGCTCCAGATGTTTCCCATTAGCAATGGCCCATGTGTGGGGGGTGGTTATAAAATGTGCCAGAGCAGGAAAAGTGTTGTCTGTAGGCTCCCTGGTGACTGCTTGGGGCACCCTCTGTTTTTACAGGGTATGTACTCTGGGTTCTTTTTCTCTGTTTGAGAAATATGAGGGGAGAGCTGGTGTGTGCTTTTCTTTAGGATTTGATCATTTTATTTCTACATGTGATGGAAGTAATGCACAAAGTGCTGGTAGGTGAAGAGGTTGCTTTGAAAGCTTACTAGGAAAGGCAATGACTTCTGTGTTGTATCTGACTTGCACTAATAAGGTAAAAAGTAAAATCCATTGCTGTTATTTGAACAGTAACTGAATGTATTTGCTAATCAAATGTCATCAGATGATACCTATAGTCAGTGCTTCTGTGTGTGAGATTGGGGTGGGGGAGTGCAAGGGATGAGCAGAACTAATGCCTTGGATAAAGAAAGGAAAAGATGGTTAACCTACCTGTGTGACTAATGCTAGATTCCTTTCTCTCTGCCCTTCTTTCTCTAATAATGCAGGCCAGTATCAGCTCTACCTGTCCTGTTTCATATGGTGAAATGGGTGACTGGGACAACAGTGATGAATTCATTCAGCGACTGGATTTTTCTAGTTGTGGTGAAGAGAGTGAAGGCAGAAGTGTAGATGAGGAGGATGTGCAGAGCTCAAGCCCTGCCAGGAGCTGTGAGTTCCAGCAGTGGCAAAGCAGCCGTCCTCTACCAGCAACCCCTCAGGGAAAGCTCAGTGAGATTTTCCTGAACAGCACAAAAGCCTGGATGAGTCCTACCCTGAATGCTTCCCCAGCTATGAGCAAGAGACAGGGTAATGCTGAGACACCACTGCACATCACCTGGAAAAAGCTGCAGCTGTGTGACACCCCGCACACCCCCAAGGTAATAGCATGTATCTACTTTGTGTGAGCAGGCAAGGTCTGTGGACTCACTGGGTGATGAGGGGACCTGTAGAAAGCATTTTTTTCAATGTTACTATTGTTAGACTTCTACTCTTGCCCTAGAAACCATGGGCTCTTTAGCTGTGGAATGCTAGTGCCAAGCTGCTGCTAAAACCTTTTAGCTGGCGTTGGGTCAGCCTGACTTGGAAAAACAAACAAGCAGCTATGTGCCTTGGCTGCCTAAGTGTCCCTTGCACACTGCTTAGGAGTGTGGACGTGTATAGCTTCTCTGTAGGAAGCGTGCACTGGACTCCCGGACAAATACATATATCTCTCTTCAAGGAACTCATCGTTCTGGGGGCGCCTGGATTCAGGCAGGTACTCTGACTGCTCTGTTCAGCACACTGTGATGTAAGTGGGTTTTCCTTTCAGGGAAAAGTGGAAACACTGTTGTAGCTGGGCTGTACTTTGGCAGGTCTAAGTGACCTCCTGCTAGCTTGTCTGGTGATGTTGATTCTTTCTTTGTGAAACTGAGCTGCTCAGTGAATTTGAGGAATGTGGGTCTTTGCTCTGAGTAGCAAATCAATGTGTGCTTGTGGAGGAAGGTTAACCTGTCTTCCTCGATGTCTGTCCTAAAACGTGACTTAACTACTGCGTCTCTTAGCAGAATGATCCCAGGCCACGTTTTCTGTGAAATGTCTTCTGCAGGATACACTGTGTCTGCCTTTTAGGTTTTGTAAGCACAAACGGAGACCTAGGGCCAGCTTCTCGCTTTCTAGATAACTTCTCTTGTCTTCCCTGGCTTCTGTCATTCATAACTTGCAATGAAATGTTTCTCAATATTTCTTCTCGACTAATAGACTGGTTGCTCCTTTAAGTGGTACACAAAAGATCAGTGTGCTTTTAGTACTTCTGAGCTATGGTTTTACTTCTGTCTCTTTCCAGAAACCTCATTGTGTGGAGACAAGGATGAACCTATAGCCATGTATGTCCAGCTCTGTGGCCATGTTTACTGAGGAATGGCCTGCTGTTCTCTAGTGAAAAGAAACGAAGTGGCTTCACTTCAAGAATTTCTTCCCTTTCTTATGAAATCTCCCTGAATCTCATCTGCAAATACACGAAATACCTTGTATCTCTTCCAGGCCAGATGGACTGGGCGCTTTCAGGGCGTGCTTCTGTGTATATAACGTGCTGGCTAGATGCATTGTTGCATGTTGCCAGTGGTTAGTCACCTTGTAGCCCATGAAAAGCAATTGCACTCAATCAACAATACCTTTTCCTTTGCTATATTCTGGCAGAAATATCTTGGTTTCCAAACACGCTGCAAAAGGTGGGCTTTAAAGGTCCTGAACCTGCTCATAAAAAAAGTTGGGATTGTTGATCTTGGGACATTTGAAGGTGAGATAAAAGGCTAAGACAGCAGAGCCACATCTAACTGCAGAAAGATGAGCAGGGGAGCCACAGCTAGGATGCATGGCAGAGGAGGCAGATAATTGTACTTTGTAGTCTTGCCCAATCATAGAACCAATTTCTAGAGCTAGTTATGGTAGCTGCCTTCCACTGTATGGCAGCAGCTAATCTCAGATGATGCTACAAGAGACAAGTCTGCTTGATTATGAAATAGAGCCCTAGGTGAAGAGATGAGAATTGCATGCATACAGCAGCAGGCTGCAATGGTATTTTAGATCCCTTCCCTGATGTGGCTATACTAGAACACAGCCAAAATTCTACAGAGCTTCTATGCTGCTGGATAAATTGAGCTTGGACATAAACTGCTTTTAATACATCCATGTGCCAAACTTTTCCATCTAAGAGCAAGGAATGCAGATCAGAGGCTAAGTGATCAAGAAACACTTGCAGGGTGAGAGTAAACCAGTAGCTGAACTTATAAGCATGGTATAGAAATAGCTCTCATGGATCTAGATTCAGGAATGCAGCATGAATTAGGTAGATGCTGGGTAGTGCATGCAGCTCTATGGGATTTTGTCTTGAAGTACTTTCAATGAGAGAATGGAGGAATTCCAGGTATGATCCTGGAACCACTTTTCACAGGAGCGAGACTACTTTCAGATCGAAAAGATTTGGGAGTGTCTCTGTCTTCACAAGGAGAGTTCCAGGTTCTTGAAAAGCTTTTCCTTAGAAGAAATATGGTTTAAAAACATTTAGACTGTATGCCATTCTTCTGAAGCTGAAACAAATCAAACTCAACTTCTTTTCAAAGAGCTGACTACTGAAGGAGTTCAATCATGGAAAGAAAGTAGATTATTTTTTGGTCTTCATATCAAGACTGAATGTTTCTCTGAATTTATACTTCACTCAGTCCAAGGTTTTGAACAAATAGGTAAAAATCTAATGGCCTCTCTCTGTGGGAAGATGAACTACAGAAGATCCAAAAATTCCTTTGGGAATTAAATTTCTGAACTTCTGGGGTTTCTTCTTAATGAGGATTCTCTTCTGGTCAATTTTCCAGTAGCCAAATACAAATTTCTTCCAACTTCTGAATCCAGAGGTAATTTAGATGATGATCTATCTCATTTCTTGACAAACCCATCCTGAACGAAGTGATACAACACTCCATGCTTGGTGGAACTGGGTCTTCCATGTTAATGCAGCATGTGATGCAATTTCTGTGACTCTGTAGGTGGGAGAGATGAGCAGCTGTCTCTTTTTGAAGACTATGCTTGCAAAATGGCTCTGCAGGCCTTGCCCAGGTGAGCAAGGAATAGCCAGAAAGGGCTTAGCAAGGAAAAGAGTTTCCTTCTTCCACAAAGTATTATCAGGACTAAGTTGGGGATTCCTCCCCTGAGAAGGGAGCTGAGCACTCTTTGATGTGCAGGAGAGCAGATGTTTTATTCTGGCATTGCAGCAACAGAAACCCTTTTTCTGGATTATCTGCCACTTTTTTTTTTGTTTTCTCCTCAATGCAGAGCCTGTTATCAAGGGCAGCTTATACTTCATCTGAGACAAAGGTCCCACCCAAAGGCTTCCGACATCTGAGATTTACTCCTGGTGCTGACTTGGAGGACTCTGCCCAAGCTCCTCATGTCAACATTAATCCCTTCACACCGGAGTCGTATCGACAAATGCTCTTCCTTCCTAATGGCAAGCGGAAGACCAGAGGAGAGCTGTAAGTGATCTATGCTTACATAACAGGCTGGAACCAGACTTGAAAGAGATAAGCAATGATGGGCATGTTTAGCACCTGGACTTACTTGCTCACAATGAGTCATTCGCTTCTATAGTACTTATAGGTGCAGAGCAAACATTAGCAGGCATATGAAGGCAATAGAAATGTAAATAAAACTGATCTCCTTAGTTTGGAAATGTGAGTGGGACATCAACAGGTAACCTTAGTGCTATGGCTGTCTGAAAAAATTGTACCTTTTTTCAACCATGGGTAGAATGGAGCTAGATTCAGTTATGCACATATTCATAACTTCAGAGAAATGTTGTCCATGTTTGCATGTAATACAGCATTTAAAATGAGTATAGGTTGTTGCTGACCGGCAGGAGTTCTGGTTCTGCATTAACCAAGACACAAACTTTGTTAAATCCCTGTGCACTACAACAAAGTTACCTTCTTTCATAGACCAAGTGAAATAGATACTCATCTGGGTATCCCTCTTGAGCACACAGCGAGGCAGTTTTGTCCTTCTAGGAACTTGCTTTCAAAGGTCTTATCCCATGTAGCCTTGTCAGTGATAATGCATCCAGGAGAATGATGCCCCTGAAACATGCTCCTCTGTCCTTTGGCTGCTACAGAAGCTGGTATGTAGAGGCTTTTTGAATGGAAACAGATTACCTTGCACAGTATTTAAGGCCTCAACTAGGAACTCTTTTGTGTATTAACACTCTGCAAACTGCATCTTTAATTAAAATGTATAAAAGTTTGGAGATTTGTTCTGAAAAATGTTTTCATTCTAAGCGTTAGTTGGATTGTTATACTGAAAGGAATTTCTGTACTGCACAGAATTTCCTAAACTTCTGTTACAGGAGGAAACCTGATCCAAGAAGCCAGACAGAACAGGAGCTTCCTATAAAGGTGAGTGTCTGTGCATCCACAGGGAGGATAAGATGCTTGTAAATGTTTGGTGCTTGGCGAAGCTTATTCCATTGTTGGAGTGTATTTCATGGCATTGGGACAGAGAATGAATGCTTAGCACAGAATAATTCCAAGATGAATGTTTTAATGTTTGCTTGAGACAACAAATTCTGTAATTATTCTTATCTCTCAATGAAATCGGTGCTTGTGAAGATCTGAAACTCTGACAAACCTAGAACTTACTGATTTTAGTCAGGAGATTTTTTTTTTTTCCCTACATGATCTTATACAGTTCCTCCTGAGGAAGCCAAATGATTATAGTGTTGAGTTAGTGTAAATGCTGACTGTGCCTTTGCAGGCTGGAAAAACAGGTGTATTGCTCTTCCTACAGATCAGTGTACTGAACATTTTTGGATGTGAACAGAACGTGGCTTCTCAATTACAATTAATTATGGACCTGCCCTGCAAAGCCACAAAGTCTGAGATGAAAGTCTTTGTGGATAAGTACTGAGGGTGAAGTTTCAGTTGCAGCAGTCATAGTGGAAAACCTCTGAAAAAATTCTATGCTCTTCCTCAGTAGGGAAATACGCATCTGGGGAGGTGCCTAGGGGTCCAAGAGAAGGCCTCATTATAGCTTAGCTCTAGGACAGTAAACACCATGTTGCAACATGCAACCAATTTCTCTTGTGTTGCCAATGCCTACGCTTTGGTGGCAAACCTCAGTGGCAGAGTGGCCTGGCTGCAACAGGCTGGGTTCAAGGTCTTATATACCACTAGCTGTGCTGGCAGAACTAGGCAGCCTTTGTGGGAACCTGTGTTCTACAGCCTTCCTCTTTCCCAGCTTTATCTGTAGGGAAACTACTCATTCAGATGGCTTCTGGAAAGCAAGCCAAGCCTGAGTTAAATATTCACGTTGAGGTGAAGTTAAAATCTCACTTTTCCTGAGCAACCCCTGTAGCATCTTGTGCAAATAGGCTGAATTGCTCATTGCAGTTGATTTAATGAGGCTGACCGGGCTAACGGCGCCCTCTAACGGACATTGCTGGTATTGCAGGGAGAAACTGCAGCTGCCGAGCCACGCTGCTGCCAAATGATATCCGGGGCTATCACAACTACTGTTGTTGTCCTTGGCCTCAAATAACTCGTGACTCGCAGAAATTCTGCTCAAGTGATGATTATATTGAGTATGTAATATCTGTATAAAATTATATACTAGGAGGAGGTATCATTACACTCTGAGCTTTATAATGTGCTGTGAAATACAGCTGCCTCATGAAATACAACCTGTTGTGAAGGGCTGTTGATTCATAAGGGCCATGTCATGCTGGCGATGAGAACCATTTCTATTTCCACCCTTTAAGGTCGTATCCATGTACTGCAGCAGTGGTTTCAGTGGAGACCCTTGTGAAGTGTGAACCACTGCACTTGTAAGGGAGGCAGGAAGGTAAAGAAAAATCAGGGTTCACTTCCATATTGCTCACTTCATACTCCATTGCTTATCTCTTTCTACTTACCTTCCCTGCAAGCAGACATCACTTTACAGGCAGTATCAGCAGCAGCTGTTTCCCTAGTGGCCATTATGGTAGCAATAATGACATTGCAGCTGCTCTGCAGGCCCTTTGTGGAGAAAGGCTCCTTGTGTGAAATCGCTGGGAATACAAATAGATACACTGAGACCTGCGAACTTGCCCATTAGTCTACAGCTGATGCTACAAACCTGGTGACAGCCTGAACTTACGCAGACTGTCTTTGCTGCAGGCAACCTCAGCTGTCAGAGTGAAGCAGCTCTTATTAGCTGAGGCCACGTCATGGCAATGCATCAACCTTTTCTCCTGAGCTCAAAATCAGCAATAGCTCTTCTTTTAAACACAAGTTTACTACTGGAGTCTGGCTAACTAAGGTAGTAGATTTCTCCCTATCAAGAGTGGTAACAGGTTCTCTCAACCCTGCAGTAGCAGGGCAAAAGGCAAGTGTGTTGTTGTTGTTGTTTGCTGTTCATCCCTGACTGACTCCCTGAGCTATGGGTTGAGGAACTGACAGGGGTGCAAGAGAGGTATGATGGCAGTAAACCAAGGAGACTTAATCACATGTAGCTAACTAGACTACAGCTCTCCTTAGCTACAATTTCCACTTTTATGGCTAGTAAGTCAGGCCTTTTTTATTTTTTTTAAAGGCAAAACAACCACCCAGAATCAGAATCAATCATGTTGGGAGAGACCTCCAAGATCATCCAGTCCCACCTATCACCCAGCCCTGTCCAATGAACTAGGCCATGGCACTAAGTGTCTCATCCAGTCTTTTCTTGAACACCTCTAGGGATGGAGATTCCTCCATCTTACTGGGCAGCCCATTCCAGTAACAAATCATTCTCCCTGTGAAGACCTTCCTCCTAAGATCCAGCTTTTACCTCCCCTGTGTCCTCTTGATCTGTTGCTGGTTGCCTGGGAGAAGAGACTTCAGGTAGTTGCAGACAGCTATGAGGTCACCCCTGAGCCTCCCCTTTTCCAGGATAAACAACCCCAGCCCCCTTAGTTTCTCATAGGGCTTGTGCTCCAGGCTCCTCATCAGCTTTGTTCCCCTTCTCTGGAATAACCTTTTGTGCAAACAAGGTCAGGATGACCTTTGTTAGGTGGGCATAAAACCCTCCAACCAACCAAAGGCAATAGTATTTCAAAAAGAACTGGCAGCACACCTGCATGCATGCCTGGATGAACAGCCAGAATGGGAGAAAAAAAAGCATGGGTGCTCTGACAGCGAGTGATAAATAGCTCTAAAAAGACAACAGATGTTATCTAGGTCTTTCAACTCATACCTGTCTTTGCTGGTTTTGTGACCTTGTAGAGATACCTTCTGAAAGAGAGCAATATGGTTTCCCGCTATAAGAAAGAGTTCCTGGAACTGGAAAAGATTGGTGTGGGGGAATTTGGCTCTGTCTACAAGTGCATCAAACGTCTTGATGGATGTGTTTATGCCATCAAACGCTCCAAAAGGCCTCTGGCAGGATCCTCAGATGAGTGAGTGTGCTGACAGCTGAAATGATGGGCATGTTCTTGGGAGGTGTGATAGGGAAGGAGGGAGTATGGATCTAAAGGTATTTGAAGGGTGACATGAGCAAAAAACTGTCAACTGTTGCACTCCCAAGTGAGAGTTGGGAGAGTGGGGGAAGTTGTTGCTTTAAGACCAGTGGGTATAAATGCTTGAGAAAGGGAGGAAGCTATGTGTGTTGTAAAGTGAGACAACACTTACCTGAACTCATCATGTTCATGCAGATGTTCTCTTGAATAACTGCTAAATAGATAATTTGTGATATGTCCCTGCCCTGTGGTATGGCCAGCACTGCTCACGTGTGCTAACCAGCTAGAGCTGTCTTGCATGCTAAACAAAATTCTTTTAACAAAAACCTCGCTCAGTGATTTCTTTAGCTTTCTTCTTTTGACAACTGCTCATCACAGCTGAGCAAGGGCAGGTTTTGCTTCAGCAGCTGCGAGTGCCACTCTGTCTGCTGAAATCCAGGAGAAAGTCTTGAACACCTCTGCTTTCCCACACTCAATCTAGGCTGAAAACTAGGGCTCATGGTCCCAAGCAGGTCTCTGGCACTTGGTCACCTCTCCTTTCTCTGTGTGCCCTTCCCTAGGCAGCTGGCTCTGCGTGAGGTTTATGCTCATGCTGTCCTTGGATACCACCCCCATGTTGTGCGCTACTACTCGGCGTGGGCAGAGGATGATCACATGATTATCCAGAATGAACACTGCAATGGTAAGAGCTGTGGCATTGCTCAAGGCTGAGATTTTGGGATAGGTGTGGTTACTTTCTTTTATACTTGGCTTCTGACAAAACAAACTACCAGGCCTACAGCTCCATGAAGAATACAGTAAGGGGTCAATATTTAGACAAATCTCTGAATGGTGCCTGTGTTACAAGAAGTAAACTCCCTCTGATTTGTGAGGTTTTAAAACTGATCATCTGTGGTGGCTGACCTAGAGAAATATGCTCCATGCTAATGCTGAAGAGCTGCACCTGGGGCTACCTAGATAGCCTCAAAAGCAGCTAACTTCAGTGCCATATATCTTGGAAACACCTGTTCTTAATACAGGAGTAATGGTTTAGAATGGCTGCCTAGTTGAGAAGGTGGTACCTTGTGTCTTGGTTAGAAAAAAGAGCGCCACAGCTGCACAGGAATGGAGCTAAACAATGATGTAAAGTGTAAATGGGGTGCTGCAGGCAGGATAGTGTGTTCTTATTTGAGTCTTTCCTTGGCCATTCTGCTGTTTGGAAGACACTGAAAGATACACCTCTGGCTACCAGAGAAGCTGAAGGCAAATAAGTAGCTATCATCACTCATCAAGCCCCAAGACCTCAGGAGCAGTTGAAAGATGAGAGCTACTTGGGGTAATGGCAGAAGTAATTGAAATGCAGTGCTAGTTCCTGCAGCATTGATGGGGTTTTTTTTTGTGTTTTAATGGATGAACACCTGAGGCTGAGGGTGGGGGGGGAAAGGATGAAAAGCAGGCTGGTGGAGAGAGAGGCCATGGTACTTGCTAGTTCTGAAATGAAGTGCTTTAATGGAGACCCCCAAAACTGTGTCAAACGTTTCATTCTTCAATCAAAAATCTGAATTTCCTTGCTCCACTGTTCATATACCTTTTTGCCTGCAACCATGACAACTTTTTTTTTCCTCTCCACTGTTCCTTTGTAGCAGTATCACTATGAAGTCAGCCCTCCTGGTACTGCAGGTAGAACTGCAGATGCTCAGTCATGGGCAAACAAGAGGCAAGATGCTTTGAGGCAATGGAAAGGCTGAAGCCAAATGATGATGTCCAAGTTTGATCACTAAAACACACATTGCCAGTCTGCTTGGGATTTGTGACTACCAAGCCTGTGAGCTCTGTGGGCAATAATTTCAACTAAGCTATTTGGAACATGCAGCTCCACAATGTCTTTGTCAGATTTCAAACTGACTGTTTTCACCTAGGTGGGAGTCTTCAAGACGTGCTTCTGGAAAATGCAAAGCTTGGTCAGTATTTCCCAGAAGCAGAGCTGAAAGAAATATTGTTGCAAGTCTCCATGGGGCTGAAATACATCCACAACTCTGGCCTTGTGCACCTGGATATCAAACCTAGTAAGTACAGTACACTCATCCTTTGTGTGCCCTCCAGGGGATCTGAAGTAGGACTTTGATGGAACTTATTATAGTGCTTCACAGGATGGAGTTTCTTGCCCTAAAATGTAAATGGCTTGGTTTTTTTAAAATCTTGGCACTAAAGCTGCTCCAAAACAGAGCCTTCTCTGACAATTGGCAGTGTTATACTCCTGTTCAATGATCTTCATAATCCTGGCTTACAAGAATCATTTTTATAGTAGTGGAGCAAGTAGGGCTGCTAATGAAGACAAGGACTTCCTTATTTTCTGTTACCTTGTTGCCCAACATTTGACCTTTCTATGGAAAAACTGGACTGAAGTGAATATTTACTGTACCTACCCTGAGAGGGGTTAAATTAATGCAAAAAATAGTTATATACTTTCATCTGTGCAGCTGAGGATGGGCACCTCCAGGGAAATGCTCCCCTCCCCAGTCACATGGTTGCACTGAAGCAACTCTTCAGTGCTAAAATTATGCTTCTGGCTTGCAGACAAAAGGAGGGGAAGAAAAGTTGGTTACAGTAGGGTATTTTATAGGGAATATACAGTTGTTTGCTGAATACGTGAGCTGGGCAGAAAGCAGATGAGAAGCATGTGCATAGCTCCTCTGGCAGCAAAACTTAACTACCTTGTGTGATGGTTTGGGTGTTTACTGCCCCCCACACCTTTAGAAATTGCCCAGACTAGACTCAGCCAGCTCTGGAAATTGAAGCTTTATATTTACAGCTTAGTGCAATATACAAGCAGGTATCTACAATATATACAGTTATATACAGAAATACACAAGTTAAAAAGTAATACAGAAACACAACAGTCCTCCCAGAAACCTGAGTCCCCACGAGGAGCTCACACTGACTTTCCACCTCTCCTCCCACCCCTCTACCTTACCCCAGATCTTGCCTTATGTATAAGGTAGTACAGAGGGTTGGCCGGGGGGTTAGGAAGCAGGTGGATTACTCGCACAGATGGCAGGTTAGGTTAGAGAGTGAAAGAAGTTCAGCCCAAAGCCTAGACAGCAACTGTGTTATCTATGTGTTCTTGTTCTTATACATCTCAGCAAGCCTATGAGTGAAGTAGATATCATCGTTTTCTTCTCACAGCCTGTAATCTAATTCTTCTCACCAAAACATTCTAGCTAGCTTCAAACTAGCACACCTTTGACAACTAGTATTTTTACAAACTTATCTGATGACTGATAACATTGTTGCTAAACTTCACTGCCTTGCAGGTAATATCTTCATCTGTCACAAACTGGCAGTTGAGAGCCCTGCTGGGCAGGAAGAGAGTGACAGTGAAGATGAACTCACTTCTGGTGTGGTGTATAAAATTGGTAGGTTTCAGTGTGCTTTACAACTGCCTTAAGATTAGAGTTGCTCATTACTGCTTGATTTTTCTTGATGACTGAGGAGACTTGCATAGAAAACTGATAGCTATGGCAAGTAGCAGAGGCATTCAAGATGATGCTAATTCCTTGAAGGAGATAAGTCTTGGAAACAAGCATGTGAGCTTTCTAGACCCAGACTCCTGAGTAGGAGCAAGCTTGTTCTCTTAGGCACCAGAGGAATCAGGAAATACTAAGAAATGCAGGGATTTTTATTGATGGAGGAGATATACATCAGTTTGCGCCATTAGTTGCTTATTCTTTTTCAGGTGACCTTGGCCATGTGACTTCAATAACAAACCCCCAGGTGGAAGAAGGAGACCGAAGGTTCTTGGCCAATGAGATTTTGCAAGAGGTACAACTGCTGACAGGGTGAAATCATCATCATATTCCTTGCCTTATCTTCTTATTTGGCTGTGAAAAAGGCAAAACTAATATCTTGCTATTTGGCCTTGCCATGTAAGCATTTGAAATAAAGTTACTTAAGATTGCTGCTGTTCTCCCTATGAGGGACAAATGGGACAAACCCTTTGAGTTACACACCTAGCTAGGATTAAACTACTGGATGTGATTACTGAGGAATATATGCCCCCAGACAAGTGCCTGATCAGGTAGCATAGAGAAGTGGGACTTGGTTGACTGCAGTTCAGACACTCCTGACAGTTGAAAAAAAAAAAAGGATATCAGTATGTAACAAGCAGCTTGGATGTGCTCATAGGCTCTGGTATTCAAGTAACTGTATCTTTGTGCTGCAAGTGGATTTAGGAACTGAGGCCAATGCTTTACATGCAGTTGGTCACTTGAGTTTGGGTATGGCTAGCACTTTGCCTTTGAAATCTGGAGGTGTGCACCTCCTGTGCTAATCGTAATGTGGACTGCAGGCTCCTCATAACTGGGTAAAAGATAATGTACTGTTTAATTTGATACCAGTTTGGACTGGTAATTATGTTTTTATCCTAAAGAGTTTTTTAAAAAGCTAATTGGGATGGTGAAGGTGGTGTCATACACATAGCTAGTCAGATGGTAATTTTTTTGAGTTGGTATCTCAACCCACCTTTGTTCAGCATAGCAAGAAAATCCCTTTCTACAACTTGTTATCTTCTTCACAGGATTACTGCTATTTGCCAAAAGCAGACATATTTGCCTTGGCACTCACAGTAGCTCTAGCAGCTGGTGCAGACCCACTGCCTCACAATGGGGACATGTGGCATCACATCCGCAAAGGCAATATCCCATCAATCCCCCAGAAGCTTCCAACCTGCTTTCTTGAACTCCTTGAGGTGAGGAAGTAGCCTCAACAGGATGGAGGCTTTTCCAGTTGGTGTATGACAGAGGGCATGTTAAAATCCTGAAATTCTTTGCTTTCTAGCTCATGATCCATCCTGACCCAGTGGAAAGACCTTCTGCTACAGCTCTTACTAAACATCCAGTTCTCTGTCCTTCACGTGGAAAAGCTGCACAGCTCCAGAAGCAGCTAAATGTGGAAAAGCGCAAGACTGCCATGCTGGAAAGGTAGGGCTGGCTTGGGCACAAAAGGGAGAAGACATGAGTGCATCAACTGCTGGTCTTCAATGTAGGGTGATAGTGCTAGGACACCCAGCATAAAGTATCCAATCAGCTCCTGTGTCTGGAGCTAGGAGAGTGATGGGGCTCTAACGGAGTTGTTCCCAGGTAGCTGTGGAACATTTCTCATTTAGCCAATTCCTCAAAACCACAGTAGAGAAACTGCACTCTTGCTACAACTGCTGGTGCTTAGAAAATACTGATACAACATGCAGTCAGTGGGCAGATGAGGAATTGATGCTGGACTGAGAAAGTGGTCTAGGACAGAAGAAAGTATCAGATGGTAGCAGGCATCTGCTTTCCCTTGGCTCCAACTTGCTGCTTTTGGTAACCACGTTCTGTGGTGCCGGTGTCTTCAAACTGTGCCACCACCCTTTTTAGTGCAGTAGGTTTTTTCATGTAGATAAGGAAGCATGTGCTCTGGCAGCATAACAAGTGTTGGCAGGATGGAAGGCAACACAAGAGAAGCATGTGCCTTCATTAGGTATTTGTGCTGCACAAGATGGCACTGATCTAAGCACCACCATTCAAAATATCTGAAACAATGGGAGAAAAACTGAGGTAAGAACTCAACACACTAGTGCCAGTGTGTGTCTGACCTGATGCATAGTTTTCCTTGGTGTAGCTTCAGAGCAGTTCTATTCCAAAGCAGAAACTCCAGAGATACCTGCAGTAATCTTCATGTTGCCCTCTGAGGTGAAAATTTACTGCTCTCCAGCAGTGCTGAGTACTGCAGCAATTCTGTTGTGCAAGATTGTTCATAGCTTTCTTCTGTAGCTGATGGGGATTCATGCATGACATGGTTTCCTTCCTCTCCTCTCCCTTCCATCTTCCCCATGCAGGGAACTTAAAGCAGCTCGCCTTGCCCAGACTCTCAGGAAGGACCAGCCCTTAGGAAGTGTCAAGTTGCAAGATTCTGAAACTTCTAAGCAGAACAGCAAGCGCCTGGTGGGAGGGAAGAGCTGTCGCTCATTTAGCTTTACTTTGGGTTACTGAACTTTTAAGTTGTCCTGAAATGCTCTGGCTGATGAATGGCCCTGTGAAAGCAGAGGGTCCCCACAGACCAATATCCCTTATTAGCACTCCCTGTTGTGGTTTTTGGTTCCCTTGTTAGTTATGAGATGTTGTCCAAGGGAAGGATGACTGACTTGTGAGATTTAAGATTATTTTCCTTAGTCTCTTACCTGTTTAATTTCTTGAGTAACTGGTTTTGTCCTAGATTAAGAATGATTTTGCCATGGAAGGCAAAGAATGGCATCTCTTCCACTGGTTTTCCTCTTCCTTTAGTTGGCCCCTGTTATTGATGTTTGTATGTCTTAACTCTAGTCACCTGCATATCTTGAGAGGTGAGATAGTGCCTGTATGCAGAAATGCCTTCTATAGCTGGGTCCTCCTAAAAGTGGAGTAGTGAGAATTATGATAGACAGTTTTAACTGTCTCAGGAAGGAAATTTGTTAGACAACAGGCTGGGATTTGGGATGGAACTGGAGTGGCATTTCATTGAGAGGTACAAGGAGTAAAAGGCAACACTGAATCAAGGGGGTTTACTGGTGGAAGTTGAGAGAAAGCTTCCCCTCCCTCAACTTTCTGGAACAAGCGTGTGGCTGTAAGTGTCCATAGACTAGCCTGTGATGCCTGACTTGTTTCATGTCAGCCGGCAAGGACTCTGCTTTAGGTAGGGAAGGTGACAGTGGTGTGCTGGTAGGGGTGGGTGCCTTACCCGTGCCCCTCCCGCTATCTTCGGCGTGGTGCAACTGCCTGCTAATGGCAGCCGCATAGCAAAGCTGCAAGGAAATCAGGAAACGCTTCTTAGGCCCCACATGTTTGAAGCTGCCTGTGTTAAGAATGTGTTTAGTGTTTGCTGCGCCTCTCCTCCTGGCTTAATGGAGTCCTTGTCGGCTGTATGTCGAGCGCTGGGAGCGGCATGTGGATTGCACTGTGACTAGGAAGAGCCTCCAGTGGGAAACTCGGTTATTTTGGAGTACTGAACTTTGTTCTCGAGTGTTGGGACAGTGATGGCTTTTAAACTGTTACAATTATCCTTTAAGAAGCGAAACGTGCTAATAAAGATTTTAATCCTTTTACCTATAACGGAGTGATTTGGTTATTTCCCCCCCACCCTTGTGGGTCTCCTTCCCCCGCCACACGAGAAATCTCACCCCGCGGGCGGCTGGGGACTACAGCTGGGCGCTGCCTGCAGCGGGAGGCCCCTCCTGTCCCCGCACACGTTCGGTCCCCCCCGCCTCCGCACGCCGCCTCGACCCGGCCACCCCGCGGTGCGCTTCCCTCTTCCCTCCCTCTCGTCCGCTCTCCCCAGCGGGCCCCCTCAGAACCTCCGCCGTAGAGAGGGTCGGGTTTTCACCCGGACCCTTTTTGACAGGACACTGCGCGCCTTTTCCGCTTCCGGTGGTGTGCTAGTCCTGTGGCGGGAGAGGTACAGAGGGCGAGGGGGTCGGGGCGAGCGGGGGCCTTGGCCGGTAGGACGAGGCTCCTCCTGGCGCTTCACTACCCTTGCTTTTTCCTCCGCAGGAGCGACGGCAGCATGTTGCGGCGACCGGCGTGGCAGGTAGGGCCGGGCGGAGGGCTGGGGGCTTTGAGAGACTGTTGAATGGTTCCCTGAGGGAGCAGCACTGGGGACGGGCTCACTTCAGGCCCTGGGGCCGGGCTGCGGCCCTGGCAGGAGTTTGGTTCTGACTTTACGGCCCGAAGGTGGCTGCACCGCACCGCCCGGGGGCCGTTGCTGAAAGCTGAACGGCCGTGGAGAGCGGGCGGCGGCGAGAAGAGGCAGCTTCGGCTCCTCCTCAGCCCGCCGCGAAGCTCGTAGTAACTTTGTCGTCACGGAAACACCCTTTCACTGCCGCCACCTCGTTGCAGCACGGAAACGTGCGAGGGCAACGGGGGAGCCCGGAGCTGCGCCTCCGGAAAGGTGAGTCGCTCACCTCCGCAGAGCGGGCTATAAGGCCCGAAGGAGCGCTCTGTAGCTGGGCCGTACATTCGCAGTGCCTCGGGTACGCGCTCTGCGAGCGGCCTGACTACGAGGCCCGGCCATTGCTGCTGGTGCCTTTACCGCAGCGCTTGAATTGGCATAGACGTCAGCGAACCGCGCAGACATTCCCAAGGACTTCCGTCTTGCGAGTTGCGTTTCCCCTGACGTAGCTTCTCTGTTCAACACAGGACTGTTAATTTTCCTTTCATTTTTGATTTTTTTCAACCACTTGTTAGATGAGCTTTTCTACAGTTCTTGCTCATGAGCCTCTTGCAGGGTGTTCTGGGCTTTTTTCCTCATTTTTTTTCCTAGCATGTATTTGGCAACAACAAGCCATTTGTTTTTCTTTTCACTTGAGTTTTGCTGTTGCACTCAGGTTTTTGTGGCCTTGATTTTATTGTTTGCTTGGGAATGAGGGGTTATTTGCATCATACTGCTTATGGCAATGGATAGATCACATCTTTTTTGTTTCTGAAGTGAAGCAGAAGGTTGATGAAGTGAAAAAAAACAAAACCTCCTTGTTTTCCAAAAACTGAAGCTAAGCCAACTATGCAACTTTTCCACTTCAACCCCTCCCTCCTTTTTGATGTAGTATAGAAAAAGAACAGTTGCTGTGTTTTCCTAAAACAATTGCTGCAGATGTAACATCAGGGCATGCTTTTTCTCAGGCAGCTTTTTAACCTCAGTTCAACCAGATAGTCTTTGAATAATCCTGTTGGCTTTTTAGCTAAATGGATTTCTTCCCTCAGTTGCCACAAGTGTCTGGAAAAGAATGCACTTGCAAAGCCTCTGTAAGTGTTCAGAAAACAAGGTTTAAAAGCATGTGAATACTGTTTGTACTTTGTCTTGGATACCAACATGTGTCTGTTCTTTCAGGTGCTTCGCCAGTTTGTAAGGCATGATTCTGATACAACTGGCTCATTGGTACTTGAAAGATGTAAGTAGCTCCCGAGGTGAAACTTAGCAGTTACTGTCTGTGGCTTTTTGTGTGTTTTAGCATGGCTGAATGAGAGAAATAGATAGAATGATAGCTCATGTTGTTTCAAACAGAATCTGGAGTAGCTTCTTATCTAGTCTTTGTCAAGTCTAGCTGCCTTCAAGAGAAGGAAAAAAGCTCTGGTATGAACTACACCTGTAAAAAGTAGGTGTTTGTGCTTTATCAATGGCAGTGAATCAGATGTACTGTTGTGATCTCTAATATTTGCCTTTTAGATGTCTCACTTGTTTCTCAGGCTGACATGTGCCTGGGGGACTTGCTTGGGTGCTGCTGCCTCAGACTGATTTGTTCCAGGTGTGCACTTCAGACTTTGCCATTGAGTTCATGTGCTTATTGTGCAATAGAGATTCTTTCCTGATTTTTTTTTTTTTTCCTTGAAAAAGGATGAAGGAATAACTTATGTCCAGCTAGTTCTGGTACTTGTGTAAAACCCAGTAACCTCCTAATTCAAATGATGAGGTGTGATAATGCAGCTTTGCTGTTTTAAGGACAACAAAATGTAACTCCATGTTTTTATCATAACAAGAAAGTGCAGTTTGAGGAAAGTAAATGAAAAATAGTTTCAAGTGGCATATGTATGTCTGTGAAAAGTGTGCCAAAGTAACAGAAAGAATAAAGAACTTTGGACTTTCTAAATTAGTTTGTTTAGCAGTTAATATGATATTACAGGCACAGTCTCAAACAGCTGTAGGGCCTGAATAAGCTAAAAGTCATAAGAACCTGAAAAATGTGGGAAGTCGTCATATCAGCCTGTGACAAAAGCTGCCAGGTTATGCCTTGCTACAAAGCATCATCATTCATTTATATGCGTCTTTGCTTTCTGATCTTTCAGCCATGAATCGTGTTCAGTTACTTGGTCGGGTTGGACAGGACCCTATCATGAGGCAAGTGGATGGCAAGAATCCTGTTACCATATTTTCCCTAGCAACCAATGAGATGTGGCGAACAGGGGAAAATGAGTCAAACCAGGGAGGTGAGTCTGCAATGAGCAACATGCTTCTGCTGTGTTCTGAGGTCAGGTCATGCATGTGTGTTCATAGCACCGTGCTTTATCTTCAGCCTGCCATGTAAATCTGTTGGATTCAGGGAAGCTCCTTTGAGGTCAGCAGAGATACTGGTGCACTTGTGTGTTTAACTGATTCCCAGCAGTATGTCATGCATAGAGATCTTCATGTTGACCTTCCTCTGGAAGAAAAGAGTGTTGAGTTGGCAGTTTTTGCTGTTTGGGTTGGCAGAGGTGTGTAGCAGGTTCCATACTCTTATTTTTCTTCCTTCTCTTGAAATACAAACAAAGATACACCATTAATGTGCAGCTACAGATGTTTTTTTCCCTGTTTTGTTCAATGTGGAGTATGTGAGGCAACAAAACCCTTCAAGTATGAGCACTGGCTTCCAGGAAAAGTGATCTCTTGTCAAAACAAAACTTCTGTGTGATACTTTAATCTGGACACAGATGAGTGGAACGTTGAGTTGTAATATGGAGCGGGATATTGGGTGCTTCTATACGCTCATTTTTGAGATCGCTTTCTTAATTCAGGAATGCCAGCATGTTGAAACTCATGTCTGAGGTTTGCCTCAAATAACAGATTTGGCATCCAGCTGTGTTACTTTTGTGTACCGTAGGCGATATTAGTCAGAAGACGACGTGGCACAGGATCTCTGTCTTCAGGCCAGGCCTCAGGGATGTTACGTATCAATATGTGAGGAAGGGGTAAGTGAAGAACAAATGTGACTGAGGGTTCAATGCCTTGGAAGTGGATTGATGTGATAACTATGGTGCTGAGTAGCTATGCTAAAATAGGAGTTCTATAAAATAATTTATCAGACCTGCTACCAACAGTTGATGCGAAGACTGTACTTACAATCAGATATGGGGCAGAAAGCAGTAGTACAGATCTCTGTCCAGTACCAAATTCCTGTTTTGTTTGTTTTTTAGTTCTCGAATCTTTGTTGAAGGGAAGTTGGACTATGGTGAATATACAGATAAAAACAACGTGAGGCGGCAGGCAACAACCATTATAGCAGGTAAGGAACAACACCCTGTACTTTTAAAGTGGAGAGGAGTTTGAGGAACTTTGTCTTCATTCTCAGTACTCATACTTGGGGATGTTAAGAGAATTGGTAGGCTGTACCACTAGATGTACTATGGCTCCGCTTGTGGAGATATAGATGAGAGCATATAATTGCAGACTGTTGCATCATTTGCTTACAAATTGATTGGTGCAGGAGGTTGAGACTCTGCTCCTTCAGTTTGTCAGCAAATTTTTGCTTCCTCTTGAAGACTAAAAGCCAAAGGCTTCACCATTTTTAAGGACCTCTGTGAAAGATGTTTTATATTGGGATAGCTCAATGGAGAATTTAGAGGGACCTCAGTCTGGTAACCAGTAGTGATAAGCACAGCTCAGAATGGATAGAGAGTAACTTATTCCTTAGGCAGACATAAAGAAGAGGAGAACTGGGAAACTCAGCTTTTAACTTGAGCTTAAAGTAGCATGAGTATTCTACATCTTGACTGTAATTAGAGACACTTGTGCAGAGGGGCTAGACCAATTGGGTACTAGAGCAAATGCTCTCTAGACAGAGGAGAAGGAAAGAAACAAACTAATGAACTAGCCACAGTTCTGGATGTATCTGCACAGCCTCTTTGAGGCAGTAGTAATCAAACCATCACATTGATGGTTCAGCTTGTGGTGCTGTTCATAAATAGCTGGAGAAGGGAAGCAAAAGTCTTCTTAAAATTAGTATTTATCCTGATGGTTTCTCCTTTGTGTTCAGTATCCCCAGACTCAGTTACTGAAGTGTGATGAAGTATGAGCTTCCTATAGTCCTGCAGGCTGATGACTTGGTGTAGTGTATACTAAAAATGACAAGGATATAACCTGTAGCTGATAGAGATAATGGCAAAAGAGTGAAACCATAATTTTAAAATGTGTCTGGTGTCTTTGGCTTTTCATCAGGTTTGGCAAACTTGTTATATTGTGTATATGGCTACCTTGAATTGTCAGCATTCTGGCAAGACAGACCAAGAGCCTTGTATCAGGCATCTTCATTTTATGGATTTCAGAGCAGAACTGTTCATATCTTTGCAGCTTATTTTAACACAAATGGGCGTTTTTGTGGGTGCACAGGCTTGCAACAGGGAAAAAAAACCCAACTAAATTTTCTTTATTTCTTTTCAGATAATGTAATTTTTCTGAGTGATGGTGGTACAAAAGAAAAGGTGTGAGGCATAAGTGCTTGGATCCAGGCCATTTAATTCCTTTTGTTTTACAGTGCTTCATAATTCTGTAATCATGTATATTATTGTAGCTTCTTTAAAGAATAAATAAAATGTTTGGTACCAATAGGGTATCTGTGTGTTTTGGTTTTTTCTTAGTGCTTTCTCTCTGTTCATCATTGTTTGGATTTCTTTTCTCTGCTCTTTAAGAGAGAAGGTAACCCAGGTGGCTATATTCTTGAACTGGTGGATCTGTAAATACAGTCACCCTTTGCATCTGCAGACAGTTTCAGGACTTCTGTCCTTGGCTGCCTTAATCTCTCTTCTGTCTTGGTGGGGTCTGATAGTCTAACCATTTCTGTCTTAGCATTTCTCCTCTCTTCTGTAGTTGCCATTCACCATTTTTTCTTGGCTAGTTCAGTTAGTTCAGAGTTGAGTTGTTTGCCTCAGCTTGAAGTTTCTCTGTCACAGATCCAGGGAGGGCTTTGTATGCATTTTGCCTCTGCCTCTCCACTGTTCATACAATTTGATCAGATCATGTGCTGTCTTTCACCACGCACTGTTTCGGTCATGTGCTTAGGTGTTCGTTATGGCGTTTGATGACTGACATCGTTTGTGTCCCAGTACCTCGTTAGAGTGCTATGCCTGTCGTTTGCCATCAGGAGGAGCTGGAGGAATGACTGCTTTGGTTTTCCTTCTAAGGCATGCGATAGTGTGAGAAACATTTCTGCTTCAGGCTTCTCAGTGACTCTGGGAGTGGTATTTATTTTGCTTTAACTTTGGTTTATTATCAGATTGAGAATTACTAATATGGTTAGTAAAAAGAATGCACAAGTGAAAGGTGTATCTTTGTGTCATTTGGAGAAGTAGTTAATTTCTCCCTGTAACACAGTGTGGTGTGAAGAGGAAAGAAAATGTTCCAGGTGACAGTTTTCTGTGCTCTAGGCTGGTGGAATTCTATATCTTTGCTCTCTTTGAACCTACTACAGAGCATGCTTATACTTCTAGCTGCTCTTTTCCCTACTTTGTTATGATATTTATAATTCTCTATGACCACTATCATTGCTACCAAAAACTTCAGCTCTTTCAGTTCAGTGCTTGCTTCTGATGGAGACTGATGTTTAAACTAGTAACCTAGCTCCTGTCACTGGCTTAATGTATTAGATGTACTAGAAATGCTTAGATACTCCTATATCCATAGGAGGTTGTGATATGTTTTTGAATAGGAAGTTCTGACTGTTCCTTTCACTACATGTTCTGTCTGAGCCTATTGTAGTGTTGAAGAACTTCTTAGGGTGGTGCACTTCATAGTAGTGATTCAAATAGAGTTTCCATTTGGTCGATACAAACTTAAGACAAACCCCAGTTTCTAGATGAAAAGTTTTTTCACATTAGGAAGGCCTGAAGTTAATGTGCTAAGCCTTTGTTCATTTGCCAGTTACTTTTTTTTTTTTGCACATTCCTGTGGTGGTCAAGTTCAACACAGTTTATGGCAGGGTCTGCATTAGAGCTTGGGAACTATCTATTCCAAATTCAGTGCAGTAGTAGTAATGATGATTCACTTTGCTGCTGCACATGGAGTGGCTGGAACTCCATCTGGCAGTTGCTGAAAGGCTTAGGCTAATCTCTGCCCCAGGCTCAGGATGGAGACAGAGCTAAGCTAGCACAAGGTGTAGGATTAGGTGCAAGTAAGAAAAATATTTACTCAAGAACTTCAACTTTACTTGATTTTCTGGTTGTTCTGTTTAAAGTTGCTGGTACACTTTTAAAGATTGACCTGCTACAAAGGCAGCACAGACCTACTTTGAGAACACACTGTTTGAGGAAATGGTGCAGTGCCTTGAGTCTTCCTCACGATATTGCCTCGGGGTAGATTTTCACAAATTGTCCTACCTTAGCAATAGGCATAGTTACAGCAAAAATAACCAGCAGCAAAGAGGTGAACACAACACCCACATGTCTGCTTTCTGCCATGGAATAAAGTTAATCTATAACCAAGTCATTTTGGTTCTGAGAAAACCAGGTGTGAAATCAGCATTCTTAGAGCATCTGGATTGGGGTTTTGTATGACTAGGTAATTTTTCTGAGAGAAAACATGTAAATGCAGTGATACCTTGTTTACAACTAGAGAATTAGTATTTTTCCACACTGTCCCTTGTGTGGCATTCAGCTTTTACTTACCTCATCGATTTTACACAAGAGGTTAACATGAACAAGCCCGGATTTCTTGCATCAGCCCAGGGCATCTTGAAGTGGTTGACCTAAACATGGAGATGATAAACCAAGTTATTTCTTTTTAAAATGACAGGGCCTTTTAGCCAAGTGTTTGGATCATTTCTTCAGAGCCCTGAGACAGCTTGTCTGATCTGCAATGCAGCTCAATGCCACTCAGTTATTTCTGTGAGTTCAGTATAAGGTGTAGGAAACCCTCTTCTCTTGTACTTGTTTCTGTCACTGTAGCACTGGTTTGAGAAAGACATCATTGGCTTTGTTCTTGTCACGCAGCAAGTAACATTTTCAACTTTAAGTGAGGTGGGACCTGTATTTGGGAACACACACAATTTTCTCCAACCCCACATAACGTGGAGGATAATGAGAATGCTGTTTCAGTGGAGTGGGACTTGATTTCTTTGGCTGAAGCACCACCTTTTGTTTGTTTTAAGACTTCTAATTTCTGCAGGTGGACTAATGTGATGAACTTGGAATGACTGAGGGCTTGGGCTGGTATAGAATTACTAGAGCTCTTTACCAGCAAGTACTTGTCTTGGATTCTTATCTAGCCGGAAGACTTGCATCCAAGTGACTGCATGATGTCCTGCAAGAAGAGGACAGGTGTTTAAACCCTGTTCTATCTCTGCTGTGAAGACCAGCAGTGTCTGTGGAAGGCTGGTAAGTCCTTGCGGAGTGGCCATGAGTTGCAAAGGCAAGAAAGCTGAATTAGTGCTTTGCAAAGTCCCTGGGTACAGGAGGTAGGAATATTCTGGCAAAAGGAACTGGAGTTTCTGCGTGTGTCCCGGGTTAGGGTGGATCCCTAACTCACTGCAACATGCATTTTTTTTTGGAAAGTCAGGGAAAAATGAAATTGTATTTCTTATAGTTTAACAGTATAAGAATATAGTACAGAAATAAAATAACCTTAACAAAGATGGGGAAGGGGTCAAGTGGTGGTGAAGCAGCAAAAGCAGCAGCAGCCAAAACAGTGGTGGGGGAAGATAGCAGTGGGTGCTGCAGAAGCAGCAAGGGGGAAGGTACAAGCTGTGTTTTCAGACATAAAGCTCTTGATGTTCCAATGAAATTATATTAACATATCCATTGTTGCCATTATATGGCCTATCCCTAGAATGCTCACCTCTCCACTCAGAGCTTTTACTTCTAAGTTTCTCTGTTGTGAATATTGTGAAATTCTATCCGAATAGAAATCTAGCTCAAACAGCCACAGGGTGTACCAATTAGTGGTTTTAGTAGTAGGCTGTCTCCAGTACTGGTGATCTTTTTTTTTTTTTTTTTTTTTTTTATGAGTATTCATGTCAGAAAAAGATTATAATGCCAGGATTGTGGGAAGAAAGCTTCACGGTTCTAAATCACACTTCCTATTTTCAACAAATTTCTGTGGTGTATCCTTTTTGCCAATTAATTGAGCATGTCTGTTGTGTGTACGTGGTAGCTGTTTTGTCCTGTTGATGTTGGCAATGTGCCTTAGATCTGTACACAAGACATTAGCTTTGTTAGTGTGTTACCAGGTAGAGGGTAGTGCAAGTACTACTTGTACATGGCACACTAATCAACTTTCAGGGCATTTCTAGAGACATCCTCTTGTAGGAAATGCATGTTAGCATGTGTGATTTTTTTTTTTCTTGTTGCTTTATGTTCTGTTACCATTCTTTGCCGTTTCAGAACAATCTCCAGCAATTACTGTAGTTACATATTGATCACTTGGTCATTCTTTGTGTTGTTAGTTCTCAAGTCTGTTTGCTGTACTCTTTAAAGAGTACAGAGTTTGTTGAAGAAGTCTTCTCTAACTGACCATTGTCTATGGCTTGCAAGGGGTAAGATGTTTCATTTGTAGTTGATAAAAAAAACACCAGCAATTATTACTCTGTAGGCTTTGTTGATATTTGTTCTTTTCTTGCTGGCTGACTCTTCAAACTTATTTGAACAGAATGTCTGTAGAAAACAGATGGTTATCTTGATCCTGGTTGCCACAAGTCAGGGAAATGTCACCTGTAAATATTTAATGAGCTTTTGTGCAACTGACCTGATCTAGAACTGAGTAATAATGCACTTGCAGGAGTTGAAGCTTTGTTAACCTGGATCTGCAAGGAAAACTGAACACCTTTCCTTTGCCAGGCTTTCTGTGATTTATTAGACTTGCATTATTAATAGCTTTTTTTATTTGATATTTCAAGCGAGTAGTGTTCATTTGGAGTTCTGCCTTAACATTCTCCTCTTTCTTAATTTGGCTTTCTGTAAGGATTTTCTGATTGTTTGATGGTTTTGTTTGTCTTCCTCTAAGTGGACTTTCTGTTTCTTGCAGAAGGGGTCAGAATGCTCAGGAAAAGAAAAACCAAACTCTCCTCCCTCAGCTCTATTTCTTTCCTGACAGACCCCCATCTTTTTATCTTCTTGGAGAATATTGGTCAATTTTTTTCACTGTACCCCTGTGCTGGAGAGCGAGTTCAAACACAATTCTGAAGTCCGTGGTGAGGGAAATGATGTTGAACACAAGAAGAAATCAAAATGCTCTCAGATGAGTTGGAACTTAAAAATGCTACTCAAGCTGCTCTGAGTGGAAAGTTATAGAAAAACAGCTTTTATTTTTAGCATGCCTTTATTGTAATCTAGAATTTAAAATCCTCCAAGTAATACAGGAAAAAGTTAGGAGGATAGTTGTCTGTATACTGACGCTGGCTTTGCGATGCTCTCCACAATGCCTGGTTGGTGGTGTGGTGTCAAGTTTGTGAGCAGCAATGCATGACTCATTAGACTGCTGTCCCACGTGTTGGATCATGACACTGAATAATTAATATTCTTTGAAAAGTATTGATTTTCTCCATTTTTATCTCCTCCTCCTTGGTGCTTTGTATGTGTTTGCTAATACAGGTCTCTTAAAAGGAACTGGTGCAGCACAAAAGCTTGTGAGGTCTATATGCTGTTAGTGGCCACAGTACAGGACAAACGGTATTTCCTTACAGAATCTCAAGGAATTGTTTTAGGAACATTGAAGCTCAAAAGTGAGATGCAGCTTTGAACACTAATAATAGGGCAGGAACTGCTCAGAATGCCCAGTTTATCAGTATCTAGGCAGTAGTTACCAATATCATGTTTTATTTTGGTAAATAGCCCCAGAATTTGTTATTTGTTGTGTATGAAAATAAATCAGTGGCTCAAAGAAGTCTTCTTCCCTGATGCTTATGACTAGTCAGCAGCGGTGTGTACCACAGCAACAGCTGTGCTTCAGTACCAATGGTGCAAGAGAAACCCTAGGGAAGTGCAGAGGAGTGAGACAACTTTGTGACTCAGGAAGAGTGGGAAGCATTGGCAAAAGCTGAGCACTCTTTACTCAGGGTGCCTGATTTCCCAGGAGCATTTCACCCACGGGGGAACTCCAGAAGTATGCACTGTGCAACTAGTTTACTAAGTATTTCTTCTTGAGAAATGTGTTGGGATGGGAGTTCAGCTCAGTACTCTTGGTCAGATACCAGTCCGTAGGAGAGCCTCATCCTCAGTGTGTTCATCAAATGAAGTTGCAGTCACCTTGTCACTGCCACGTTCTATTAATGTGGCTTCTATTTTGTTGGCATACAAGGCAAGGCAAACATGGCTCACTAATGTTTTCTGTGTGAGAAGCTGAATTTAATGCCCCAACACAAAGAAATTCTCTAGTCACCAGCAATTGTAGAAGAATCTAATGTCAGCCAACAGCAGAGTGATGGAGAGCCTCTTGTTAAATGGATTATCACAAGGCCACAAAGGCTTTGAAAGTAAGAACACATCTAGTGAAAACATGGAGGTTTCTGGATAAGGAACTGACCTTTACAGGTTTCAGTCTGCTTCTCCAGACTGGTGCAATGTTGTTGCTTTGATAACAGTGCCTGGCATTACTAGAACACAAGTTTTAACTCCATTTGGGCTTAAAGTGGTAGGTAGCAATTTGAGCACTAGCAATTTGGCTTTAGGTGTGTTCTGTGCTGCTGAGGGCATGTACTGAACTGGCTTGTTTCACAGTGACTTAACTACTTTTGCAGATGATGTGTGGTTGGGGCAGTTAGGACTTTCTCTAATTGTCAAACAATGTACCTTTTGTGACACTTTAATGACTCTTCATTTACCTGAAAAAGACTGATCAGAGGAACAACCCTGACATGACCATTAGTTTCTCTTTTGGTTCCTGTTGGGACTAATGGCTGCTGGGAAGTCCTTATGGCTTTGTTTTCCTGAGAGGGCTAGTCTAGGCTCTCCTTCAGTGAAGACTGCATCACTTAACGCTGCATAGGCATTTGCTCTGAGTAGAAGTGATGTGCCACAACAAATGAAGCCTAAATGGGATATCTGGATGGCCTGAGATGTTCTCTTTCTTCTAGTTATGAGTCATGCAAAACAGTGTGGAAATGGCAGTTAGTACTGAACTGACCCACAGCCTTGACTGAGTTCCGAGCGGAAATGAAGCACGGAAGACTGCCCAGTTCCTTGAACTGTAAACATCTGCCATCTATCGTTTCTAAGGAAGGATGAAGTGTCAGTCTTGTCTCAGCTTGCATTGAAGCCAGTCTTAAACTATGAGGATTTTGCACTGCTGGGGCCTACCCTTCACCTAGTGCTAATCAACCACTAGTAAAAGTACCAGACAAGCACTGCACTACTCGCTGCTGTGGCTGCTGTTATGGCTGTGCAGGCTTTCAACGTACAGTTCAGTGCGAAACGTTTGATGGTCACAAGGTGCCTTCTGAGATCTCTTCAATAAACGGGCCCTAACACCCTTCCTCCTGCCACCACCTTCAGGTTTATTTCGCATCTCCAAGAGGCAGCGCTGAGGGAGCGATGCCGGCGGAGGGTTACCTACTTCCATCAGTCTCTACCTTAACGGCCCCCTCACGCCCGAGCGCTGCTCCTCGCACTGAAGCAAGGCTGGCCTCGTCCGCCTCCCACTGCTCGTTCCTGCAGGCAGGGAAAGTGCTTGATCTGCATCAGCCTGGTGCGCTCGCCGTGGCGGAGGGGACGCTGAAGGTCTCGGCGAGGGCCGCACCGCCCCAGGGAGCACCGCGGCGCCCTCTGGTCAGGTAACGCCGCGGCCGCCAGGCGCCGCTGCACTCTCCGTCCGCACCTGGGCGGGGCGGCTGGCGGCCGTTGCAGTCTTGTCGCTGTGGCGTTGGCTGGCGCGCCCGTCGCTCCCGGCGCCCCCGGCGGTCGATTGGCCGCGCGGGGCACTGGAGTTGTACCCCTCCGCCGTGACGCTCCCGGGGAGCTCCCGCCCACATTCCCCAGCTGGAGCTGTGCGGAGGCCGGTTGGGGCGCGGCCGCCGCCCGGCCGCTGTCCTCGTCCCAGATTGGCGGCCTCGGGGGCGGGGGCGGGGCGCGACTCGCAGCTGGAGGAGGCGAACCCCCCGCCCCGGCGCCTGCATACTCTGGGAGGCGGTGGGGACGCGTCCTCAGCGCGGAGAAGGGCGAGAGTGAGCAGGAGGCTTCGTGGCCCATGGGAGCGGGCGGCGCGGCGTGAGCCGGCCGCCGAGAGTGTACAGAGGCAGATAGGGGTGCTGTAGAGAGGCAGTGGGGGTGCCCAATTGCTTGTGGTCGCTATGGAGGTGTGCGAGAGCGGTGGGGAGCAGCCGCCGCTACTGCACTGGGACCGCAAGCTGAGCGAGCTGTGCGAGCCCGCCGACCCCGATACCCTGCTGTGCCACACGGTGAGGAGCGGCGGGGGCGCAGCCGTGGGGGGGCTCCGCGGGCGCTGCTCGCCCGGAGCCGCCAAGAATGCGTGGGGAGGGGGATGGACGAGATGTCTCCGTGGGCGGCCGTGTTTCTGAGGGCCGTGGCAGGGGTTGTTCCGGGCACTCAGCCTGCCCTTAGGGAAGAGCTTGGTACTAGGGGAGAAGTGCCGTGGGCCTTTGGCCAGCAGTTGCTCAGTGCCTTTTCCCGGGACTCCTGCCTCAATATCCTGGTCTCCCCGGGAAAGCTGCTGCCCCTGGTAGGCGCCGGGGTGTCATAGCTTCCTCCCCTTCCCGGGCAGCCCATCTCCCGTCCGGAGCTCCCTATTTGCGCGCCGCGCTGCCAGCCTCTTTCCCGGGAGTCCCACAGAGAGTCGCCAACTCCTCCTTCGCAGGGAGACTCTGCCGGCCTCGTCCCGCTCCCGGGTGTACCCAGCGCAGGAAGGAAGTGACAGAAGGGCCCGAATTGTCCCGGGACGTTGTGAACCGTGAGGCTCACCTTCCCCGGCACTTGGAGCCTAGTTGTTGTGCTGGTGCCGGGCAAGCTAACTGTCCCGTAGGCATGAGGAGTCTCTAAAATATGTTCATAAAGTTCTTGCTGGAGTGACTTTGAGGTCAAACATATCAAGTTTTGATTATTTTTGTGGGTTTTGTTCGTTTGTTTTTTTGTCTTTTTTAATTAAAAAAAATCGTTATTTTTGCATAACGAGGACAATCTAACAGAAACACATCTTGTTATCTCTGATGTGTGTTTCTCTCTTAACCTGAAGGCTTTTTGCAAGTGTAGATATACAACTTTATAAAGCTGCTTGGATGTAAATCTAAAGTGGAAGTGAGCTGGAGTACATCAGCAGAGTGTGCATGGAAGACTTCTCTGTTTCATACAAAGCAGAGAGTGGTCAAGTTTGGTGTGGATGTCGAGAGTGTGTTCAAGTGGAAACCTAGTGTAACATGATTCTAAGAACCTAGGATGGTGGTGATTAGCCTGGGCAAGCCTACCTGGGGAAAGGTGATTCACAGATGCTGGGCCATGCTCTGCATTTGTTTCTTGTGCCTGAGAGAGTAGTGGACAAATAGGCATCCCACAGAGAGGGAGCATCTCCCTGGGATCCAACAGCACACTCTGCAGTGAGGCAGCATTGTTGGCACTGCATGGAGTTCATGGTGTTAGTAGTCTTGAAAGACAAACAAGGAAAGTGTTGTTTGTTATATGTGGTACGTGGTGGCCTTACTGATCCGGGATCGTATGTGTCACAAGCTCCAAGCCGCGTTTCAACAGGAAGCAAGTCTACAGCATGCACGACTGTCCTTAGATATTGCTTGGCTTCTTTGTCTTTGATAGCTCTTGGGCTCTCTTGTGCAATATGTGTCTTCTGCTAGGTCCGGGAAAAAGCAATTATCTGTAACGGTGGGTTGGGTTTTTAAAGAGCCAGCAGGAACACTTAACAATAGAAAGCTCTTCCTTCAAACAGCTGGTTTCTTGTAGGTTTTTTTCGTGGTATTGGTTTTGTTTTTTGGTTTTGTTTTTTTCCTTTACCACGAGGAATGTTGTGAATGAAATGTAATGAGATGCTCTTTGAAGAGTGCTGCTGTTTGGATTTCACAGTTACGGTGGAATAGTTTTTCCTGCTTTGTTTTTTTCATCTTTGTGATGAGAATGAAGTTGCTACTCTTAACTTTTCTTACTTGGTGTTCTCTTAATTTTTTAATTAGTGCTCTGCAGGAGATCTTGCACTTGGGCTAGAGCTTGTGGCTGCAGTGGCATGGATGTGTGTATGTTCTGCCCTATTTGAAGGAGCCTAGGCCTTCATTTGAAGTGCAGCTCGTCAAACAAAAACATCCTTGGCTGTTTGGTGGATGAAAACGTGGTGCTTTTTCCTCTGCTGTTTTCAGGCTTTATTTGGGACTTTAAGCTTCAAATGCTTTAACAATGTGTGTTTTGCAAAAGATGGTGCGTAGCTCTATCTGCAAAAACCTTGGGTGGTGACCCCCTTTGTTGGGAATGGCAACCTGCTGTTAATTTGTTCGTGGGTCATCTTCTGTGATGGTGTTTTTTGGTTGGTTGGTTGGTTTGATTTTTTTAGGAGTTTAAGATTTCTCATAAGAGTTTAAGTCCATCTTAAAATCAAATAAGATGTGAAATCAATCTATTGGTTTGGAATTATTCTGAAAGAAGTTGCCAGTTAAAAAACAAACAAACAAAGCAAAAACAAACCCAAAACCCCTGCAAATGCTGTGGATAAAGTAGGTGTAGTGAAGTGTTAGGGTCTTTGAAGGGGAAGAAAGATAAATTTTCTTGCCATGGGGAAAAGCATGTGTTTCTAGCTGCTGATCCTTTTCATTTACAAAATTAATTCTGCTGTGTGGACAAAATACTGTGCTTGATACCATGAAACACAAGTTCTCCGTTTACCTCTGGCTGAAACCTCATAGAATAATTTTAAAAAAACAAAACAGCCAGCCCCTCTAGATGAAACATCTCTTCTCCTGACTTATGCTGTGCATCTGCGTGGACTGTTTTGGCGCAGCTGGTTCTTCTGTGTTTGTAAACTTGTCGAAGGGTGGTTTTGAAAAGACTGAGGTGATGAGGAGACCTTACTGTGCTCTGTCTGCATGAGTACTCAGCACCTCTTCTGTCATCCTCATGGTTGAGGAACACATGTCTTTTGGTACCTTGTGGTCTTTACACGTTCCCAAGGTGTCCCATAGCTGGGTGTGTCAGTTTGTACTCTAGAAGACTTCTGAGTGGACTTAGGAAAGATGCCCGCAATAGTCATGCAGCCTTAGGATCATGAGCTGAGTAGGGAGAACATGAGGATGACTGAAGGGAGATGTCAAAAGCAGGAAGAAGGATCAGTGTCCTTTGGCAGTCGGACCCAAGTGTGCAGAGAGGTGACAGTGATAATTCTATGCCAGCTGCTTTTTGTGTATTTTAAGTTAAAATTTAACCTTTTTACAACCTCGAAGGCTGTTCATGGGTTTGGTTGATTTGGAGCTAGTAGACATGAAAGCGTGAAAGTATGCATACACTTTAAAACTTGACCTCTATTTTAAACTCTTCCAGTCTGTTATCAGAGCTGAAATCCAGCCTCCTGGGGATTTACATTGCTCTTTAACAGCTGATGATTTCACCAGTGCCTGAAGCAGTGTGAGGAGCACTTCCCTCGTTCCACTGGTGCTGTTGGTGATATCATCATCAGTGCTGGGAGAAAGTTGGACCTCGAGGAGCTCGGCTCTAGAGGTGGCTCACTCATCAAAGTCATCACAGTTTATGCTAATCACCTGTGTGCCAGATGGCTTTATTTATAATGGTTCTTTCTCCAAAGTGGCTTAGTTTCCCATCTAAGAGAAGGCTGCAGGGTTTCCCAGAAATGTGTTCATGGCATGTGAGGTGTTGGCACATATTATCTTTGTATGCCCTGTGGCTTATTATGTTTGTGTGTCGGGAATGCCATGCCCTGGCATTGTGCAGGAGGTTATTATTTTACGCTTTTTCTTTTTTCCTGGCAGTGAAGTAGAAAGAAGCACAAAGTCTGCTGCTACCCAGAGGGAGCAGAAGCATGGCTGGGTTGCAAACTCCTCACCTCTTTGCCACTGCTGTTACTTCCCTTATCACACCCATGGGTTTGAAGTGGGAGAGCTCTGCTTGCAGTCATAGCTGGCTGTTGGAATTGCTCTGTAGTTGTACCCAGCCTAGCTGAGATGGCATCTTCAGTGACAAATGCCAGATCTGATGCAGATGGATAAGTCTGTTGACAAACATGCTATGAAATGCCAACTACCTGTCCCATTGCTGTATGAGGGATGAAAGGCAGATGGTTTTTACAAGCCTTTGACATTTAAGAAGTCCTTATTTAATACTGAGGGGGCAGGGTATCCCCCCCTCCACTTTCATGGTTATTTTAACACATTAGCTGCTGGCTGCTGCTTCCAGATGGTAGTAGAATGAAGTTGAATCTAAGTATGACTGTGATCTTGGCACAGCAGATGTAGAACTACACATGCCCTACAGGTACATGTAGGCAGTGGCTGGCTTAACTATTTAGGTCTAAATTCCCAGCTGTCATGTCCTGAGTGTCATAATGATGAGTGGTTAAATGGAAGGTAGTTGAAATGCTAAGTAGCCCAAATTGCTTATTCACTAAAGACTCTGAGTGTTGAACTTGAAACTTCTATGAAAAAACTAGGATACCTCAAGTATTGCTGATGCCAGTGTCTGAGTGGTGTTTGAGCTCAGTAAGTGGTGGTGCTGTGGGCAGCTCAACACCGAAATATGGGTGCAGCGTATATCATCATGAGCAGAGGGGCGTTCAGGCCTCAGCTACCAAATTGCCATCTCCCTGTGAGAGCAAAACCAAAGTGATCTGCCCTTGATGATTAGTGTCCAGGGTTGTGATTGTTGCCTGGGATTAGATGGGGACGCTTTGAGCTGGCCTTCTTTCTTGCGATTAAAATTGCCTGTTAAAAGTCTCTGAATCTCACCAAGAGCTTGCTGTGATTCATTTCCTGTGCCACAAACATGATGGTTGCTGTTACTTCGTGTTCTGATGACTTGTGCAGAAATGCTGCCTCTGAATGAGCTCCCAGGGATTGCCTCTAGGTTTCTGCCTGCAGCAGCGGCAGTAGTTAATTTACGTGGACGACTGTGCCTGGTTTCTACAGTCTGTGTGTATTTCATTAAATGTTGCGGTTACCACAGCCTGTATGGATGTGGAACTCGCTCTTATTTTGTGGTGGCTGCATGTAGCTCTCTCTGAAATCTGGTCTCAGTATAGTTTGAGATTTAAAAAAAAATAATGCTGGAAGGGAGGGCACTTCATTTGAAAGTGGAGTTTGGCTGAAATCTTTCGTACTCTCTTCTTCTCTGCACATCTGCACATGGAGAACCAGACAGCTAACTTTGGGTGAAGTATTTGTAACGTCAGAACTTCCAAGGAATTTGCCAAAATCTTCTAATAAGGAGGAAGAATGTGAAAGTGAGATTTTTAAATGGTTGTATAGAGACTTTGTGTCAAACTTTGAGAATGACTTTCCATATTAAAATTTTAAAAAAGGAAGGTCACAACTGCTGAACACTGCACTACCTGAACTGCCTAGCACTGAAGTCAGCACCCCTCTCTCCTAAACACACCTAAAATTGAGGTAAGAAAGCCTTTCCCTTTTGTCAAAGGACATGTCAGGTCCTCGTAATTAGCCTGAGGGATCTGCAGCTCCTCTAGACACTGATACTTTGAAACTTTACCCTCTGATTTTTCTGACAGTTAAAATTAGCAAAATAAGGGTATTGAGTTGCTGGCTGGTTTCACTTGGGCTGGTTGTAACTGCATAGTGAAGTGCTTCATCTGCAGCGAGGACGCAAGCTGGAAAAAATGTCAGTCTGTCCTGGGGTTGACTTTGAAGCATGGTAGATAAGAACGAGCCAGCGTTTAATGTACAAACCCACTATTTATTCTTTTCTCTGATGGATGTGACTGGTCTGTCCTCTGTAAATGTTTCCTTACTGTGGAAAGCCAGTTGTTAAGCGTGGAGCAGGTTGTGTGTGATAGCTGGGGTAAAAGCATTTTATCCAGAATGTTACCACACAAGGTTTTCCTGTGTCTGGAGTTGGTGAACTTATCTGCAGTGGTGGGAGGAGCTTCTGCTCTTTGCAGGTCTTTCTTTGCACTGTGAAGAGTCTCTTCTTTGGGCTCTCCAGCCACTCTGTCCCCAGCCTGTAGCACTGCTTGGTGGTGTTGTGGCCAAAGTGCAGAACCCTGCACTTGGCCTTGTTAAATCTCATCCCATTTGCCTCTGCCTACCTATCCAGCCTCTCCAGACCCCTCTGCAGGGCTCTCCTACCTTCCAGCAGAGCAGCACCTGCTCCTAGTTTGGTGTCATCTGCAAACTTACTGATGCTGGACTCAATCCCCTCGTCCAGGTCATCAGTAAAGATATTGAACAGGTCTGGGCCCAGCACTGATCCTTGGGGAACACCAACTGGATGTGACACCATTCACCACCACTCTCTGGGCCCGGCCTTCCAGCCAGTTCTTGACCCAGCACAGAGTGAATCTGTCCAAGCCACGAGCTGCCAGCTTGGCTAGGAGCTTCTTGTGGCAGACAGTGTCAAAGGCTTTGCTGAAGTCCAGGTAGACTACATCCACAGCCTTCCCCACATTCACCAGGCAGGCAACCTGATCATAAAAGGAGATCAGGTTGGTCAAGCAGGACCTGTCCTTCCTAAACCCATGCTGGCTGGGCCTGATCCTTTGGACATCTTGTAGGTGTTTTGTGATGGCACCCAAGATGACCTGTTCCATGACCTTGCCTGGCACTGAGGTCAGGTCTGTCATTTCCTGGCTCCTCCCTCCATCCCTTCTTGTGGATGGGTATCACATTGGCAGCTTCCAGTCATTAGTGACCTCTCCTGTGAGCTAGGACTGTTGGTAAATGATGGAGAGTGTCTTGGCCAGCTCATCTGCCAGCTCTCTCAGCACCCTAGGATGTATCCCATCTGGTCCCATGGACTTGTGAGGATCCAAGTGTCTCAGCAGGTCCCTTCTTCCTCATGAATTACAGGGGGACTATACTGGACCCTGACTCCATTTGCCACCTCAGGAGCCCAATTGTCCCGGAGACAACCTGTCCCACTATTGAAAATTGAGGCAAAGAAGGTGTTAAGCACCTCTGCCTTTTCCTCATCCTTTGTCACTATATTCCCTTCTCTAATAAGGACTGGAGGTTATCCTTGGCCCTTCTCTTGCCATTCATATATTTATAGAAACATTTTTTATACCACTTAACAGCCGTGGCCAGCCTAAGTTCTAAATGGGCTTTTGCCTCTGATTTTTTTCCAACAAGTCCTAGCAACATCCTTGAACTTTTCCTGGGAGACCTCCCCTTTTTTCCAAAGGGGGAATTCCTTCAGCAGCTCCTTGCCCATCCAGTCTGGCTGCCTCCCTTGTCGGCTTGTCTTCCAGTACAATGGCACTACCTGCTCCTGTGCCTTCAGGAGTTCTTTCTTGAAGTAGGTCCAACCTTCCTGGACCCCTTTGTTTTTAAGGGCTCTTTCCCAAGGAACTTTCTGAGTTAGTTCCTTAAATAGGCTGAAGTCTGCCCTTTGGAAGTCCAGTGTGGAGGTTCTGTTGATGCCCCTCCTGCTTTCTCCGTATATTGAAAACTCTATAATTTCATGTTCACTGGACCCCAGGTAGCCTCCAACCACCACATCCCCCACCAGCCCCTCTCTATTTGTGAGCAGCAGGTCAAGCAGAGCTGCCCCTCTGGTAGACTCATGTAACAGCTGGGATAGGAAGTTGTCTTCCACACACTCTAGAAACCTTCTAGACTGCTTCTTCTCTGCAGTATGTAAGTCCCAGCAGATGTCTGGTAGATTAAAGTCGCCCACCAGAACAAGGGCAGGTGATCTTGATGCAGCCTCCAGTTGTTTAAAGAGTAATAAATCAACCTCTTCTTCCTGATTGGGTGATCTATAACAGACTCCAACCAGGATATCGGTCTTGTTGGCCTTCCCCTTAATTCTCACCCATAAAGACTCAATCTGATAATCCTTGATTTCTACCCCCATGACATCCAGAGCATGCTTAATATACAGAGCCACTCCTCCACCTCTTCTCCCTTGCCTGTCTCTCCTGAAGAGTCTGTACTCTCCCTCTGACTGAGCAAGTTATCTTGTCTTCTCACCTGCAGGTTGATGCTACTTTTTTGTATGGTATCCAAATACAAGCTATCAATTCCTGCTGTCCTTAGTGCTGTCTGTAGTCCTTCCTCCCTGCAGTCTCAAACGCTGTTTTGCAGTCACTTGGTTACATTTGGTTTAAACATCCATCCTCTGTTTCCTCTGACTTGAGCTGCTTCTCTCGCTTCTGGAGAAGGATCATTTTGTGTGTGAGACTTCAGCAATTATTGATAACCAGTCCGGTAGGATGACTAACCTAGCTTGGTTGTGTTTTTTCACAGGCTATCTACCCTGAGTTGATGAGGTTGTCCCTTTAGCTCCTCTGATTCCCTGGAGGAAATATTTTCTGAGGAGAATGGGTTCTGGGTGGATTCCTGAGAGGCTGTGTCACTGTAGAGCTCTGCAGCTGTGGGTTTTTTTTGTCTGTCTCCCCTCTCCTCCTGGGAGGGCACATTAATTTATGCTGTTCCTCCTTATTAATCTCTCCAAATCATGGAGTTGGGAAATCACAACTATCTGGATGCCCTTTGGTTTTGTTTTTTCTGGGTGACAATACCTGGCAGTGCAGTTCTGCAGCCGGATGTAACCGCAGGCTGTTGTGGCAGCTGCCTTTGAATTCATCCAATTGTAAAATGACCTTTTTAAAAGAAATTAGCTTTTGGGAATGTCAGTTTCTTGTTGCTGCTTAGCCTGGGTACTGGTGCTAATGTGTAAGGACAGGTAGGGATATTTGCCTGGGGAAGGGGTGGTAGTACTGTATTTTTGTCTAAATGACTATACATTGGGAATAATCTGGGTAGCTTTTAGAATTGTGCTTAGATGTAATCTTGATGTCAGCAAATTTGTTTGATATCAGTGAATTATTATTTATATGTCATGTGAAGGAGGCAGTTGGTCAAGGATCAGTAGGAGAAAGGATTGTTTATGTATTTGCAGGAGACAAATGGACAGACTTTAGGTTCAAAGAGGCACTGGTGTTGGATACAGTTGATGGTACCACCACCTTTCTGTGACACCCAGTGTTGGTGAGCAGTGGAGCCTGTCTTAGATGCACATTGTCTGGTATAAAAGTGACTGAAACAGCACATGAAAAATAAGCTTTGTTCAGGGCCACATTGTTACTGGCAAATAAGTTACCCTTTCACCTTGCTTATGTGAGTAACAGACAGTGAGGAAGACTGGTGAAAAATGGTGAGGTTTGATGAGGTGTAGCAGAAGTGGGAATTGTGTCCACTGTCTCTAGTCTGAGATGTTGAGCTCTTTGTAGAAGGGACAGTCATTCTCTGTGAGCTGTCAAATGTAGCTTGTGACCACAGAAAAGAGTCAGTGATTTGAATTCTATCAGTTCTGAGCATGTGCAGGGAGGATATAAATGCTCCGTCAAACATGGAGTGCTCCCTTTCAGGAGTTGGAAAGTGAAGAAGATGATGTGAGAGAACAAGGAAAGGCTGGTTAAATGGGATAGACCTGAATTGCCAGAGTTATCCCCATATCTGCCATCCATCCAAATGCAGAGCTTAATAGTGTCAGTGGCCTCAGTGTGCCTTCACTGTGTCTTGGAAACTACTGACTTCCCCTCCACCCCCACCTGCTGCTAACTGGCTTTCAATCTTCTGGATGTGATCTGGCTCTGCTTGGTGACAAGCAAAAGTCTAATGGAAAAATGTGGCACCCACTTCATCTCTTTCCTCTCTGCCAAGGATAAGCATTCTGCTTCTGCTCTGCTAGGATTGGCTTTGTCCTTTCATGCAATCTGTTAGTCATATGGCGTGAGAAATAGAAACCAGGCTGCTCTGATAACCTCTTATGGAGCTTTGAGAAGGTGCCTTAGGGAGCTTCATGTGTCATTCCTTGCTAAGTCTGATATGTCCTGAGAAGAGATGCAGGAGGGAAGTGAACTGGTGGTGGAGGCTTCTCCTCTGTAATGTAGGGGCAAAGAGCAATACTGCTGATAGGCTTTCTTGGCTTGCTCCTCTACTGCAGCTGTGCCAGGACAAGCCTTGACAGTTTGCTGACATCCTGGAGCATTCATCTCCAGGAGTTGAGGTTGCCTGCAGAGGTAAATTGTGTGCTTCCTTGAGCATGAGGGACTAATCTCCAGCAGAGATGGGGAAGATCACTTGTCCTTGTTCTGTGTTGAGTGCTGCCTCCAGTTTTGGATGTAAGCAGGGTCTTCAGCTGTGGCTAAATGGTTTTGAGGATCTGGTGACTTGTGAAGGAAAGAAAGCATCTTTAAATTGCTGATATTTGATTCATTGGGATGCTGTGGTGTGAAGAGCTGTAGAAAAGAGTGGAAAAAGAGTCAGACTCTTTACAGCACTGCATGATGGGAGAATGAGAGAAAATGGACATCAGCTGAAGTGAGAGAGGTTCAGACAGGTAAGAGACAATGACTTTGCTGTGGGAATAGCTGACTGCTGGAGCAGGCTGCCCAGGTCGACTGCAGTATCCTCTTCCTTGGAAGTTTTAAAGACAGATCTGGAGAAATCTGCAAGTAACTTAGTTTGAGCTTAGTGCTGACCTTGCTTGAGCTGAGGGCTGGGCTAGAAACCACTTGAGTTCCTTTGAACTGTTTCCTTCCACAGCAGTCCTCGACCCAAGGCGCTGCCTTGCTTAGGCTTAAGTATGGTCTTGCTAGACAGTAGTCTGACCTCTGCATTTTTCATGTCCCCACTAAACTACTGAGTGATTGAGGCCATTTTGTTTTGCTGATTTTTGTTAGGAAACTCTTTTTTCTAGTGACCAGTTTCATAGAAGCAATAATTTTTGGTTGTTTAGGGGTTGAGGGAGGTGTTGTTTGTTTCACCCCTAATTCTGGGGGGAAGGAAAACCCACTCTCTCCCAGTGGGGAGAAGGAAAACAAAACTGAGTTCTAGCCATCCTGAGCAAACACTGCTTTCTGTGCACATGTTTTCCTATTTGCAGCACACCTAATGTGCACAGTGGTGTGTGGCACTTGTGGTGCACAGTTTTCTTTAGAATTTCCTTGAATAAAATTCTGAATTCCTTACCCACTTACTCCTGTAATGTGTTACAACCGTGTAAGAACCTACACCATCTGCTTCAAGGCTGTTTCTCTATATGCACTTTCATACCTACAAGGGTTGCCTGCTACCTATGTTATTTCCTTTCTGTGGCTAACCTTGAAACTGTAGGTGTGGGAAGAGACCACCCTGTGTAGCAGCTCATGTGACTCACTTAGAGGAGGTGTTGTGGACTTAAAATCTGAAAAATGGCCAACAAGAAAAAAAGCTAACCAAGCCCTAAATACCAAGCAGGTCTTTTGTTCTTTCACCCCTGCAGTCCTGCAGCAAATTTTGTGCGCAAGGGGAAATTTAGCGCAAGGCTACCTTTTCCCCAGTCTTCTACAGGTTCTTTTGTTGGCTTAAGTAATCTGCCTGCAACGTTTCAGATTTCATGTATATTCTCATTTATGCAGCATTCAGTACTCACAGAAGAGATTTGTGTGAGCAGTGAAGAGCTGGTTGCTCCTCCAGCCTTTCTTGTAGTAAAGCAGCAACGTGACTTGCCTTTGGGGAAAGTTTGTGATATTACGGGCAGGGTGAGGTCGTCAGGAGGAACCCAGGCTTAGAAGGCTATTGTTATTGCTTGCTGCTAGATACCTGGCTTTCTTGGATCTGTCTTGCCTAGCAAAGGTTAAAGACTTAGGAAAACTTGACGTCTACGCTGTCTGTTTTCCTACTTCGTAATATGAGGCAGCGGCTGACTTTTTGCAGAACATCTGTCTTTCCCATCACGGGCGTAACTGGACTAGTCATCAGCGCTGATGGTATGTCTTGAGTGAGATCCTCAGTGCCTCAGCTCCCTTCCCCTCCTCCTCTGCACCATCCCCCCTGCACAGCTGTGTGTGTTATTCAGGGCTGGGTCTGGTGTGGCTGCTCTGAGGCAGGCTGGTAAGCTGTATTTTTCAGAGAACAGGCATAAAGCATGAGGGTTTTCTTTAGAAAAGAAGACAAGAAAACTGAACTGACCCTGCCTCCGTGTGGCTCTCTGGTGCCTCCTGTGCAGCCTGGTGAAACGCTGCTGAGGTGAGGGCTCTCTGGAGCTGTGCATTTTGGCTGGCTGTGGGCCATCTGCCCTTCTACTCATTGGAAAGCATTTCTCCTCATGCCTCTCCAGACCAATTCCTGCGTGTCCGCCTGCCCTCTTCCCTCCAAGCACCTCTGAAGGAGCTGAAGTCAAGACTCCCTGGGAAGCTCCTGCTCACAGCTAAAAAATGGATGACAAGAGCTCTCCAATGAGACAAAGAGGGCTGAGCTGGTGACTGCAGGAGGGCTACAGATGTGTGAGGGTGATGGGCTGTAGCCCTGCTCTTGAGGTGCCCATCCAGCTTGGCCCATAGACAGCTGGAAGGCGCTGCTCAAGTGCAACTCCTTGAAGAAACAGACATGGTAGAACTAAACTGTGGCACTGTTTTTAAGGCATGAGCTTTCTGAATGTGAAACTTGTCTCCTCCTCAAGACTTGGAGCTTTTTCAGTTTTGTTTCTATTCGACTGATTTGCTTCTTCTGGCTTACAGTGGATGCTGTAACTTACAAGAAGGACTAAAAAAAAAAAAATCTTACGTTTGTACTTGCCTGGGGGTAACTTGTAGCTTTTCATTTGGCTTTACTAATTCTAAGCAAATTTTTGGTCAATTCCTCATGACTATTATCAATTTCTGCTGAAAAAGCAACAAGGAGTCTGCTCTGGGGCTTGGGAATGTTTCTCTGGTTGTTGGCTTTTTATTGGATTGTTAGAAATATACTGGAAAACCACAGAGACTTAATTTATATTAGTGTGTTTTCTTAACTAGAAAGATCAAGGCCAAGAAAGAAGTGGCATTGACCTTGAAAACTCTGCAGTTAATGTCATGATTTCTAAAAATAAAAACTAAAGGCATATCATGTCTAGAAAGTATTTTTTTTAGCTTTAGTGGAAAAGATCTGGAGGAGAGGTACACAGGCAACCCTCTCCTTGGTATCTTGCTTGTAATAGCTTTCTATCAAGATTAGTTGGGGATGGAAAAACCTGTTTGCTTTTAAGATGTGGCTTCAGTGTTTGGGGGATTTCATGTGGTATGGTAGCTGGGATAGAGCTACAAGGAATCTCTGGGCTCATTTGATTTTGTTCCACATTTGCAGGTATTTGAGGGGGAAAAGGAGGTTGGAAATATAGGTAAGAAACAAGAATCTGTGGAAGCTTGCATTGATGAAACAGTTGCTGTGAATCAAAGGAGCCAGGGTTGTGGCTATGGATGGCAAATTAACTGTGCCACTGCTATGGTGCTTACTAAGGTATTTAGGGATTTGGGGAGATGCATGAAACCAGGGGCTTGTGGCTGTCAGTATGTTAGAGTTTGACTGTGGGCTTTTTGGTTCTTGACACCTGGATATCTGAAAGAGTGGCTAATTAGGGAGAATTCAAAGAACAATAAAAAATAAGGGGTTGAAGTAGCAAGTTTGTGAGGAAAGATTAAAAGCATTAAATGTGTATTGCTTTAACAGGTGTTTGGAAGAGGATGTGGAAGTGATATGATCAGTTTAAGATCATATTAATGCTATATGAAACTTTCTCAGTTTCATATGATGTTTATAATATAATTTTCAGTATCGGTACCAGAATAGTCTTCAAGAACTTTGGTTTTAGCTGTGGTTCTCTTAACTCAGAGATAATTAATATCATTGTACTCACAGCGAGATCCCTTCAGAGCTTTGTGCTTGCAATAAAGTTGTCATTATCATGAGGTGGATTGTGAATATTAAGCTATCATTATGCCATTCCTCTTTTAAACTGCTGATGTCCTCTGGTAATACTTTTTCTCTTTTTGTCCAAAGTAATGCTTACAGGTTAAAGACGTGTAAAAAGAGTCAACAACAGTGGAGCTGATGTTGATCAGCTAAGAATATACAAAGGGAAAAGACAATATTGGCAAGTGTAAGGGTAGAAAGAGGACTTTTTTTATGGTGTAGTGTGAAAACGAACCATTCTCAGTAGTTGGGTTAGAAAAACCTCTTGGAACCAACAAACAGGGGTAACTGGAAATCCAGATAGGTGGAAAGGTCCCAGAGGAGAAGTTTGGCTTGTGGACATAGATTTTCATTGAGTTGTGACATCATGAGGAAATGTCTGAAAACATTAAGTTGATTAATCAAGAGTAAAGGGAAGGAAATAAAAAATGTGCACTGGAGATCTTGGTACCAAACAAAAGTGCAGAAAAGCTCTTGGTAGGATTGTACAGAAAAGATCTTGTAGTCACAGAAACCTGATTTCATTCTTTGAGGTGAAAAATAAAAAATTGGAAGTAAGTGGAGACACTTTTAAAGTAATTGGATATTTGTTTAATTGTATTAATTTAAAAAATAATGTACTACAAAATGTGTGAAATTAAAATATTGAGTCAGAGTTGTTGCTAATGGGCAGTTGGTGTCAGGATGGATTTCACAGACCTGGCTAAAAGGTATCAGACAGAAGGCTTCTTATGGGTTTCATCCATGATCCAGAAGCAAAGTTATTTGTCTAGAACGTAAGATATGTCTGTACCTATAGGACAGGTGAATGTGTACTGGAAATGAGGACCTGCAAAATGGTCTGGAGTTCAGAGTACACAGGCAACACTGTGTGCTCTGCTAGGGTGATTCTGAAGAACAAAGAAATATTTATTTGTAATTCACAACCCATGTTTTTCAAAACAGTTTCTCAATTTAACCACACAGTGTCCAGTTCCTGAAGTTCAAGTCCTGAAACAAATACCAAGAAATATGGAAAACGTAAGGAAAAAAGAAAGGGGGAAAAGCTAAACATATGCTTGAGCTGAGGAAAAAATACTAATTTTGCAATTTTTTTACCATTCCTATGTTCTTTTCTGACAGTTATTTTCAACAAAGGACAAAGTATCAGACCCTATGAAAGGGTACCTCAGGGAAGCATAGTGGATGGGGATGTGAAAGGGTCAGATTGCGAAGGTTTTGTAGTCCTTTCTAGCTTTAAATGCTGTGTGACTTTATTGCTGGGCCTGTTGACTGCCTGCAAGGCAGAACATACAGCAGCACCCTATGTGACTCATCAAATCTGTCCAAATGTATTGCAGCTTTTGGTCTTTCTCCTAAACTACACTGACAGTAGTGAAGTTTAAGTAAATGCCTTAATCTCTTCAAGCTATTTTGAACTGCTTGTGTTTATCATGACAGCTCTTGGTGTATATAAAAGGGAACAACATGCAGGGCATGTGGGAAAGGGAGGTTTGATTTCTGGTAGAAAAAGGCATTTTTCCCAAAATATGTATGCTTTTTCTTGGAGTTGAGTACCAAAGGTGGCCTTGTATTCCCTGTACCTCTGTCTTGCATAGACTGTCAAAAACACAAATAAGCAGTGGTGATTGTCCAGGATCTTCATCACTAGCAGAGAAAGACAGAGGAAAGGAAGAAAACAATAAAGTTAGGATGAGATACGAGGGGAAAAAAAACAATAGGCTGGACATTTGAGGAGATGGGATGAATACCCAGGTGAAAAAGGAAACTTTCTAGCTTTTGTTTTAAAGGTAGAAGTAGTGAAAGATGGCAACTGGTCTGACTTCAGCTGTGCCACTCATGCTAACTTCTACCCCAGATTTTGACTGTGGAAAGTTGTTGTTACCTCTGCCTTTTCTGTCACAACACCATAAGCATGTGCTTCTCTACAACCACCAGTTGGAGGAAGCTTAAAATCCATTGCCTGTGGCAGGCTGTAACTTATTAACGTCTCTCCAGAACTTGGGCATCATTTCAGTAAGTCTGGTAGTTTGTATGTGATGCAGGGTCAATCTCCTCAGAGTTTACAGGAGTCTCGTGTTTAATTTTGGCACACCAGTGGAGACGGGAGGAGGAGAGTGCCTAGGATGTTTGGGAAGGGTGAGTGATTTTTCTTCCTTGACATACTTGGTATTAGGTAGCCATCAGACAGAAAATGCTGCCTTAAACTGTTTCCATGTTATGGAACCTTCTCTCACTGTAGTTTTGGTTTTTATTTGGAATGTGCTAAAAGGAAAAACATTTTATTCAAGTGTAATGTGGTCAGCAGATGCGGCTTGAAGATTTCTACAGGCTGTGCTGGAAATGGAGCATTCGCCACAGAGTGCTCAGCTTCTCTAAAGCAGCATTGATGTCCTTTTGGTGGAAGTTCCCTGCATGCCTGTGATACATCTGGTGTGGCAGGGAGCTGCCGTGCTCATGAAATGTCCCCTTTCTGCCCTGCTGCTCTGTATTTGGTGTTTCCTGGAGAAGCACTGACAGCAGGCCTGGCTGGGAGTGAAGCGCCTCAGCTTCATGATTGTGTCAGGCTCTGCTGGGTTTAGCAGGAGAGGCTGAGGCTATGTGTGGTGCTGGGAGTCACTGTTCACACCTGAGGACAGAATACATAGAGCAGCCCTGGTCCTTCAGCACTAGTTAATTTGTGGAGCATGGGACCACCTTTGCCATTCTGCTGTGGAGAGAAAAGCTGCAGTGGTGGAGCAACAGTGCAAGGCATGCAGTGTCTTAAACTGCTCTAGGACCTGGAGTCTGGTTATTTGAATAGCTCACTCCTGGGTCTGACACACAGCAGGTTTATCTTCACAAAGCTGCCTTAGATTTCCACCTGGTGCGTGTAGGGGAGCTGAGTTTCGCGCAACAGTAGACGCTGCAGCAGTCAATTAGTGGACTAGGAGCAGATTTCTTCTTGGACCAGGTGTGCCTGTACAGAAACCACGTAGAGGGGGTGATGCTGCTGCTCCAAGCTGCTGCCCTCACTCCTGAAGAAGCCTCTGGGGAGTTGGACACTTGGGTAATGGCCAAGGCACAGAATCGAAAATACATAGATAAAAGCAGAAGTGAGGTGTAAAACTCTTTACCTTTTCTCTCCCCTACCCCCACACCCCAGCCTATGAACAGGGAGTGAGTTTTTAAAAAGGCCCTGACTTTTCAGAGTACTGCTAGAATGCCTTGGAAGGGACTTTCTTATTTGAGCCCTTTTAAGGTACTCAGGCAGGTGTCCCAGAAATCTCAGTTCACACTTCTGTGTAGTTCTCCAACAAGAGGACTGCTCTTCAGGCTAGGCAGGCTGGGCTCCATCAGTTTAGTCTAGCAGCAGGAAAGGAATGTGAGTCAAAGGCCTGGGGAGATGATCTGAAGCCAGGGAATGGATGCCGGAGAAATTCTGAACCAAGTAGTGGTGTGAAGAAACCTGGAAGCAAATGGGACAAGGAAGTGTAACAGGTTGTGCACAGACCAGGCTGTGGCTTCAGTGGTCTGCAGTATGTACTGATTTCTTTAATGGCTCTGCAGGACTGGTGCTAGGAAGTGGCTGATTCAAAGTCTTAGTCACCAGCAGATGCTGCAGTGTCTGTGAGCTTTAAGGTAGCACAGTGGTTAGTTAAAATGTGTCCGTGTGATGGTTTGCTTCAGAGAACTTGCATGGAGATACTTGAAACATCTCAGACTGCAGTATGTATGTGTGTGCTAAGCTGTACCCATACAAGTCCCGATCACTTCCTCCAGGTTTGGGAAGGGAGGAGGGCCTGATGTAGAAATAGCCCTGAGGTTACAAATAGCTTGGTACAATGACTCATAGCGGCAGGGAGGGGGTAGCCATCATGATTTTCTTGTCTCTAAACAGATGGTCGAGGATTTGTATAAAGTACAAGGGCACAATCAATGTAACTAGGATTGTCAGGCTCCTTACCGCAGCTCTCTGCAGTGATGTGTGTGATCCACAGAGACACCTGAGCTCCAGTCATCAGTAAAAATACAGAACTATACTGACCCAAAGAATGGTAATGGTCACAACAAGTGCATCCATGCTACAGGCCTGGGGAAGAGTGGCTGGAAAGCTGCCCAGTAGAGAAAGACCTGGGGGTGTTAGGTGACACCTTTCTGAACATGAGCCAGCAATGTGCTCAGGTGGCCAGGAAGGCCCACAACACCCAGGTCTGCATCAGAAGTAGTGTGACAAACAGGACCAGGAAAGCAATTGTTCCCCTGTACCCAACACTGGTGAGGCCAGTTGAGGTGGTGGCATGGGTCCAGAGAAGGGCAATGAAGCTGGTGACAGATCCGGAGAAGAGGTCTCCCCAGGAGTGGCTGAGGCAACTGGGGTTGTTTAGTCTGGAGAGGAGGAGGATGAGGGGAGGCCTCATTGTTCTCTGCAACTACCTGAAAGGAGGTTGTAGTGAGGTGGGGGTTGGTCTCTTCTCCCTAGTAACAAATGAAAGAGAAGAAATGGCTTCAAGTTGCAGAAAAGGAGGTTTAGATTGGATATGAGAAGAAACTTCTTAGTGAAAGGGTTATCAAGCGCTGGAATAGGCTCCCCAAGGAGGTGGCTGAATCACCATCCCTGGAGGTTTTTAAAAGATGGATGGATGTGCTGCTAAGGGGCATGGTTTATCAGCACCAGGCATAGTAGAGCTAGATAATGGTTGGACTTGATGATCTTAAAGGTCTTTTCCAAGCAAAACAATTTAGATAGAATCACTGTATCACTTTTCCTAGAGCATGCTGAAAGTCAGTTTAGCTGCAGACCCGGCAAAATCTTCAGCATTGCCTGTTCCTTTGTGGCTTGGTTTGAGGGGCTTGCTTGCTTATGTTGCATTGCTGCTTTATACCACTTCTTGGAAGCTTTGTGCAACCCTGCCTGTTTCCAGTTAGTGATGTAGCACTTCAGGAGGCTGAGCCAAGCTAAACAAGGATGTTCCCATTTGGGAGTGAACAGTGGAGCCTCTATACTAGGACCTTATGGGCAGTGCACAGACTAAATGCTGAAGACCAGTGTTAACTTCTGAGAGTCTTGTTAGCAAATAATCTTTCTGTACTGGTAGTGTTAATCTAAAAACAAAAATTGGGAGTGAAGGATGGGAGAGCTTTTTCCACACTTCTCTGACACCGGGGAAAAACAAGGTTAAAAGTGTTATTCTTTATAATTTTACGTGAGAAGCAACTCTGCCTCACCTTAGGTCTTTTCTCCACTGTTGTCTAGTGCACACTTTCTCAAATTAGTGAACAGGCTCATATGAAAAGGCACCAATTTAACAACTCTGGGGAGAAAAAGAGCTTCTAGTATTTATTGGGAAGAGTTTGTTGTCATAGGATTTGTTGAGGGGGTCCAGGGAAAGGTAGAAAGAAGTAGGAAAGCAACTAAGAAGTGTGTGCTGTTTCAGTCAACTCCTGCCCCAGAAACTATGCGGTGCAGGAAGGTGCTCGAGACTGCTGCAGAAGGGTGTTGCTTATGATTCCTAGCTTTCTGATAGACCCTGGTTGTCTTGTGGAGCATATGTTGTTAAGCTGTCATGTGTCTGGCTCGGGTGTTTTGTGTGAGGGCTGGAGAACTAACGGTGCTGCAGCAGTGGCATCCCAGCTTGTCATGCTGTGTAAATAGAGAGAGAGTGATTTGTAACTTCTGAGTACATCCGTGGTGTAGGTGGGCGGTTACAAACTCAGCTGGCTACAGGAGGGTGGCTGAGCGAATATCTTACTGCGGTTGTCACAACTATATATGGAAGACCAAAAAATAAAACCACTGCAGTGGTCAGGCTGCTTACCGGAACGACTTCATCTGAGTTTTCTTTTCCAAGTGCTTCTGCATGTCTGGACTGTTTCTGTAGTAAGAAACAAGCTGGGTATTTTGTGTGTCTGATGGATGGTAATAGCCTGGAGATAAGTAGATACTTCAGTTTGAAGCTGCCACTGGTGATCATAAATGATCACAACGGACTTTGCCACCTATTGTAGTGGGTTTCTTTATTGTTATTTAGGAACATCATATGCCAGAAACAGATGTTCCTTTCGGTACTAAGGCTTGAATAGTCATGTATTTGCATCCCCCAATGCATGAGCACATACTCTGGAGGAAACAGCATTGCCAGTGCCCTGGCACAGCCAGTCCTGTAAATACAGCCTGCAGGATTGATTCTGCTGGTTTGTGGTAGTTTAGACAGCTCCACCCTTCAGGGATTTCACGGTTGTGGTAAGTTACCTGCACTATCCTACTAGGCAGTTAAATGCTGTTGCAACATTGTAAGACACAGTATGTTCTGATCAAGATACACTATAGCCTGAGACAAGCTGACCCATGATCTCATAAGAATGTGGAACCAGAGCAGTTCATCCTGGAGATTTTACAGGTATGCAATGCAAACTTGAATAAGATATCCAAGTCAGTCTGTATTCTCTCCTCAGATGATTGTGGGATGGCAGTTTCATGAAATTGGTCTTTAAAGTGCATCTTCACACAAAAAAAAACCTTGTGAAATATTTGACAGAGCTTAAATTGCTCATCCTGTGAATGTAAGAAGAATTTATTTGTGGCAGGGAACCTTTAAAGACTTCTATTCTCTGTAGTAGTTTTGCTTTTTCTTGGGGCTGAAGATGGAGCATCTGTGTTCTAGTCTTATACATACAGACCGATTTACATATCCCAATACACAAATAAGTTCTTGTTACATTTCCAGTTCCAGATGCTGTTTTGTTTTCTTAATGGAAGTACATTTTCCACTGTGGTTTGGTGAAGTTCTTGTGGACTTGACCTCAGTGAGAATGAGCTAATTGTTTCAGTTAAATCAGAAATTATGTGATTTATAATACCTGTAAAGGGAGCAGTGCTCAGTGCAAGGTAGTGCCGTTTGTAGGGGACAGCAGCTGCAAGGACAACTGTGAAGTACTTCCCATCCACTGATCTGACTTTTGCTCCAGGAAAAGAAAATTTTTGATTAATGCTACTCCTGTTAAAAAAGATCTGGTAATTGGTTTGATTTTGTGGCAGCCAAAGCCTAAGCAAGACAGAGGCAGCCCCATGCATGAAAGCTTGTCTCTTCTGGTAGCAACATTGGCGTAGAAGCAATGCTCATTTAGGTAGCAGGTCTGTAAGCAGATGTGAGCAAGTGTCTGCTCTCTAGGACAAGCCATGCAGGATTTGACTAGGTTTTGTCCTGGAGTTCTTTCTTGAAATAGGTCCAACCTTCCTGGACCCCTTTGTTTTTAAGGGCTGTTTCCCAAGGAACTTTCTGAGTTAGTTCCTTAAATAAGCCAAAGCCTGCCCATTGGAAGCCCATTGTGGATTTTTTTTTGATGCCCCTCCTGCTTTCACAGTGTAGTGAAAACTCTATAATTTCATGGTCACTGGACCCCAGGCAGCCTCCAACCACCACATCACTCGCCAGCCCCTCTCTATTTGTGAATAGCAGGTCAAGCAAGGCTGTACCCCTAGTAGGCTCATGGTGACTTTATAGTGAGGAATTGTTGGAGGAATCAAATTTGGTAGAGTGCTACAGCTAGAAGGGAGACTTTGGATGCAGCATAGTCTGAGACACAATTCTCTGTGAATCGGGCTGCTGCTTTAAGCAATGTGTTTTTGAAAGGTGGCTAGAAAAATAAGCGGTCTGCCCTGGGAAAGCCTCTGTTATTCATAGTTCTATGCCTGGACTGCTGATGTGCAACTGTTCCAAACCTGTGAACCTAGCTGACCTCTTCAATGAGGTGTGTCCTGATTTGCTAGACAAGTCAAAATTAAGACCGGAATCTCCCTTGAGACAGAAACCAAGAAATTAACAAGTGGCTTTGGCTAAGTGTGCTCTGATGAGAACAGTAGAGCCTGGTGTGCCCCTTTATATTTGCCAAGATAGCTGAATCCGATGTAGTTCCCTTGTACTGCTCTGCCAAGGTGTTCTGTGTTACCTTGAACAGTGGACTTAAAGTTCATCTTGATGGAACTGGGTTATAGACAGAGATGTGGAGATAAGCTGTCCTTTCTGAGGGAACTGTGACCTCTGGGAAGGATGGTGACTTCTGTTGAATCTGAGTAATAATCCAACGCAGTTTCTGGCAGAAGGGCACATCTCTCTGCAGGTATGCCTGTTAAACATTTTTATCTCAAAATTCTAAATCACCTGGCATCAAGAGAATCTTCCTCGTAGAGCTCTTTTGTGTGGCATACTGATGTGCATTGCTGAGAGGAGGCTGAGACAGCTGAACCACACCTTTTGGTGAAACAGATAGGATGTAAGGGCAGGGTGTAACTACTTTTGCATATGCAATCTGGTGTGATGGCTTTAAACTCAATTTTGCAGTTGGAATGTGCTGCTTTGTTGTGCTCAGTCTGACTTAATGATAGAACTGGCATATCTAAGTAGTTTGCATGTGACTTTGCCAGGACTTGCTCAGTTTTCAAGATGTGCTCTCATACATTGCATATGGGCATCATTTAGCCTCTTGAGCTGTGAAAGACAGGTTGCCAAAGTATGTTTCATAGCTTGATAAGGTTATAACACTCCTCCCTTCATACTGAGTTTTCAGGCACATCAGAGGTTTTTTGGAATGTGTTCCTTCAGTTATGTTCGCATTGGTTTGTGTCCTCTGAGAGTCCTACTTTCTCCACCACTATCACCTGAGAGATCTGACATCTCAGAGTTTGAGAAAACCCAAATCTTAGACAGAAATGAGGGAATAAGACTGTGGTCATCTAGGCTGGATGGTTAGATCATCAAACCCTAAGAATGGGTAGAGGAGCTGCCATTGCAATAGCCTGCCTGATAAATAGCTCCCCTCACTCCTCTCCCCCAGCCACCTAAAAGCAGAATGAAGGAAAGAAAAAGGACCAAAAAAAGAAAACCTGACAAAAAAAGAATCAACTGCAGAAAATACCCAGTCAGGACAGACTAAACCAGTGGAAACAGAAGCCTGCAATTTAAAAAAGCTGCATGGTCCCAGTCCCAGACATTCCTGTAGCAGCAGGCTCCCAGCGTGTTATCCAGGCAGGCTGGACCCTTGCCAGCCCCAGCCCCGGGCAGGGGCTCTGCCGGGGAGCTGCTGACTGGTTGGGGTGGGCTGGGGTTATTGCTTTTTCTCTTCAGGGCAGTGAAATGAGCTTTGCGAGGTCTTGCCTGTGCTCAGAAATGTCTTGCTTTCCCTGTTTATATGCCTTGGACGGGCTGCACTGGAGGAAGAGTTAGCCTCAGAAACCTTTCTGAAAGGGAAATGGGATGCAGTTCCCCTCCAGCGGAGACCCCACCTCTGCTTCGTGCCCCATCTGCACAGTCCATGCTCTGTGTGCTTGCAGCAAAGCTATTTTACAACAAATGTTTCTGTGTTTCATTTTGGGTTAATGGGGAAGGAGCAGGGGTCAACACCAACAGTTGGGCTTTTGAGATTCTGGGGCTGTTGAGCCTTGCATGTGTGTGTAACTTCTAACCAAAGCCCACTGAATCCCTATGTGTTTGTTCTACCGAAGGGATGGTGTAAATCCAGGAGGGGTTTAACACATTGGTTACCCACAGTTAAATAAAGTGTGACGGCAGGGCTGGGGCTCTGATAGGGGGAATTGTGAGGATACCCTTGCCTCTTTCTGAGAACAGCAATTTGTGTCTGTGCTTTAGATGAAAGTAGTCCTGAAGCCTCTGTGGACATACATTTGGTCTGTCCTTAGTTGTTTCCAAAATGCAGACTCTTTCAAGAGAGACTTGGGTATGACAAAAGCTGTATTCATTTCATTTATTAAAATAAATGGCTTAGTAGCACAGCTCTTGCTGTTGCTCTGATGGCTGAGGAAAGGTGAACAGCTGTATCATCTGGGAACTGATAATTTTTAAAATTTGAAATGTGTTTTAAAGCATGCCCAGTGCCAACTGTGACACAGAAACTGTGGTACGGCATTACTTTCTCATGCCTCTCCCTCCTCTTGACCTTCTTGCATCTCTGCTGGGGGCTGCTATGGAAGAAGTGCCTGGGCTCTACAGACCAGTGATTTAGATTATGTCCCTGAGGAAGGTGAGTTGGGCACCTTGTCCTCTCCTGTGAACAAAAATGGCTGGTATGAAGGTTTATTTTCTCATCATGAGGAAGCTATAGTCCTGCAGGGAGCCAGAGGGCTGCTATAGCTTATCATGCCAAGGATGAATCTTGGATATTTCAGCAGAGACAGCTTGCCTGTGACTGTTTATGCACTCAGTTACCCAAATGTCCTCCTGTTTTTGGGAAAAGGGAAGAGTCATTGCTATGGGAAATTAGGTGTTGAAAAGCAAGATGGCCTGTGTACATTCTTCTCCTGCTCCCCAGTTCCTGCTTTCTGCCTGTCTCACCACCGAAGGCTTTAGCAGGTCAGTGCAGTAGTTCTTCTAAATGACTGGCAGGGAGCCTCTCTGTAGTCCTCCTTAGCTGCTTGATTTCTCCCCTCATCAAGGCACCAGGAAAGCATCTGAATATGCACATCCTTTAGCAATGAGAGGTTTACACACTATCTGACTGGGCATAAAGCCTATTTGCTTGTTACTGCTCTGGCTGCCCTTTTTGAAGGTGCATGGTTATGGTGTGGCCATATGTGTGGCCTCTTTCTTGCCAACAAAAAAGTCCCGAATACAAATTTCTACACATCAAAAAAGGCTGCTTCTCAACATGCATATCTACTTACTCCTTCAACTTTTAAAAATGGATTTGCATCAGGAACAGACAAATCATCTGCTTAAATAAAAATTACTGGAGTGCTAAATCTTTAAAAGCATATCAGATCGTCACTGGGTTTAATACTTTCATTATAAATGGGGAATATGTGGTTTGAATTACTATTAGCATGGGCATCTGCTCTAAATCAATTTCCGTGTTCATTCCTGACCAGCTTAGCAAATCATGTCAAAAGAGGAATAGTTTTAACTGCTGCTACACAAATCAAAATTTGGAGCAATGTAGACAGGATGGGGGGACTGGTGACCTCTTCTATGCCTTCTCCCTTTTCCCACTTGCCTGGCATTTGACAAAGTAGCACATATGGTGGTTATACTGAAAGTTCAAATGGTCCATTTAAATTTCTGTTATCTCCATCTGCTTGCAGGCTTTTCTGAGTGCGGTCGGCTGTCCCCATAATAACTCAAACTGGAATCACATTTAACTGGATCCTTTCATGTAACAGAGCTCATTAAGTTTTTCTGTGAAATGCTGTAGCAGGTTCCTTTCACAAAATGCTACTCCTTTTGAAGTGTTACTAGATTTTTTTTTTTTAATAACTACATTAGAAAAATAAAAATGACTGATAGTGAGTTAAAAGTGGACAACTGCTCTTTCCAAAGGAAGAGCTGTTATTTCTCCTTGAGTTCCCACTGTATGCATGCTAGCAACTTATTGCCATTATGAGACAGGTATAATTGAACTTATGGAAATCCTGGAAATGCTGCGTTCACATTTGGCATTAGTGCCAACCCGGTTCTTTTCACCTTTTGTTGATGACCAGATCTCCTTGAGCTTTTCAGAACCACAACTTGTCAGTAGAATCAGAACAGTGACTTTCCAATCTCTTCTTGTATTTGCACAGCTAGCAATTTTCCAGAAAAGTGTGCAGTCCCTGCAAACAAGCTTTCTTCACATCCTTTAGTTACCTTCGTTACCCTTTGCAGAGCTTGCAAGCAGAAAATGAAGAAAGGAGAGGGGAAAAAAAAAAGAGGGTGCTCAGCAATTCATGTCTGAATCTTTGTATTTATCATATCTGAATCTTTGTATTGGTTCTGCATAAGTTGTGGTCCTTGTGAGCCTTGATTTTTAAGATTTTCTTGTTCATCAAGTTTTGATGTAATCTTTGAATAAGAATACTGGTAAGATCTCCATGTGTATATTATGAATGTGAAGCCATTTTAATCAGAAGTATGTCAGAGGGCTTTACACAACGAGCATTTGTTCTATTATGTTAATTCAATGAATAAAAACTCACAGTGTTTCTTAGTTTTTTTTTTTTAATGGAAGCTTAAGATACTCAGTGCTAACTCCCAGAACATCAGGTACCACCCTCAATTCACTGGTGCAATACCAGTCCAAAGCTAGATCCTTTCCCATACTGATGCATGAAAACTTATTTTTGTTTCTTTAAATGAAGATGAATTTCAGTGGCATGAGGTCAGTACTGTTGCCTGTAGCCAATTCAACCCCCTACAGGAAGCAGCAGTTTCAGGATCTCTTCTCTTCTCTTCTTCTCTTCTCTTCTTCTCTTCTCCTTCTCTTCTCCTTCTCTTCTCCTTCTCTTCTCCTTCTCTTCTCCTTCTCTTCTCCTTCTCTTCTCCTTCTCTTCTCCTTCTCTTCTCCTTCTCTTCTCCTTCTCTTCTCCTTCTCTTCTCCTTCTCTTCTACTTCTCTTCTCCTTCTCTTCTCCTTCTCTTCTCCTTCTCTTCTCCTTCTCTTCTCCTTCTCTTCTCCTTCTCTTCTCCTTCTCTTCTCCTTCTCTTCTCCTTCTCTTCTCCTTCTCTTCTCCTTCTCTTCTCCTTCTCTTCTCCTTCTCTTCTCCTTCTCTTCTCCTTCTCTTCTCCTTCTCTTCTCCTTCTCTTCTCCTTCTCTTCTCCTTCTCTTCTCCTTCTCTTCTCCTTCTCTTCTCCTTCTCTTCTCCTTCTCTTCTCCTTCTCTTCTCCTTCTCTTCTCCTTCTCTTCTCCTTCTCTTCTCCTTCTCTTCTCCTTCTCTTCTCCTTCTCTTCTCCTTCTCTTCTCCTTCTCTTCTCCTTCTCTTCTCCTTCTCTTCTCCTTCTCTTCTCCTTCTCTTCTCCTTCTCTTCTCCTTCTCTTCTCCTTCTCTTCTCCTTCTCTTCTCCTTCTCTTCTCCTTCTCTTCTCCTTCTCTTCTCCTTCTCTTCTCCTTCTCTTCTCCTTCTCTTCACATTTTTATTCTTCAGGAGCCTTCCTGCTCTCACACATTTGTTGGTGTACCTTATGCAACGGTTTTCTGTGTGAAATCCACTGCAATTTTCAAATTCCTCAAGAGTCCCCTTAGCGAGTCGCTCTCCCTTCTTCCCAGTCCAGATGGTCTGTAGCAGATGCTCATCCGAACTGTTCTGCAGCCAGCAGCAGCATATTAAAAAGCTGATCTATATTTAATACACACAGACACACAAGCATACACTTGCACACACATATGTATCTGCATATATAGCCTTAACTGGCTCTGGAGTTACGCATTGCTGGTAAGCAGTACAAGGTTCTTGGGCTTATTTCTCTGGCTGTGTACTTGTGTGTCCCTAGAGCTGCACAGACTCATTGAGCTCTGGGAGAGTGTTTTTCCTACCCTCATGTGCTGTCTTCTTGAGAGGGGAGTTTGTGCTGTCTTGGAGCTAGGCAGCCAGGGTTTCACATGGCTTACAGGCTGAACAGAAGAAACCTGAAATATAAATGCAAGTTGTACTCTGAGCTCTTGAAGTGGCTGCTCCTCGTGTCCTGCCTTCTGGGCCTTGGCACAGTGCCCAGCACTGTGCCCTGCGACAAGGGGGTCCCTCTACCACCAGCTCTGGCATTGTTATGATCCCAATAATTTTGGCATTGAATGTGATGTCATTCCATGATGTTATCCTTGAAATTCCTCATGAAAGGAGAATATCACTTCATTACTGTGCTTCAGCACGTGGAGTGAAGAGCTGAAGGGTACCTTTGTGCCAGGGGCTGAGGCCCATGCGTGTTCAGGTGGTGTGGGACAGCACACGATGCCTTCAGCTTCTAACTGGCTCTCTGAAACCACAAAGCTGTATTTCTTTCCTTGTGGTGATGTTGACAGAGCCTGGAAAAAAAACCCTCCCCCCAGCTTTGTTTAAACTCTGGGGTAATGGTTACACAAGCGGAGTCCGAGGGGGCCTCTCACTGCTCATGTTAGCTAGGTGCTGGGACAGCCATCTGTGAGCAGGCCCCGTGGCCTTCCCACACACACCCCCTCACTGGGCCTCTGCCTGCTCACTGGGCACCCGGTTGCTTCTGAACAGCTCGAGTAGATCTTGGCTGCAGCTTGCAGGGTTCTGAGTTAACATTGGCCAGGATAGTGCAAATGAGTGATTATGTGTGCGTGTGCTTATGCAATGTCTGAAACTTCCCTCTGCCCGTCTATCCCCAGGATGCTGGCAGGCTCTTTTGGCAGTCACAGGAGAGTCGTCTTCCACACTGCGCAGCAGTGTTGCTCAATACACCCAATTAGTTAGATTGCAGTGCTGCAAGTGGACACAGCTTTGTGTGTGCATCAGTGTTTGAGAGATGCGGACTGGGGAGATGCTGTGCGGGAGTGCATGCGCACATGCTGGCTGGAGACCCTGGCTAGAGCATCCTTCTGCTCACGTTGCCTGGTGAGGTTAATCTTGTAATTAATCTTTTAAATGGGATGAAACTTCTCCTTTCCTTCAAATGCTCTCTCTCTTTCCATTTTGTCAGCTGGTTACTTTTAAGGCTTTTCAAAAGGGATTTTTTTTTAACTTAAGAGTCCTAATTACTGGGTTCTCTGTGTGCTTTTGTGGGGATTCATATTATATGTTTGTGTTTGTGCTCTTTCTCAGGTTTAATGCAAGAATAAAGTAACTTATTTTTATATTTCTCCCATGGGCAGTCTTCCACTGCTGCGTACTTGGCGTTTGGAAAGAGTGATAGGCCATGGATGAGATGCCCAGACACGTGCAGCTTTGCTCATGAAGAGACATTATAAGAGACTTGGTAAAGACCAACTGCTAAATGACTTCTTTTAAAGTCAGCATCTTCATGTGGAATCTTCCTTTTAATCCCCCCATGCACCCTGGCATTCCCCTCACTTTGCTTGGACTTGTGGAGAATCTTCCATCTCCACTGAAATCATCCATCTGTCGGATGCGGTTTGTTTGGAAATTATCACAACACTGTGCTTGTGAGTCCTTGCAGTGTGTCATAAGGCATTTACTGCCATGACTGCAGTTGTCCCTCCATTCTTGAGGAACAGATTAATATCAAAAGGATAGGGAGTGGTTTGCACTCATGGGTGTTGCTGGCTGTTTGTCTTTTCAATCTGTTGAGTAAGAAACCCTGAAGTCCAGTGCAAGCCTGCCAGACTTCTCCGTCACTCTCTCCCAGCTCTCTGTTGAGGGGCAGCTCTCAGGGGGGGTGGCAAGTGGTAAAGACTTCTCCTCCCAGCCAGTGCTAGTGTATCTGCAGCCTTTGCCAGCCCACCTTGGGCATGGGAAGGAAAACTTACTTAGGCAGTATGGCTTGAGGGCCCAGCCTTAAAATAACCAAAAAACCTCCAAAACCCTGAATAAACCACAGCCCCTCCCCCCAAAAAAACTCAGAACAAAACAAAAGGGAAAAGGCTTGCAGTGGGCTACTATTGCAGGATGTGCCAGTCACTTGAAGTTTGTCAGGAGCTATGTTTGGAGCATGCTTGTGAGTAAGTGTCTAATGTGAACAACCTTTGGTCATAAACCTAGATTCCTGAACTGTGTGTCCCTGGCTGCTTTCCTGATAAGAATATCAAGTTATCTGGAATATAGGAATGCAAAGCAGCATCAGCAGGTTTCCCAACTCTGGTTTGTGTTGGGTTCTCCAGAACATGCTCCTGCTCTAGTAAACAACCTTATTTCGCTACAAGAAGGCCAAAGGAAACAATTATTATCAATTAGTTCAGCCTTATATAAGTCACGAACTATAAAGCTTCCCTAGATTGTTTCCTGTCTGAATTCCTGTGTATCTTCGTAGAGAAACCTCCACTTTTCAAGAAGAATGGCTTGGATTGAAGAGTTCATGATATTCCTTCATTGATTGATCGTTCTCCCCTCCCCCCCCTTTTTTTAAGTGTGTATGTATATTGTGATCTCTTATAACCGCAGTGAACAGATCTGGCTTCAGTTTGTAAACTTAGCTGCAAGCTGGTAGAGCTGTTCTCTGCCTTATTCTCTGAAACCACCATGCAGTATTTAAAGAAAGTTCATGTTCTGCATTCATTTCCTCTTTGATGAGATGACTACAAGTACAAAGGCTGCTTCTTACCTGCTTCTATTTTGAGGCAGGATTTCCAGCTACACAGTGATTCTTGTGATTCTCTGAACTTTCTCCAGTTGTTCAGAGAACACTATTCAATAATGTGTTCAGTTGTACAATATGCTTTTTTCAGGAATTTGGTGATACAGAATAAGAGCCTGGTTCTGTCTGTTAGTAGCTGGAGAATATGAACTTCTGATTCACAGCCTTTGGTTTTCTGAAGTCCTCGAGACTATGTGCTTTGAGTTGAGGGCGCACAGATTTGTGCAGCAGGTTGTGCCGTTGATATGCTGTACTACAAAAGTAGTACGTGGAGGTTGAACTTTACAGGGCACCTTTCTTAAAATGTGAAACTTCAATTAAGAATCAAACACAAACAAAAAATGAGCATATGTCTGCAGTTACTCCTTTCCAGGCCATCCTTCACATGCCTAGTGCTTGCAGAACCTGTCACACAGATGCTGCTTCAGCCACTTCTTTCCCAGGGTCCCAAGTTGTTTTTAAGATATCTGCTCCTGATTATCAGTCACCCGAGAGTGACATGGGGACTTCTGTTTGCAGCAATAGGAATTATTATCTTTCATTTTTTTTAACCTTCAGGCTTATTTAAAACATGTCCCTTGTTTGTGGCTGTTTACCAGATACTTCGTGTTTTGGTTTTGTGATCTGACCTTTTTATTTCTTTGCTGCTCCTGCTGATCATGCATTATCTGCAAACTTCGGTGGTGATAACTTTCTCTCAGAGTCATTAATAAAATAATAGATTGTGGGGCCAGAACCCATGGAAAGCATGGGATGCAGTCAGCTGATTTGTGTTTCACATCTGGAGATTATTTATTTCGTTACCACACTGAATGTGGCCTGTTGACTTGGCAGTGGTCTGCGATTGATTTTTATAGAACCAAGTCAGTTTCATGAGAATCAAAGTGTATTAAGCTTGTAATATAATTACAAAAAGAGAGAAAATTTGAGAAGCTGTATTGGCAGTTAGTGTTCAGTTGTAATTTTAACTACTCTGTTGCCCCTGTGTATCTTTCCTTCTGTTCGGGTGTGAACAGTAGCTAGGTTAACTTGGTGTTACTTCGATTGCCCTGTTTTCACTTAAGTATTTTCATGTGGGTTTTTTGCAGTCCGTCAGTAGTGTCTCATACTGAAAACAGTTTCAAGAGCTCCTTAGAAGCTCTGTTTAGTCTTTCAGATGGAGGTTTTCTAGGTCTGCTGATTAGAATGGCCATCTACAAGTAGCCGTTGTTTTTATATTCTCTTCTGTTATTGCTGGGATAAAAACCATTTCATTGCCATCCTGTGGGATGGCTGTATCATCTGTTCTCATATAAGGAACAGTAATTCAGAACCACCCCCTCTCAGGAATATTCAATTAAGCATTTTGATCTTCCTTTCCCCCAGTGACTGCAGACAAGTGACAGCTTAATCTATAATTAACATTCTTCTGGGTCCTGACAAACTCAGAAGCAATCTTTTTTTCCCTCTGAATTGTATTTTCTCGCAACTCTTTCTCATTTTCAAGATTCTTATTTGTGTTCTCATTAATTTTTTTCTTTATTCCAGTAGCCCAAACATGTAATACTTAGAAGCTTCCATGGTAAGCAGTGTTGTTTGCACAGTGTGGCTTTCTCTTCAGCTGCCATATTTTAGTTTTTAGGGATGTGCTGAAATGTTCATAAATGATTTACAATCAACTTTAATGCTTTTTTTGGTTAAAGGTCTTCATCCCCTGTTTCATGGGAACAGCTGAAAGACCTTCACTCTCTTTCAAACTGCAGAGCATGAGCTAGAGGAAATGTTTGTTGTAGGTGGATAAGGTTGTCCTACTTGATGGTGCACTGGCACTGCTCCTTCAGTAGTGTGCCTTCATCTTGCTAACTTGAAAACATGGGAGTCTAGTGTGCTAATTGCTACTGAGTCTCCTTTCCTGGAGTCTGCCTTTTGAGCGGGGAAGAATAAGCGAGGATAAGTCCATAGCAGTCACAAGAATGACCACAGAATGTTAGGGGTTGGAAGGGACTTCTAGCGATCATCAAGTCCAAGTCCAACTCCCTGCCAAAACAAGATCAGCTAGGGCAGGTCACACAGGAACTCATTCAGGTGGGCTGTGAAAGTCTCTAGAGAAGGAGTCTCCACAATCTCTCTGGGCAGCCTGTTCCAGTGCTCTGTCATTCTCACAGTAAAGAAGATTCTCCCCACGTTGAGATGAAACTTCCTGTGTTACATCTTACACTCACTGTTCCTTGTCTTAACATTGGGCACCACTGAAAAGAAACTGTCACCTTCATGTTGACACCCACCCCCCAAATATTTATGGATATTAATAAGATTCCCTCTCAGCCTTCTTGAGACTGAACAGTCCCAGTTCTCTCAGTCTTTCTTCATAGGAGAGATGTTCAAGTCCCTAAATCATCCTTGTAATGTGTCTTGAATTTGGGAGGCTGAAACTGGACGCAGCATTCTAGGTAGAGTCTCACCAGGGCAGAGTGGGGGGAGGAGAACCTCTCGAAACTTAGGCCTTAGACCTAAACCTAGCCTTTTCTTGATGCACCCCAGAATATGATTGTCCCTGTTGGCCACAGGGCACATTGCTATCACGTGGATATCTTAACTATCCACTAGGACTCCAAGGTTTTTCTCCATGGAGCTGCTTTCTAGCAGGACAACCCATACTCTGTATTGATGCCTGGTGTTACTCCTCCTCAGATGCAGGACACAACACTTGTCCTTCATGAGCTCCCCCTTTGCCCAGCTCTCCAGGCTATCCAGATCGCACTGTATGGCAACAGTGCCAGATAGGCAGTTTTAAATGGCAAGGCATAAACATCAGTGACTCTTGGCAAAAATATGCAGCTGGTGATGGACGAAGTTCTTGCACAATCTTAATATGCTGCTTATCGATCATAGGTCTATTTTGTCCTTTCCCAAGCACTGTGACTTTCCCTACTCCTCCCACTGCTTTCTTTCTGCACCCTTGCACTCTGGCTCTACTGCTTCAGGGTCTTCACCTCCAGCTTGTGACTTCCTTCTGGGCTCTGCTGATCTTCTTTACAGCCTGCAAGGTGATGAGTAGCTTAGGCCTCTCACCTGCTTGGGAATGAAGGTTTGGAAATGGAAGGTACTGAGGTAGGTACAGGTGAAGGATGAGGGTGCTTTGAATGGGAGGCTGCTAGCAAAAGAAGCTGAGATGCGTGTTTGCAGGCAAATGAAGGCAATACCAGTTTGAAAATCTCCCCTGTGTTACATGGACTCATGAAGGGAGAATGCCAGCACATGTAACTAAATATGATGTTCCACTAGTCCCTGCGTCTCTGGAAAGTAGCATAGCGGAGAACTAAGCACTAGTTTTAAGATGCAGATGTTTCTATCTACTGCTATTTTGGGTCCTGAACCTTAATCCAGTACCACTCCTACTTGTTTTTCTTTTTAGATTAAAGTAATGTTTTCTGACCCTGTGGTAGAAGACTTGCCATAGGAAATTGGAGTACTGCTTCTCAAATGTGGGGTATCTGAAAATAATTTGTCTAGACAAATGCTATGCATACTTTGGAGTATATATTTGATCTTGTTCACATTCTGTCTCCTTGTTTCCTTTCTACAGCTTTCAATAGAGTTTCAAAACAAACTGGTCTGCCTTTGACATGAGTAAAAACCAAGTGACCCCCCACTGCTCTTGTGGTGACGTAAAATGGAATGCATCTTTTCTCAGAAAGAGGATGCAAAATTGCCAGTGCTGATGAAAGTACTGGTCCACACAAAATGAAGTGCCAAAAGCATTTCTGTGGGTTTGTGTGTGGATTTCTGCAGAGTTAAGGCTGTACAAATGCAATGTGAGTGTCTTGGTGTATCCCTCTTGTGGTATGGAGGACTGCTGGAGGCAGTTTTGAAATGGAAGGCTTTTTTGCTGTGGGATGAGTTTGAGCAGGTCTATTCTCAAGGCTTCAGACACAATATTGAAGCTTTTTTCTTTGGTGTTATCACAGTCAAGTACTATTAACTTTCTGGACAGTAGCTGGTTTGACATGATGTGGGCTGGAAATGTTGGCAAAGTGTTGGTTCTATATGCTTCCAGTGTTTGGACTTAGTGCAGATTTTTGGGAAGAGTAAAAGATGTGTCAGATGAAACCCCAGGATGTTTCTCATGGAAGCAAGGTGTATAGCTTATTTACTGCAAATAAGTTCTTGTTTGTTCCATTATCTGGTGAGATCAGATGCTGGAACAGGATTTGACATCAAACTGATTTTTCTAGTGCCTGGTACTTAATGACAGCAGCACTGAACACAAAGTCCTTCCAGTGTTGGTTCTCTTTCTGTCCTGATAGTAGATATCTGTGTGATAGAGGGGGCAGCAGTTTCTGCTGGGCAGGGTCTAAACCCCGTGGCAGCTGAGGTCATTGCTAGCCAAAGGCTGCTGATCCTTGAGCTCTGAATCAGTCAGGGGAGTTAATCTCTGGGCTAAGGTGATATGACCTGTGGATTTCTTCACATATGTTTTGCAAACCCCCTTTTTTTTAAAATATTTTTTTTTAATGCTCAAGCAGCTGTCTCTTGAGTTCAAAAAAGGGTTTTGTGTGTGGTGGTTTTTTTTTCTTTTTAACACTTCACATGCACCTGCCATTTTAACCATTATGTCTGTGAATATTAGGCAGCATTTAGAAAAGCTGATCAATATTTTTCATAATCAAGTCTGCCTCTTGTTAAGAGCATTTAAATAATCATTTAAGAACTTAAGTTTGTGTCCTTTCTTTTCAAGCCTTAGCTTCCATGTGTCTCCTCTTAAAAACAAACAAAACCGCAGCAGAAGCCTCCTGGTACTAAAACTAAATCTGTAACCCAAATCCTATTAATTCTGTAGTGAAATAAAATTAAGCTGCCAATATTGATAGTAAAGCTTTTCTTATTTTATGATAACCAGACAGCTTTAATTAAAGAGCTCAATTTTGATGGGTGATATATAGGTTTGCAGCCAGCATTAGGAAAAATAAGCAACAACTGCTACTGCAAACTGGAACTCTGCCATTTAAACTTTGCAGCCATTAAAGTAGTAACAATGTTGAAGAAAATTGTAATTTTTAATTGAAATGTCAAGTGCCATGTCAGTTTCTTGCCCACACTGCTCAAAAGTGATTTAAGATCCGCCTATGAAAGATACTGGTGTGGTCTTCAGGGAGGAGGCTGTTTCAGATGCTTAAAACACAAATCAGCTGAGCCTGAGAGATCTGCATTCTGCAAGAGGTCCCTTGTGCTAACAGGAACTTAGAGGAAAAATATCAGTTTTTCTGGGCTTTCCTTATGACACCCCAGCACAGTGTGCCCACTGGGATGGTTATGTTTGTGGGAGGCTGTGCCTGTGGACAGAGACTAGCAGCTTCAAGTGTTGCTCAACATTTTGGAACCCTGGTGAGACCTTGCAGGGTGAGCAAAGGAATGAACTACTGATGACCTGCAGGGCAGGTTCTGGCATCTCTGTTTTGAGTAACTGCCCATGAATCGTGAGCCGCTAGGAGAGAGGGTTTTGTTTCTGTAGGTCAGCTGGGCAATTCCTGTGACTTCTGACTTCTCTCCCTGGTTGTCCTGTTACATCTGTAAAGTCATCTGGGAGTTGGACTTTATGATCCTTATGGATCACCTTCCTTGAGATACTTTATGATTTCTACTGTGGAAGCAGAAGTGATGGATTCTGCTTAAAATACAGGAATCATGCTGGCTGTGCCCTTTACAGACAGCTTATCTGTGCCCTTCAGTGAGGGATGCTGTTACATGAAGGCTGAGAAGAGTTTGCTTTTCTTTCCCTCTCTTCTATTTCCGTGGTGAGGGAGAATGATAAATGTTGTAAAATGCTGCTATAGTGTAAGGATCTATCTTCATGCATTCCAGAAGAACTGGAGTAACTGTTTGCTTTCAAAAGTGGCCCTAAGTCAAACCAGCTGTGCAAGAGCAAAATGTGTTATCCCTGATGCCAAACCCTTTGGCAGCAAACAAGACCATAAATGCCCACTGATGTATTGTACAGTTTATACACAAAGATTTCAACTTGTTTGAAAGCTTTCTTTCACTGCCTTTTTTTTTGGGGGGGAGTGGTGGGGGTGGGGAGGAGGGGCTAAGCACTGGATATTTACCCAGAAGACATTACCTGTATGTAAAACTTGTGGTAAATAGAGATTCCTTCCAGAGAGCCCATAGGTGTGCCTAGGGTACAGCCCAGCAAATAAATACTTTCTCACAGCAAATACTTTTGACTGGAGGAAAAAGCCCAGACAACTGCATTTCTTTTTCTTCGCTAGATAGTTTGTAGTAACATAACTGCTCTCTTTAAGTATCTTGCTTGGGTGCCAAAAATCATCAGAGACACCAATGACTAAGTTTTGGAAGCTGAGCTACCCTCTCTGTCTAGGGTGAGTCATGCTAGCTGGAGGTGGCAGGGAGAGGCTTGCACCTACTGTTTGCAATTCGTGAAAGGCAGACCTGTCAGTCAGACTTGTCTTGCAGCCTCTACAGTCGCTGGTGGTAGAATTGTGACCTTGCTTCTCATCAGACAAAGAGAAGGGCATGGGGAGGAGTAATGGAGAGTTTCACTTTTCTGTGGTTTTACCACTCACCTGGCAGCCCAAGAGCTGACTTTAAGAGACAAATTAAGTGCATACCAGTGAGCCTGGTGGAGACAAAAAAAAGTAGCTGAGACAAAAAAATGCATGCATCTGACCTGCGACCATAATCCAGACACTTGCTTGCAACACAGAATTAATAAAGTATTTTGAGGTCTCAGACGGAGACCCAGATGGGGGGAGCATTGTTAAAGGGTTTCCAGCTTGCTGACTCACTGCTCTAGTGCTCTGGCCTCTCTGATTCACTCCTCTCTGACTTTGGCTCTTTTGGGAAGAGTGAGAAATACCAAAACGTGAACCCAGCCTATTGAAAAGTAAGACAACATCCAAGAACTATGCACTGGGGGAAGGGCAGGGGAATGTGAGAAGGATTTTCCTATTTTGTATGGCTCCCAAGAGGCTTGGGCTAGGAATGAGCAATGGCATCCTTTTTTTTCTGTTTGCAGGCTTCTCACCCTTGTCTCAACTGCACAAAAGCTTGCTGTTTGGTTTTTTTTTTTCAACCCATATGTAGTTCTAAGTATTATAGAATTTTTTTTTTTTTTTGAAGGGGGGGAGGGAGTTTTAAGGTGGAAAGTGAAAGAATATTTTGTAAGAAGGAAAGGGAAAAGAATAAACATGACTTGTAAAAAATCCCTGGTTAGTTAAATGCATCTTTGCTGGTTGTGGATTGGAATTACTTGAGTGTTTGCAGTGGAAGTGTGTGCATGCATGTGTGCATAATGGGGTGGATTATAAGATTTGCTCAGCATGAACTTCAGCATTTCCAATGTGTAACCTGAGCAAGTCGGGGAGATGTGCACATTTAATTGCCGTGTAAATCTATTCGCTATGAATTTCCTGGCATAGGTTTTGCAGATGACACAACCTGAATGCTATTTCTATAGTGGAGTTTTTTTTGCTTTGTCCAAATGTTTACTTTGTTGTTTTTAATACTTAAAATGAGTAATTGCTGGTGTGAGACTCCAAGCGATCTTTTCTGCTGTGTTATGATGGATCTCTCTGCTGTTTTCAAATAAATACCAGTTTCATGTTACTCTACGTATCCTCCCACAAATGAGCTAATTTCAGTGTAGTTAATGACTAAACAGTAAAGAATTTTACAGTAGAGTAAAATAATTGAACAGCTATTTCTCTGCATCTTGGCTTTGAGGGTTTTGTTCAGATTTGTTTTTTGGGTTTTGTTTGTTTGTTCCCCCCCCCCCCCCCCGTGCAGGACATAAGCCAGGGTATTGTGTATCTCTCTGTCTTACCAACATGTTTGAGGCATGACTTAGGGGACTGTTTACAGTCCTCAGTCTTCCTAAAGTTCTCTGCTGCCTCTTAAGACTTTTTTCCTGACATCAGAAAGCTCTTCCAGTTACTTTGGTCCTTCATCAGGCAGAGAGGGAGGATCTCTATGTCCCGTTTATGAGTAAGCAGTGAGATGCACCTGCAGTCTCATGCTCAATACTGTGGTCTGTCCAAGGAGTCCCTCAGTTAATCAGATTTCAGCTATTTCAGGTGTGGTTGCAGTAATTTTTAAAAATATTTGCTGGTAAATATAGTTGTTGCCCCCGGATTAATGCACACTAAAGGTAAGCACTTCGGTACATCAAACTGTATAAGGTGCAGCCTTCTGCACTCCTCTCTCCAGGAATATTTTTGAATGACTCTTGTGGGGTAGCTCTTGTCTCTCTTTCTCTTTGGAATTGATCTTATGGAAAAATACTGTATTGCTGCCAGGTTGTCCTTCATTTTGTGACATTTTGCAGTTTGTTTCCTACACACCACTGTTCATGCAAACCACAAAAGAGGAACTGAAGGAATTACTCTTTTCTTTCCCTGTTATCTTAATATGTGGGGAGACTGAGAGGGGGAGGAGAAGGCAAATGAATGCCTATGGTGCATGTTTACTTCCCTATGCTTATGGCTTGCTTTGTATGCTTTGTAGTCTCCTCTTTCTACCCTCTTTCCTCATCTTCTCCAGGAGCACTGTCTTATATGTTACATGGATGCTGATTCTTTGATACAGAAATAAGGGTGCAGTCCTTGCCCCACACCTCCCATTATTGCTGCTACAGTTTTGTACCTACAGGTAAATATTTGGCTTCATTTTTATATCATGAATGCCTTTTGGGTAGAAGGGATGCCCCTGACAAAGCAGTTCCACTTGTGAAAGGAAGATCAATCCTTCCGGGATGGGGAGACCTCAGGGCAAGCCAGAAGGGAGCCATTAACTCCTAGGGGGGGAATATATTAAATTTATGGATGCTTTTCACCCCAGTACGTTGCATGCAGGCTGGCTTACTCTGGGCTACTTGGAGAGCAGGGCACCTGTGAGGTGCCAGGGTGCTGCTGTTGCAGCTCCCCCATGGAGAGGCTTTTCTGGAAAGGGCAGATTGTGTTGCTGCAGTTGGTGTGTGTGACTTGCAGCTGACAGTGCATTTAATAATTTAAATATAGATATGAAGTGTCATTTTGGACTCTTGACTTTATTCCTTTTTTAGTGAGTTCTTAGAGAGCTGATGTAGTTAATTTTCTGAACATGACTGTTTCATTTTTAAGTCATTATAATGTCACTGTGGCTAGTGTGGCTTGTCTGGCTTCTGGTCATCTGGTGGAGAAGACAGCACTGCCATGCACCTAGCACAACCTGAGTCTGTGGTTTACTTCAGAGATACTCATTTGATCAGACAAGAAAGAAAAAAAAAGAAGCTCTCATCCTTAGGCAGAGCTGGAGAAAGAGCCTTTGTCTGGCTGGAACAGGCAGATGCTGTGGAGAGCTGCAGCCTGTGACCCAGCTGGTCTGCAGCCAAATACTGCTTTCAAAGAGCTCTCCAAACCCCACCACACAACCAAGATAGAAGGGTTCTCCTCTGTTTGCATACTGTGGGGTGATGCCTGTAAGTGTGTTGTGTTCCCCAAAAGCACCCCTGGTTATAGATGAGAGCCACTGCCCAACCAGATTGGTGGTGGTGAAACGTTGTGGGACTGCAGCTTGCTTTCTCTCTGTAAGCAGGAGCGCTGCTATTTTGTGTGTCTTGTCAAGGTTCTGGGGAACAGGGAAGCAGAAGATAAGGTTACATCTCTTCTAAATCCATGACTTTTAGCAGGGGTTAAAATCCCACCTGAATGCATCTCTTTGCTACGTAGAGAATAGTTTTGGCAATTCAAGCAGACTCCTTGTACCAATACATGCCTGCGATTGGTGCTGGGGCTGCCAGTGGCATGTGAGGATAGCAGAATGATGTCAACACACCTGTCTGTATACAGAGGTGTTAATCACACAACACACAAAGGAAAACAGAACAGAGACATTTTTCAATTCAAATGCTCTTTAAAATTAAAAAAAAAAGTTTAAGTCTCTGGGTGAAAGATGCCAAGTCAAAAGGCACAGATATGGGATTTGCTTTTGGAAGCAAGTATATTTACAGATTGTGAGGGCAAAACTGTCAGTTTCCTCTCTAAATTGCCTTTTCCTGCTCTTGAGTACAGAGGTGGTTGCTACTGTATCAGAATTGAGGGTTATTCTGTGGCTTTCCACCTATAAGCAGCTGATGACCATTAAGGTGCACATGGAAACAGGAGAGCACAGAGAGGAGGAGAAGGAAAAGGCAGAGGAGGATTTGCAATGGAAGAACATGCTTTGAAAAGGCAGAGGGAGCAGCTTAGGTGTAGGTGGAAGATTTGAGGAGCTGGAGGCATGACCACTCCGAATGGTTTCTGCTATAACTGCTGCTTAGATGCCTTTCTGTTATTAATTCTCTAGGCAAATGGAGCTGCCCTCAATGAGAGATTTGTTTTCTTTAATAATAATAAAAAAAAAAAAAGGAGGCAAGGCAAGCTGGTTTTAAGTGTTCTCTGTACTGGAGATGTGTATAACATATGAAAGAGTTCTGTAAATCAACTCATGATGGATTTTGTGATACCAGAGTGAAGAGAAATCCAATTCCCTGAGTTCAGTAGCAGTACAGTCTGACCTGTGGCAATTGTTTGAGGCTTCTTTATTGGCTTGTACTCAAGGTTATAGCATAGACTATTAAAATCAAGATTAAAAATTATAATGAAACTAATGAATTTTTAAAACTTATGTTCTATTTATTTGCTATCAGACAATGATTGTTTGTTTGTAAATGTAAATTCTGTTCTTCATCACAGCTTGTTGCTTTGTAATAGGAGAAATCACAAGCACTGATGAACATGTTGAACATCTTTCCCCACCCCCCAAAGGGTAGTGGTTCCCTTTAGTTGGAGGAAGTTCCATGTTTATTTCCTTAAGTGATTTTTTTTCTGAAGCACTTTTAGAGGAGTTCCCCACTCAGAAAATAGAAAACTTTACCCAAATGGAAGAAGTAAAATACTATTTAATATTAATTTATTGCATATCAAAGCAGTAATAGGGACAAAGCTAATAGGATTTTTTATTTGTCAAATTGCCAAAAATAGCCCAGTAGCCTGTGATCATTTTGTCTTTCAGCTGAGTCTGTTAAATTAGGACATCTAACTAATGTCAGACTTAGGTATGATATTTTCAAGGATGACATTGTCAGATTGGATGGTGCTGGTGATAAAGTAGCTGTATGTAGGAACCAGGATACAGGTATTGTAGCAGCCCTATTTCAGCATCTGCCAGTCATCTGTCACAATGCAAAAATTAGAAATGTTCTATCCAGCATTAGGAAATTATGCAAATAAATGTAATTAGCTCTTACCATTAGCCTTAATGAAAAGAAGTCTGTGGACTGTGGAAAAAAAATTATGCCTAAGAAAGTTATTACCTTTGTATACATTCATCATTGACTTCTGCCATGCTTGGGAAGCATTTCTGTCCCCTGTTTGCAATTCAAAGGCTGCCTAATGTGTTTTGCTCACTGTCTTTATTGATGCACCAGGATGTTCAACTAGTCTTGACCATTGTTTTTCTTTCTTCTTTGTGCAGTGAGGAACTGTAGTTTCTATCCTTGCTAGATATAAAGAGATAGCTCTGTGTGTGAAGTGCTCGTGAGTCTTTGGATATCAAAATCAGGATAAACAAGGCTTTCTAAGGTGGTCATGACCCTCTTGCTGAATCATCTGAGAGTTTGTTTAGTAGTGTCATCATTTACAGTAAGCAAATAATGAAGCTACAAATCTGTTTTGCCATTTGTAAAGGCTTTACTTTAACTAGTTCGCTATTCCAGCATAACAACTGTGGCCTTGTGTTTACTGCCTTATGTTTAGTAAATATTTTCTTTTCCTAACTGTTGGTCAGAACTGACTGAAGCCTTATTAATTCTGACAGAAGGCACAGTTAGCATTCTTGAGCATCTTGGAAGAGGTGCTTGAACTTCCATGGGGCTATGTGAAAGCTGGCTGTGCTCAGTGTGTTCCAGCATCAGGCTACAAAGCCCTAGGTGCTGTTGGAGATCCGAAATACACAGGCATGGAGGTGTGAGCGCACCACTTCCCACATGGGTTTATACAATATTGACTTGTATAAGTCTTAATTTAGCCTACAGGAAGATGAATCTGGAATTTCAGTGTTTGTTTCTACAGGAGAGAGCGAAATTAAGAGCCAAAATCAATACTGCTTGCAAAAACAGAGCAAGTCAAACAGACCTAGGTTTCTGTAGGATCATGCCCCAATTGACAAAGACTCCTATATGAGATGATGGATAATGCCTGATTGTTTGAAAAAGCTTGTTACAATTCATTGTACAAGCATCTTTGTACAAAATTAGAATTCTTTCTGTGAGTGAGATGAGCAGAAATAGTTTCTTGCAGCATAGTTTCTTGGTCTGTCAAGGATATAATCATCAGACACAGGAAACAAAACCAAGGAGAAATGCAGCATTTTTGGCTGTTGTTGAGAACCGCATAGGAGTCTCAAGGAAGCAGATGATGAGATTTGGGTTGTGCTCATTTTTTAATAAGAAACAAACACTTATCCTATAATGTACAGGCATAAACTGCAATGTAATGAATTCACTGCAATAGATAAAGTGGTAATTAGGTCTGGCTGTCAGGAGCTTTAGCTCTGGGGCCTAGAAGGTGGATATGAGCTCTAAACTTAGGTAAAATGTGACTTCCAAAATAGATACATAAATTGCTCAGGAAACCTGTTCTGTAGCAAATGTGTTAATTACTTGGCTGGGGAAATGCAAGGACCCACTTTTCTAGAGCACACTGTATGTTATGTGCAGCTGAAGTAGTCATACATGGTGTTGAATCTGTGTCTGAGTGTGTTTCCTTTTTCTTCTCTGCTTCAATGAACATCAAGCCAATACATTCTATTCCACACAGCAAGTGTTCTAGTGATAAATCTTGCAGGATCTTTCATGCTGTCTGTATTAAATGGGCTTTCCCATTTTTGGTGGCATGCTGTAGTATCTTTGCAGGAGGAGGGAAGGAGAGGCTGCTTCAGGACACGACTAACATGCTTCTCTTTCCCTTTCTCATTGCAAGTTAATTGTAAGCTCTTCTGTTGTACTTTATGCCCCTAAAGAGGACTTTTGTTTTAGTTGTGGCTCTTCAGCTTGGAGTAGTGATTGGAGGAGGAGGTTGTTAGGCAGGGCTGGTAGATCCTGCTGCTTACTGGCACAGATGCCCAGTGCAGATACTGGAGTTGTTCTGATCAACACTATTCTGTTGTTGGCATGACAGACAGGGAAGGAGATAAATTTTTTCCACCTTTTTATCTCCACAGCACTTCACAGAGTTCCTGGATGAGTTTTCACCTGATGTCCTAGGCCAGCTCTTGAATGATCCCTTCTTGTCAGAGAAGAATGAAATAATGGAGGTGGAATTGTCTCCAGCATCCCCAGCACCTCTCATCCAGGCAGAACACAGCTACTCTCTCTGTGGGGACTCTCGACCCCAGTCTCCCCTGACTCACATCTCCACCGAGGACAACTTTAATGAAGGTGGTGTGCACTGTTCACTTGTTGCAATGATGCAGGATGGAATTTTCCTGGTGGGGTGATGGTGCTCTAGGGGTGCATTTGAATGGTCTTTGATAATTGGTACACCTACAAGGGTTTGTTTCAGTCTGCAGGCATTGTGCATAAAGAAACCTGTCTGTAGACAGAGAAGTTGTGCTCAACAGAAGTTACTAACTTTGTACTGTAAAGGTTTTGAATTACAACTGAAGTACCCATCAACAAGAAATGGGAGAAAAGCCAGAAATACACTTGTTGCCATGTACCTGAATCTTTGTTGAAGGTAAATGGAAACTGTTAAGCCAAATGAGTCGAATGAGGCTCACCATGTAGTCTGAGTACTGTAGAATGTACATATAAGGAACAGGCAAAGTAGATTTTGTTTTGTCTTCTGGAAAAGAGACATAGGGAAGCTGTCTATCTATCACTATCTGGTAGAAGGGTGCAGAGAAGACAAAACTAGGCTCCTCTAAGATATATAGTGGTAGCAGAAGAGGTATTGGTTGCAAAAGAAGAAATGCTAGTTGGGTTTTAGTAAAATAATTGGACTGTGAGGGTGAGTCAGGCGTTTGAGTGAATGTCCAGAGAGACTGTGACATCTTCGTCTGTGGAGACGTTCACAGCTGAGCTAGGCAAGTAAGGCCCTGAATAACTTGATCCAAATTGGCCATACACTGAATGAGGACTTAGGCAAGACAATCTCCAGAGGTCACTTCAAAGCTGCATAGCTTCAGGTTTATTATAAACAATCAAAACTTCTAAAATACTCCTTTTCAGTAGTGAGTATCTGGAGATTTCTTATATCCCTACATGTGTAGGAATGTAACTTCAGGTGCTGCCCCAGCCTTAAAACTTGTCTGGCTAAAGCCCTGTTTGTGTGTTTGTTTGTTTTTTTCCCCTCCCATCTTTTTAGTAGAAAACAAAACCAAAACCAGCTGCAGTTTTCTAGATTCTGTGGTTGTGAGAAATGGTGATGCACAGAAAATGATGAAAAGCAACAGCATTTTTTAGCAGTTATCTTTAATACAGCAGTTACAAACATCTGGAGAGGAACAAAAGAAAGATGCAAGAATCATGAGAGGAGAGACCCAACCTGCCTGTTTTAGCATGCGGATGCCTGATAGCAGGAAGGAGAGCTCAAAGTAGAAGCTAGTGATCGGTGGAGGAGCAAGGCCATGAATATCTAGTAACTATTAGGAATAATCACCATGGCAGACTTCAACTCCTAATAATTGGTTTATGTCTTCAACATTAGCTTTATAGTGAAAAGCAGTAGGTTACTAAGATGCATCACAATAAAAGGGCCAAAGATCAGTCCTTATGTCTGAACATTAAGCAGTTTATGAAGATGCATCAGAACATGAGTTTTCAAAAGCTGACAGTTTTGTTGTGCAAAGTGCTTTTTTGAAGTAAGATGTGATCTGTTGGGAGATTTCATGAGAGGACAAGGAATAAAACTCCTGACAAGGCTTTTCAATGTAATACAAGTACTTTGGAGATGATCTGAAAATGTATCTGCATGCAGCCTTCCTATTTTATATTTCCTGACTGCTTTATGTGAGTATCTTTAAATAAATGCATACAGGAGGTATTAATTGTGGCAGGCGTAACAAACACAAAAAACTTCAAAAATGAAGCTTATCTGGAAGTTAACCTGAAGAAGCTTCAAACTAGGCTAAAAATGAATGTTGTCCTTTGGAGAAAAATACTGAAGAAATCCATGCGGCTGAGCCCACTGGGTAATTAATAGAGCTGTAGTCAAATGGTGTTTTTAAAATCCAAGAAACATTAACAAGTGGGTTTAAAAATAGAAAATGAATGAAAAGTATTTAATTTTCTGTTCACTTTTCAGTGTTTTATAAGAGAAGAGGAGGAGCTGTTCTTGGTGGGTTTGGGAGTGTATTTAATCGTAACCCTTGAATCATCCTCACAAACTTTCAATACCTATTGACTTCAGCACAGTGAAGCTCAGATAAATATTTGAGGAAATTGCAGAATTATTGTTAACATGCTGTCTGATAGCTATCTAGAGGCGTCACCCTGATGATTTTTCAGTCCTTGAGTCCATGAGAGCAGAAGAGCAGGATTTTGTGAGTGACAGCACTGCAGGACTTGACCCTGGAGATGAAAAGCATCTCTGTTAGTGGAGGTACACATTGCTCCTAATGTCTCCGGTGAGTGCCAGTCCCCTCAGTGGAGTAAGGGACAGATGTAAGAGCATTAGTGTCATTTTGAGGAGCAAGAGGTACAAAGTGTGGAGCAGGAGGTCCATCTGCTGCATGCAGCATGATCCCCTACTGCTGGGAACTGAGAGTGGTGTTGTGGAGTGGCAGAGGCTGAGAGATGAGGTTTGGCTGAAGGATTTACATGAAGAACATATGAAAAAAAATTACATACTCCATATAACCAGTCCAGTGGGAAGATTTTACAGCTGTTGTGTTTATGTGTTTTTTCCATGGTGAGGCTCATGATTCTGTGGGACTGTGTGCTGCAGGATTGAGAGTAGAAACTGGCTAATGAGGAGGCTGTTGTGATTTAGCCCTAGCAATTAAGCACTACACAGCGATTCACTTTGTGCCCTCAACCAGTGGGATGGGGGAGAGAATTGGAAGAAAAAACAAACAAACAAATTTGTGGGATGAAATAAAAACAGTTTAATGGGACAGAAAAGGAAGAAAAAAATAGTAATAGTAGTAGAAGAGGCACAACAAGTGATGCACAATGCAGTTTCTCACCACCCACTGATCAATACCCAGCTAATCCCCAAGTCATGGTGCCCCAGCCAACTCCCCCTGTTTTATACTGGGCATGAGGGCATATGGTATGGATTATCCCTTTGGCTTATTTGAGTCAGCTGTACTTGCAGTGTCCCCTCACAGCTGCTTCTGCACTCCCAGCCTCCACTGGCATGGCAGCATGAGAAACTAAGAAATCCTTGACTTAGTTGTTGCTAAGCAGTATTTATACTAAAACCATGAGTGTGATATCAACAGTATTCTTATCCTAAATCCAAAACACAGCACTCAGACAGCTACTATGAAGAAAATTAACTTTATTCCACCCAAAATCAGGGCAGTGGCTCATGGCTGACACTTGACTGCGTCTGGACATGTGTATTGTGGCCCTGCATTCAGCAGCAGTACAAAGAGTGACACGGAGCAGTTAAGCTGTCCTTCCTTGCCCTCTTATGCTTCATCCTGTTAGCTGTAGGCACAAACTTTAGGACAGTGGCTGCCCCTTGTTTAGGATATTTGAGATCTGTAGGTGAGAATGGAGCACAAGTAATACTGAAAGGCTGGTGTGCAATGGGAATACAGAGGCTGCAGCATCCTCTGAGAACAGTGCAAGTGACAGGGAGTGGTTTTCAGGTTGGGTTTTGTGTGTATTTTTGAGTTCATAGTCCTGGCAGGGCTCAGAGAGAAAAGCCAACTAGTCATTCATATGGTTTCTGTCCTCAGATTATGGCCAGGTGGCTGGTTGCATTCCTTTCCTAGTCCCTTAAGGGCTCTGCTTTGCAGACTAGTTTTGGTCCCCACCTGCCCCTCCTGTTTGTGCTTTCCTGCCCAGGAATGCTTTGAAGTTGCTGCTGGATTTGAAGCAGCTTGTCCTGGCTAAAGGTTTGACAGGCTGACTGCAGAAATGGTATGTTTCTATTTTATGCTTAGTTGTGCCAAATCTGATGCTGACCTCAGAACACAGCCTGTATTATTATTCATTTTTTTACTACTCAGGATATGTTTTCTTGTACTGTGTTTTCAAAACCCAGATTCTCCTTTTAAGGTTCAAACCCTTGGTTTGAAAAAGAAAAAAAACTAACCAAACAAGAAACCCAACATAAACAATCAAAGGCCTGAAAATCACTGTATGTGGGTCCCAGTTCTCTAGGTCAAATAGCCCTTCAACAATAAACCCAGCCCTCATCTCAGGCAGCTGTTTGTACAGGAACATACTTGCTTGTGTGGAGTCCATGAGTTGTAATTGGTGCCGTGTGCTTTGTCTGCATAGAGACACCTGTGGGCTTTGGGCTTGAGGCTCAAGTGGTCTTCATACAATATGTCTGTGCATATATGATGTATATGTAAGTCATAATATATTTACTTTTATAACAGGTTCTATTGTATGTCCTAGTTTTATTTTTTGTAATATAGGCTATGCATTGAGAGATGCCTTGTCCTGCTTCTGCCTCCTCTTCTCTGAATCCTGCATCAGTGAATTGTGAACAATGAAAATGAAACCTCTTCTGCCCAAGTTTTAAAGAAATGGAACAAAGAAATATACTTGTGTTTTTTAAAGGATGTGTTTAAAAAGTGTGTTCCAGTGCAGCTTATTTTCCTGTATGGGTTTTTTCTTTTTTTCTTTATTCAGGAAATGAGGAGAAAGAAATTTGGTGCTGCTAACCTGTATTTGGTGATTTTTATGTGGAAGGGTAGCAGTCAGTCCTTACTAGCAGCCACAGTTTTAGAGGATAAGAAGACTTTTGAACTACCTACATATCCAAGGTCCAAATCAGTAGATCACTGTGAATCAAGCTGTAATTTCTACTTAGGCAGCAGTGTGTCTCAAAAATGTCAGTTTTAGTTTGGGGATGAAGGTTTTGGTGTTTGCTTACATTTACTGTTAATAATTAACAGCTTTATTTGCAGTCAGGCCTCCTTTGGCTTCTTGTTTCTCAATAGAAGCCTTATGGCTTTTTTCCCAGCTGGACTGAAGAGCTGTCTGCTCTTGGAATCTTCTTTCCCCAGGTGTTTGAAGGCTGTGATTAAGTTCCCTCTTGATTTCTGCTAGGATACAGCTTAAATGAGCTGCACTTCCTAGGTGTTTCCCTGTAGAGGAGATCTTCTGGACATTCAGCTATTGCAGTTCCTTTCTAAACAAAGGGACATTTACAGTTCATTTTCAAAACTGTGTGTCAAGTGTCCACAGGAGCTGATTTCTCAGGAAGAATTTCCCTAAAGGTGCATATTAGGGAATACTCCTCCCACTTCCAGTCCTGTTGTTTCTGAAACCAGCAATCTCATTCTTTCTGTAGTGTTGCACTGCGAGTTCATGCTCACTTAGCTATGCACTGTGAGCATCAAGTCATTTTAATGTGTGTGAAGGCCTGATTGCTGCCATAGGACAGATATTCCTTCACAACATCTGTGGGGAATGAGAGGAGAAAAATTCAGATGTGTGACAGAGAACTGTTTCATTTGAAGACACTGGTTCTGTGGGTAATTTTCACATATATTTAAAAAAAAAACAACTATGAAAAAGTTGTAGTCTTATGTAGGACACTCAGTAGTATCAACCTTTAAGGCTGTAAATCAGAGCTACCACGTTGGTCTGTGCCTCATTCCTATATATATAAACAGTGATGCTATAAAAACATTTTTTTACACCTAAGTGAAATAAGAAAAAAACATTGAGGACTGTATCTCAGCTGACAACTATTTTTTGTTGAATCTGAGTTTAAAGGCAGATTTAAGAAGAACCTGTAACCCTAAGACATCTCCTGGCTGGTCTAATATGACAAGATGATTCTTACTGAAAACTGCCAAGTTCTCCACAGAAAAGAGAGTATTGGCCCTGATTGTTTAGATATGTGAGGGACAATGTGTCCTTGTTTCTGTCTGAGAAACTCTGATAGTGATATCAATAATCTGTGGGTCTTAGATGCACTCTGTGACTGCTCAAAGGTGAGATGCCAGTATGACTGGTGATCCTTTGTTAGGAGAAAGGCTACTTCTGCTGTGTGTTGTGATTAGTATGTATTGCTGCCATTCATCTTTGCCCATTTATTTCATTTTCCCTTCCTGGCACTTTAGAAAGGACCCCAATGTTTGGTAGTCAAACAGTATCTCCTTTGTTAAGGCTCTTTCGAGGGCTTCGGTTTCATTATTTGCGGTGGGAGTGTGTGCACACGCTGGGAGGGGGAAATGCCATCTGGAAAATCTGTAAGAGAAACTGTTTGTCGATGAATGTGGGCTCTTGCCTCACAGAGGGGAGGAGGGGTAGCGGCAGTGGCGTTGGAGTTCAGCATTTCAGGCACGATGAACAAGGCTTGTGTCTGCCAGGGGGTGTTACATGAGCCCAGAGCTGGGCACCAGAGGAAGACAAGGAAGCAGTTATTCCTCTGGAAAGGTCCAACCTGCCTTTAGGAGACTGGAAAGGCTCAGACTGCAGAGCTGGAGGTGTTGAACTTCACTGCAAGCAGCTTGTGCAGCAGCGTGCCCAGAGTCTGTACATCAGCAGAGGCCTTTGTGGTGGGGTGTTTCTGTGCATAGAGAGCAAGCAGCCATTTCCCCCACAAACAAGTTGTGAAGCCTCTTCTAAGAGGTATTTTTCCTTTGCAGTTACCTGGTTCCTGGTTTGCAGCTCAATCTCTGTGTTACAAAGATAGTGGGCATCCTTGAATCCTGCTGCTAGCTATATAGGGGCAGCAACTTCAGAGGCAGGGTCCAGGCAAGTACCAAATATTTGGCCATATAACAGCTTTTGTGCTCGTGGGCGCCTGGTGCAAGCTTAAACTCCCTCAATTTTTTATCTTCTTTTCCACTTCTCTTAACCTGCCCTCTCATAATATTATATAGAACAAACAAAGAAACAAAATGTTGCAGTTCTTCAGAGAATTATCCTAGAAAACTGCACATGGTGTTGTTAAGAGACTATATACCATATATATATGTATTTTAAATACCTCTATATAGATACAGGTATATCCCAAAGTATTTTTAAACAAACATAGAAGTAGTTTATATTACTTCTGCCATGTGCAAACACAACCCTTCTTGGTGGTGTGTTTTTCATATGTGCCTAAATCACACATACTAATTACTGATACAGCTGTGGTGCTTAGAGGAGCACTGAAATCCATTTCTGTTGAAAACTGTCATTATGATGCAAGTGGTATGGATCATGGAAATAAGTTAACTTGGGCATGTTGTGAACCCAAAGCCAAGCACCTGTGCCTAACTCAGTCTTCATAATGGATTTTTAAAGATTTCTTGCTTTTACTGTGTGAAATGTTACATAGCCTTTTCCCTTTTGAGTGTAGTGATCTGGAGAAAGACAAGTGAAAAGGGAAAGCCCACTTGTATTATGTTGAGTAGATCCTCCAAGCATTGCCCATGTGAACTGCAAATAGGGTAGGATTAGGGCTTCTGAAATGAAGACAAAGGGACTGGAGCACAAAGCCTATGAGGAGAGACTGAGTGAGCTGGGATTGTTCAGCCTGGAGGAGGCTCAGGGAAGACCTTACTGCTCTCTACAACTACCTGAAAGGAGGTTGTAGCCTGGTGGGGCTTGGTCTCTTCTGCCAGACACCCAGTGACAGAACAAGAGGACACAGCCTCCAGCTGTGCCAGGGCATATTTAGGCTGGATGTTAGGAAGAAGTTCTACATGGAAAGAGTTTTTGGCCATTGGAGTGGGCTGCCCAGGGAGGTGGTGGAGTCATCATCCCTGGAGGTGTTTAAAAAGAGGCTGAATGAGGCACTTAGTGTCATGGTTTAGTTAATTAGAAGGTATTAGGTGGTGGATTGGACTTTATAATCTTGATCTTTTCCAACCTGATTAATTCTGTGACAGAAAGAGCTTGCTGTAAATATGCATGAGGTACAGTGCCTATGTTTGCAGTACAGAGGGAATTATGTCCTGTTTGGAGCTTTTTCCATTGCATTATCACTCACACAAATTCTTACAACATAATGCATGTCATATCTTGGATCAAGCTGGACTTGTCCTCTTCTTTCCCAGCTACACTCATCACATGTTTAATTTTTTGTCCTGTCACTAGGAGCATTGCTCAGTACACTTAATGACCTTATGCTGAAACTTTAGATGGCTTCTGCCTTTCTTTTTTTAAAGAGTGGAAGTTGCATGATAAACAGGAGTCTGCAGGAAAGGTGGGACAGGCTTGCTGATAGAAACGGCACACAAAATGTATCCAAAGGAATGTGATTTTAATCCTGTGATGAATGGGTTTTTTGGACACTTGATTTGAAACTTGCAGAGATGGTGGATGCTCATGGCTGCATCTGAAGACTCAATGCTTGCAGTATTTTGATAAAATAACAGTGCTAAATCATCTGAAAAATGCAGTCCCAGTTGTCTTCAGTTGGCCATTTAAAATTGCTAGATACTTCTGGGCCCTTAACTCTCCATGACTCGCTTGAAGTGAGGAGGTTGGTCTCTTCTTCCAGGCACCCAGTGACTGAAGAGGACACAGTCTCAAACTGTGCCAGGGCAGATTTAGGCTGGACGTTAGGAAGCAATTCTTCACAGAAAGATTGATTGCCCACTGGAATGGGCTGCCTGGGGAGGTGGTGGAATCACCATTCCTGGAGGTGTTCAAGAGGAGGCTGGATGAGGCACTTGGTGCTGTGGTTTAGTTAATTAGAGGGGTTAGGTTGGACTTGATCATCCTAGATGTCTTTTCCAACCTGGTTAATTCTGTGATTCTGTGAATTTTCAGGACAGCTGTGGAAATAAATTCAGGTTGGTGAAGCATTTTCCTGGGGAGGAATTAAAGAGCTCTGTGGGAACAGAATTTGGATTATATTTGGTAAAGGAGCAATGAAGCTGTGCATGAGATGATGAGAAGAACAAAACCATAGATAATTAATTATGGAATAGCTCCTCAGGAAAACATTCTGTTTATTGAGTAAACCACAGGTTCTGTGGAGAAATTGTTTAATCACACTATTAAAACATTTGTATTTTTAGGTGTATAGCATGTGCAAAAGTGGACCAAATTAAACTTTCATAGGTGTTTCTTCATACTTGGATGCTTTGCAGCCTTGATGTTAAAATGTTATGTGGAATTTAGCAAGTGCTGGTGCATTGCACATAAAAGCATTGACTGGGATTTTGCTAAGTACTGTGTCAGAAGAGTGTAACAACATTGATGATGTTAGTGAATGAGTAACAGGAGCTTGGAAAAAGTGGGGAGTATCAAGGTGGGATTTGACTCGTGTCCATCCCTTCCTTTCATGGAACTGTTTGTCTGGAATGACAGCTGTTACTATACATCATAAAAGGCAGTGTCAAAAAACTGTTAGATGCAGTTCTTCAAAATTATCTCAGTGTTAAATGCAGCATGCTGCTGTTGCTGAAAACCATTCATAACCCTACAAACTGGTTAGGCTGGCGTTATAGCTCCAGGCAGTTTGTGCAGAACTAAGTGGTGATGGCAGTAATGTCAAGTTCATAAGCAAAGTCAGGTTCCTGAGGAGTACAATGACCATCTGAGGGCCAGCGTATCTTGTCTTACAGCAGCTGAATCCTCATGATGAGTCTGGTGATTAGAGGTGATAAACATCACAAAGTGCAGCCTTAGAGGACGTGCCCTGTTTTGCTAGCTACCCACAGCTAGATTTCTCTTCTACTTACATGATGATGCAAGTCTCAGAAAGTTCAGGGCTAGTTACTTCCTTCACTGATGGCTCTCATTTATATGTAGCTTTTCTTCCCAAAGGGAGACTCAAGTGGATTACAGCTCTGTAACTGCACTGTCACCACGTAGTTCATCCCAGGGTGTGAGACACAGCAAGCAGAGACTCTGCATGACATAATGTGGTGGAGGTTTTGCAGAAGTTATCCAAAGAAACATTTGGAAGTTGCATTTGCCAAGGCATTCTGGATTTCCAGGCAAAGGATACCACTTTAAGTCTTTTACCCAAATGATCACACACACTAAACTAGAGGGAGTCCTGGGATCCACTGAATATTTCATTGCAGTCAGCAGGGAGGGAGCTGCATTCTCGTGTGAGTTGAGAACCTCAGGGAGGGTTGAAAGAGAGCAATGTTCTCTCCTGAGTTAGTATTTTTACAGTGCCACTTCTTTTTTTTTTGGTAAATACTTCTATTTATGTATTCCTGCGTTTCCCAGCAAGCTTTGGGAGTAAGCTCTCCAGAAACTTAAATATGGTGTTTAGCCCTTGCTGTACTGTTACAGCTCTTGGCAGAGCTGAGCTTGCTCTTCTTCAGCTTCTGATTGCAGGATACTTGTTTTTAATTTTTAATTCCTTCATGTGTTTTTACTTAAATTACCTCCTTCCTTGCCAGTGGCAGAGGTTAGGGCCTGCCACAAAGTAATTCCTAGCACTGGAGAGGTGCCATGTTCCTCCCTTCTTCTAGTCACCCAGTTTCTGCCCAGTGCCAGTGTACTCTGTGTGTGGTCTTACTAGCACACACAGACAGCATGAGGGCTGTACCCACACTTGGTGTTAGCTGTTTGCAGCTGACCTCTGTTGCCATCTCACCAGATTGGTGTGCTCAGATGGGTAAGGGTCTTGCGCCAGCTGTGCAAACTGCTGGTGGCACAGCCACAGCAGCATGGCTGCCTCCCATGGTGCTGATGTGGCATGCAGTTAATTCAAAGCTCTGTTGCTGGTCACTAGCCACATGGTGTATATGCTTGCTCTCTGCTTCAGTTTTGTGTGTGCAGTAAATAGTCTGTACAAAGACAGGAGAAAGCTTTGAAAGACTGAGCTTACATGTGTTTGGTCTTGGGCTCCAACTGCTTGATATAATGGACATGCTTTTCACAACTGGTGACGAGTTGTGGCAGAGCACTGTGCTGTATGCTGTTGGGATGTAGAGTACACTCCTGCAAGAGAAAAGAACCTCTATGGCTGAACTCTAGCAGTAGGGATGGCAGTCTTTTAAAGCCGGAATTGCAACTGCCATTTAGTATTTTTAACTTATTCTCTTTAAGCAGAGTTGTTAATAGCCTTATGAAATTGTTTTAAAGGTTGAATCCTTCCAAATTCATGATCATCTGTCATACCTTAGACCTGGGAGAGTTAAGTCCCTTCTCAGCAAGCCCAACAGTGGCTGCTTCATGAACAAAAATTGAGAATTACCAAGTTACTATACCAACCCTCTTCCAATTCATGGCAGTGCGACCTTGCAGCTTTGTCCAGTGAAAAGTTGCATGACTTTCCCCTGATTAGAGAGCTTGCAATAAGTGGGGCTAGGGTTCAAGTCTAACAACACATGATTCACTTTTCAGAGCTGACAGTCTGTGTTATGACTTCCAGAGAATCTGGGGAGGAAATTATCATGATCACTGTGACACTGGTGTGCCTGTGAAGTCATCAAAGCCTTTATCCTCTTTTATACTTACTAAATGAATCCCTGGGGGGGGGAGAGAATTTTGAAGTTGAGAGTGTGAAAAGTCCTTTGTTCTTCAAAGTGTAATATCACTACTCCAGCTATTTGATGATTGCAAGCAGAAGAAGCAGCAGAAGTCTACAAGGATGAATAAAACTGAGTTAGCAGGCATTAGTGTGTGTAGGACATGGCTCCCCGGCTGCTTTACTCCATGGCTTGTTCAGTCTTGTTCTGCTACGCGTTAGCAGCTTTCGGCAATGCACAGTGATTAGTGCTCTGTGTCTTTCCTCGCTGCTCTTCTCTGTATCCTAGGGCTAGGATTAGATTACAGCAGGGTTGTCTGCACTGACTGAGAGCTGAATAGTAAGGGCAGAGTTTTGTTGATAGACTGAAATGACTTCTGTGTTTGTTTCTCTTCTCTGGAGGAGGGATGACATTATTATCATTTGTAGTCTTTCTGTCTCTGACCTAAACATGTGGTATCGAATTTCCTTCCCTGGCAGGTGACCTGGAAAATGAGGAATGGTGTCTGGGTACAGAGCTGACTCCAGCAGCAATAAAGACTGAGCCAGCATTGTGTGAGACATCAGGCCTTGCCCCCTCAGTCAGTCTCACTGTCACAGCCACGTCGCTGGACGAGGAACAACCTGAGCTACAGCCAGATGCCTTGGTACTTGCAGATTTTCTGTCCTCCTCTCTGCACAGTTAGCTACATACCAGTGTAGTCTCTGTATTGCCAGAGCTTGTCAATTCAGGGTGCGCAGTGCAGTCTGCTGTAATGGTGTTTAAAGTTTGCTGCCATATGAGCTTGTGTTTCAAAATGTTCATCTGCATCTTCACGTCATAGTGGCTGTGTGCACAAGTTTCTCTTCTTTGCTAGCTCCAAAGCCTGGGGCTTCTGTGTTTTTAAAAATATTTAAACAGCTTCTGATGAACCAGCCCCACTTGAACTGGCTATTGAGCCTGTAACCGGCTAAGTGTCTTCCATAATAACTTGCATTGGTGCTGCTGTGCCTTCCTCTAATCATAACAAGATTCCATATTGGAAAGGACTGGAGAGTTTCTCTGTTTGCCTGCTGTGTCACTTTTGCCAGAGCTGTGCAGCTTTGGCATTTTGAGTGGCTGCTGCTTTCACACCGACTTGCCTTGTAAAGAGCATTTGTGATGCCTTTCTGACCACAGCTGGAGCAGCCAGTGGGCATTCTCAAGGGCTTAATTTGGCTGTGGTTGGTTTAAGGAGAACAAACTGCAGCAGTTGATGGCTCACTAGGGTCCCCTGTCAGTGAAGGAAGAAGCAGGAGTGTTCTCAGTCCCTAGGGTGTGATCCCAGTCCAGGTGAGACTGACCTGACAAACAAATGGTCACACTTGGATGTGGATCAGAAATTCATGCAACCAAAATCGTTTTGTGAGAAACTGAAAAGAATAAAACAAGTTTCCCAAAATCTTCTAGTCTGAATGTGCTGTCCCCAGGACGTAGTACTGTTGTGGCTTGAGATACCATGATTTGCAGAATGTATTGGGATAGCTGATGGCTCAGTACCATTGTATGGATTAGTTACACACATTATTGGGAGAGGTTTTGGCTGCAATGAGCAGGCTGCTGTGCCAAACTGACTGCCTTAAGCCTGAGACTGTGACACACAGGCAGGCTCTGGACAACAGCTTAGCGTCCTGGTGCCCCAGACCTGTAAACAGGGCAAGCCAGAGGTTTTCCAAACTTCTGTCAGCCATGACTGTGTCCTTTCCAGTGTTCTCCACACTGTGAAATGGACTTGGATACAATCATCTGCCACTTAGTGGTTGACACCTTGCTCTTGCTCCTGGATGACAGTGGTTTTGAACAGGCTGTCCCCCACTGCTGGGTGTGTTTCTGGTTCTGCTTAAACAGACTGTGCAGTCCAGCAAATCCTAGTGACAGGTCTGTTGCTAAGAGAAGTAATTTGAGTGGGTTGCATGCTAGCTTTCAGTCTGAAATGTCATTTTTGAGGTGTAATCTTTTATTTAGCTAAATATAGTAGTAAGAAAAGCCATAGTGGGAGTAGTCAGAGCAGTATTCTCTGTAGCCTGGTTTAGCAAATTGTGTGAAGCTTTGCCTGTAGCAGAGCAGGAGGACAGGGAACCTCTCCATAAATGGAGAGGAGAATTCATCCATGTATCCTTAAGATTTTTGGGGTTTCATGCTGTTAACTTCTCTTTCCTAGATGAAACCACTGAACCAGAAAGTTCTTCCAGAAATCAAGTTGGAGCCCCATGAAGTGGACCAGTTCCTGAATCTGTCTTCTAAAGAAGGTCTGTTAATTACCAACACAAAATGCGGGAAGAGATGACCAGAATGTACAAGAAGTATACTTTACTCTGATTAAATATTTGGTTTCCTTATTTACTGTGTTAATCTTTAGGCCTTCTAGGGATTCAGTTGAGACTGCTGGAGAGTCAGCCTCTCTCTGACCCATTTATGTGGGTTTTTTCTTTCTTTCATTCCCCCTCCCCCTTGCTTATCACAAAGAAAATTATCCTTTTTTTGTCTGTAGCATATTAATAATTGTACAATTGCTGAAGGGAGCTTGAATCCTTAGGTACAGGATTATTTAGGCCAAGAAGAGAAGTCAATTTGAGATGACTTAAAGTATAGAAAACATGAAGAACATAAGTGGAAACTTTACTATTTTAACCTTCGACATAAAAGCAAGGATGTGAGTTTATAGGAAATTAGAAGTTTGGTGCATCTGTTTGTAATATATTAGTTTAGGAACCCTTTGCACTACTTTGTAAATGAGGAAGGAGGAGCAGTGATCTCTGCTGTGGCAGAGTTTTGTGGCATGTAATCTGTTAAGCTAAGAGAAATTTGAAAGAACCAAATATATGGGCTGAAATTTGAGCAGATAGCTGCATCTCAGTTAGGAACACTTGATATTCTGAGGGTAAGTAGCTCTGGTCTAGGGAGAGAAACAGGTGATGTAGTAGGTGGAAAACGGGAGACTATATCTTAGCCCAGGGCACAGATTTGATTGTGCAGTTTGTGGGTTAAGGACCTTGCTGCTTTTCAAGTGTACGTCTTCTGGCAACTGCTAGAGTTAAGATGCTAGACAAAAAGAGCTTGTTACTATTTTTCTTCCTTCCTCCCCCACTGCCTATTTGATCTTTCAGCTGAAATGTGCAAAGTATAACAGAAGTGAAAGGTGGCAAATTCAGCCTTCTATCTTCCTACTCCTGATTTTCATTGTCATAAATTTATCTCTGAGAAGATATGACTTAGGTACAGCAGTTTGGACATCTGCTAAGTTGTCCATGTAATATAAGTAGCTGAGACTGCCCATTTGATCATAAACAGCACTTTGTTTGCCAGTTCTAGCACATGTTCTTTTGGTCACAAGTACAGGAGAAGTTAGATTATGGTCCCGGATAATACAGTGTGACAGAGATTCCTGTGGTAGGTGCCTATCTCCTGCTTCATCAGTACATTAAAGCCTTTGCTGTCACTATTTATCACGTCCTCCCAGTTGTGCCAAACCACATTTTTAGGAGGTAGATTATTTCTCTGCTCTCTGTTCATATAACATCTTGGATGTGATCCTTTCTCTTGAAAAATACTGGTGATTTGTTTAAACCACAGTAAAGCTAGGAAAGACAGCTGGGTTTGGAGAGAAAGTCCTTTGGTCCAGTCCTCTGTTAATGTGCTTTCCCAGGGATAGGGGGCTTCTACTGGAGGGTTATACTGAAGCATCAAAGTGTTTGAAGAAATAGCTGAAGTATAGGTAGAAATAACTGGAGCATATGTGCAGAGCCCTGTTTCGTCTGTTGAACTTAAGGATAGCTGCTGTGTTACTTTTCTCCTTTGGAGAGCTGCATGATCTGAAAGTCTTCCAACTTGCCCCTTTCAGTTGATCTGTTTTTTAGCAGGCAGTCTTAGTCTTGGAAAGTGGGTGGTCGTGGTGGCTTTAGTGGAAATTTAAATTAGCACCTCAAAGCCTTGTGTTATATGTCTCTCTTGGCATTCAGCAGTGGATCCCCTGCATTTGCCTCCAACCCCTCCCAGCAGCCATGGCAGTGACTCTGAAGGAGGGCAGAGCCCGGTTAGATCACTCCCTCCTTCAAGCCCAATCCAGCTACAAGCCACAGCTAAAGTGACATCGCGCACAGCTTCAGCGCTCTCCAATTCCCCTCTGCTGACTGCACCTCATGTAAGTTGGGCTAGCTCTTTTCAGCATCTGTACATCTGTTTCCCTTTTTATCTTGCTTTTTTCATAAATTCGTATTTTTACTGTGGATTTGCTAACTACAGTTGTTCTTCAGATGAATCCATCTCTGGTCAAATCTGCAGATCCCATAATTTTTCTCACTGGTCTGTTCTGTTACTGCAGAGAGCAGTATGTGACTCTCCTCTAGCTGAGACCAAGTTCAACAGTATTACTAGGTTTCTGCTGCCATAGATTATGTTTTGCATTAGGGCCCAGCCCTCATGGGTTAACCTCTCCCTGGTAGAACTGTATCTGTCCTTTTGTCTTGTAGGTAAGACAAGGGAATCAAGTAGAGTTCTTTAGAGAAGGATTTTCAGTAGTGCTCCTCATTTGTCTCTTTACATATTTGAGCTATGGGAAGTTTTACTGTTAGCCTCAGTGAGTGCAGAGCTGGGCTAAGAACAACTGTTTTGGGAAAATCCTATCGCAAAGGTTCAGTCTCACAATGGAAGCTACATAAAAGGTCTGCCCCTCCCATGCATTCCCAGTTGCAAGAGGCTGCCTTTCTTTTTGTAGACAGAGTCCTTTCTGAGGTGGGAGAACTGCTGCCTCTGCCCTAGCACCCTTTTCTCTGGGGCTATGTGCACTTACTGTTATATTCTTTAATTTCTATGACATCTGCAGAAGTTGCAGGGGACTGGCCCACTCATCCTTACAGAAGAGGAGAAGAGGACGCTGATAGCAGAGGGATACCCAATCCCTACCAAACTGCCCTTGACAAAGGCAGAAGAGAAAGTGCTAAAGAAAATCCGCAGGAAAATCAAGAACAAGGTAAATGTTAATTAGCTCTGCTGGGTAATTCCTGCTCTTCTGTTTGAAAAAAAGCTGCAACAAATCTGTGGTACTGTTGAATGCTGTGAGATGTCTTTTAATAAAGTATTTTTTTGTTTTGTTTCTAAGTGCATCCATCAGATGACACTGTGACACTGTGCCCCTGTCTAGGTATTTACCTGAACACAGGATCACAGGATATTAGGGGTTGGAAGGGACCCAAGGAGATTATCAAGTCCAACCCCCCTGCCAGAGCAGGACAATACTGTCTAACACAGATCACAGAGGAACACATCCAGACAGACCTTGAAAGTCTCCAGAGAAGGAGACTCCACGACCTCTCTGGGAGGCCTGTTCCAGTGCTCTGTGACCCTTACAGTAAAGAAGTTCCCCCTTAAGGCGGAACTTCTTTTGCTGCAACTTACACCCATTGCTCCTTGTCCTATCCCAGGGAGCAAGTGAGCAGAGCCTGTCCCCCAACTCCTGTCAGCCTTCAGATACTTATAAACATTTATCGAATCCCCTTTCAGTCTTCTCTTCTCCAGACTAAAAAGCTCCAGGTCCCTCAGCCTCTCTTCATAAGCCATGCCCTCCAGTCCCCTTATCATCCTCATAGCCCTCCACTGGATCATGTCCAGCAGATCCCTGTCCCTCTTAAACTGGAGAGCCCAAAACTGAACACAGTATTCAAGATGAGGTCTCACCAGGGCAGAGTAGAGGGGGAGGAGAACCTCCCTTGATCTGCTGGAGACACTCTTCCTAATGCATCCCGGGATCCCATTGGCCTTCTTGGGCCATGGTTAACTTGTTATCCACCTGGACCCCCAGGTCCCTCTCCACAGGACTGCTTTCCAGCAGATCACCTCCCAGCCTGTACTGGTGCAGTTTATTATTCCTCTCCCGATGCAGGACTCTGCACTTGTCCTTGTTGAACTTCATCTGGTTCCTCTGTGCCCAGCTCTCCAGTCTGTCCAGGTCTCTCTGGATGGCCACACAGCCTTCAGCTGTATTAGCCAAGCCTCCCAGCTTGGTGTTGTCAGCAAACTTGCTGAGCAGACACTCTATGCCCTCATCAATGTCATTGATGAAGATATTGAACAGGACTGGCCCCAGCAGTGATCTCTGGGGGACACCACTAGTCACAGCTCTCCATCTGGACCTGGCACCACTGATCACCACCCTCTGAACTCTATCTTGCAACCAGTTCCTAACCTGCCTCACTGCCTGCTCTTCCATCCCACACTTCCTCAGCTCGCTCACTAAAATGTCATGGGAGACAGTATCAAAGGCCTTGCTAAGGTCAAGGTAGACTACATGCACTGGTTTCCCTGACTCTACCCATTCAGTTATGGCATCATAAAATGCTATTGGGTTAGCTAAGCATGATTTACCCTTGGTAAATCCATACTGACTACACCTGATAACCTTCTTCTCTTCCAAGTGCCATGAAATGCCCTCCAACAGGAGCTGCTCCATCTTTTTTCAGGGATGGAGGTGAGGCTGACTGGTCTATAGTTTCCTGGAACCTCTTTCTTGCCCTTTTTGAAGACTGGGGTGACATTGGCTCTTCTCCAGTCCTCAGGCACCTCTCCTGTCTGCCACGATTTGGCAAAGATGATGGAGAGTGCTGGAGTGATAATATCAACCAGTTCTTTCAGCACCCTTGGGTGCATCCCATCAGGGTCCATGGACTTGTTAATGTTTAATATGTGTAACTGACCCCTAACCCAGTCTGCACTGACCAGTGGGGAGCGTTCCCTCCTCCAGGGAACATCAACAGTTCAGTATTTAGCAAGTAGGATATTGAGTTGCTGTTGCTTGCCTCTGTTTTAAAAAGCATACAATCCCACCTTTGTGATAGGAAAAACCCTCTGTATTTTTTCCACGGTGATGAAGGTGTTCTTTTCCTGTGCCTCATGTTTTAAAATCTGTGTATTTCAGTGCTCTTGTCTTTTGATCACTGAGTTCCATGACCTTTAAATGAGTGGTTCCTTCAAATGTTAAATGCCCTACAAGTATTAGCTTGCTTCTAACTTAGGAAGAGTGATAAGGGAGGAAAGCCTGATGTCCAGGGGATATCAATGCATTTTTGAAGGTTAATGCATTATGTTACTGATTTTCAGACAGAGGTGTAAATTTGCCCACACTGAGTTGGAACTTGGTCTCATAATCTATTTTTCCAAAACTTTTGGAAGTGAACTTGTGCATTTTATGTATTGCTTTCGTGTGATAAGAGTCATTTATATTGGAGGTCCTCCGATCCAACTGTTTGCTTTGAAAGCAGGGTCATCTTAGAGCAGGCTACTCATGGACTTGTCCAGTCATGTTTTATTGCTTCAGACAGTGATGAGTCCCCAGCATCTCTGGACACCCTATTGTTGTATTTGACCACTCCTGTGGTAAAAACAAATAAGTAGAATTTTTGCCTAATTGGAATTTCATTTGTTGCAATTTGTATTTGATACCTCTTGTCATATTGCTGTACATCTCTGAGAAAACTCTTGATATGATCTTCACTACACCAGATAGCTGAAGACAGAAATAGGATTCCCTCTTTAGTCTTCTCTTAAATCTGAGCAAACTCAGCTTTCTCTGCCTTGCCTTATATATCTTGTGCTCTGACATGCTTATTATAGCAGTGACCCTCCTTTGGCTCGCTTCTCTACATCCAAAGTATTTATTTGAGAGGCACAAGCTGCATGCTGAACTCAACTGTGGTCTTACAGGCACTGAACTGAGGGCAAAAATCTGTTTCTCTTGACATGCTAGCTAAAATTTTGTTAATGTAGGCCTGGATCTGGTGGGCTGTCTCTACTACAGGAACAAGTAACTGACTTACTCATCAGGGCATGTCAAGCCTTTTTCTACAAAGCTATTTTCTAGCACATGCATGGGGTTTTCCTCTCCCAGATGCAGGGCATTGTCCTGGGATCAACTTTTTACTATTTGCCCTAGGATATCCTCTCCAGATAAATCTGATTTACTTTTTAAGGTTACTTCTGTAAGAGTAAGGAGTGATCTTTTTGCTGTGACTGAGAGGAGAAGTCTTGCTTCAGGATGTGGAAACAGACCAAGTCAGTGCTTTGCTTACCAGGAATAGAAATGAGAACAGCTTGGAGGCTTGAATTGAATAATGCCAGGGTATTTTTTTATTATTTCATTCCTGGTGCTTTTTTTAAATTGCAAATATTTGTTTTTTTTCTTGCTTTTTCCTTAGATCTCTGCCCAGGAAAGTAGAAGAAAAAAGAAAGAATACATGGACAGTCTGGAAAAAAAGTAAGGCCAGCCTCCTTCCTGTTTGAAGTGGGCCAATAGCACGAGTTGCTGGGCTGGGAAGGGATCCAGCTGTTGATTCACACAGTGCCAGCTGCCATCTTGTGGTTAAGATTGAGAAAAGTCCCTTCTGCTCCTGGGAGCGCTGGGCTGCTGCAGTGGTAGCTGTGCCTACCAGCAACACGTCGCTAACATGCCAGCAAAGACTTTAAACTTTAGATAAAGCAAACCCCGTTTGCCATTGGTCTCCCCATCATACATCTCTGTCACCCTAGTAAGCAGACGGGATCCAGAGAAAGGTGGATTCCTAGTGAATATATTCTGTCTGCTAGGGCAGATGAAGGCAGAAACAGGAAGTGGGTGAGTCAGGACTGCCAAGGAAAGAAAGAAACTAAGCAGGACTGGGAAAACAACATGTGACCCATCGGCTTCCTTAGTGAGAAGGAGCCAAACCCCCAGTTAGTGATTTTTATCCCCTGCCATCTTTCAGCAGACAAGTATTCTGGTATTTCTTTTCTGCACTTCACCAGATTTGTAAAACCCCTTTTATTGTCTTTGGTGAATATTCTTAGTGCACTTTCCCCTTATTTTTAAACTACTTACTTCTTTATGGATGAGTCATGCTTTGTCTGAGTAACTCTTGTTATAAATACCAATATCAAAGCTATTTCAATTTACCTTTTTCCTCCTTGAAGCTATTCTGACTGGTCAATATTTTTATTTTTCCGAGTCCCATATTTTTGCTTGTGTTTCTTATTTGGCATGTGATATAATAATCAGCTTTAATTTAAGGAGTTTCCAGGAGCTGTGTGGAAATGAACACTCTCTTGGGAATTAATCTGGTTTATTTGGCTCTGTAAACTTGAAATTCCCAAGATCTGATTTCAAAAGTATGGTATTTACCAAGCTGCTTGATGCCACACCCTGGCAATAAAATGCATATTTTGAACACCTTTGTACAAAATACTTGCTGGCAACATAAATACAGCATATTCTGTGACTTTTAAAGTATCTATTGCATGGCCTGCTGCACAGAGCGTGTCTGCTGTGGCTGTTTTCAGGGGGCAAGAAGTAGTTGCTCATCCTGAACGAACTGCATCTGCTGGGGAGTAGCTGAGCATTGTAAGCAGGTGTTGCACAGTTACAAGCATCTTTTGCAACAGCTTTTACACTATGAAGTATGATTAAAGATTATGACTAAAATTTGTTGGTGTAACTTTTCATTACATGTAGCAAGACCATAGAGCTCTTTGCCAAAGCAAGTTTGATAAATGATTGATCTTTTTCTTACATTCCTCTTTCTTTCTTTGTGCTGTCTCCAGAGTTGAGACTTGCTCAAATGAAAATAATGAGCTACGTAAGAAGGTTGAAGTCCTGGAGAACACTAACAGGTATGGTATGAAGGAAATAAAACCATAGCATGACATTGCAGTGAAAAGTGAAAGTCTGGAAGGCGAGAGATAAGTTGAAATGTGAAGAGTAGCTCAGTCTGGTCTGGTTATGTCAAAGAAAGATGAATTATCCTGACTGCAGTGTGAGGTAAAGCCTGGAGACTCGGAAGTCACATCTCAAATTGTCTCACTAAACTGAGATGTGTTTGAGAAACCTTTTAGCACTCTTCTTTGAGTTCTTCTACTGCCCAAGGAAACGTCATTAGTCATACATAACAAACAAAAAAACTTACAGCCCAGGTCTCCAAGTGGGCTTTATCTGGTGAAAGGCTGTCTTGAGAGGAGGCTTGGATGTGGCGTGTGACACCTCAGAGATTACAGTGCTGATGCTCGAGAGTCGTTATTAGTCCCTTCTGCACTGCTAGATGCCATTGCATTTATTGTGCACCCTTCCAACCATCTCCCATTCCAGAATTTCCTTGCTTTGGAGGGGAGAAATAAACTTGCTACTTCATTTCTGAAGAAAAACATCACTCAGAAGCGGCTTTATCAAAGGATACATGGCAGAAAATGTTGAATAACTGAGCTTTTAATTGAATGTTAGCTGAGAGTGGGGTGTCAGTCATGGCTTATTCTAGGTAATTTCTCAAATGATGGCAAATTCCAGTAGGTAGGTACTAGATATGCACACTGTTAACACCTTCTAGTATTTGTAGTGATGGTTGAATATTACTATTGAAAAGGATGCTGGCAGTGAAGTGTGGGAGGAGGATGGCTTCTCAAGATATGACCCACCATTGTGGAAAATGGCCCTAGAGCTTGTCTGGCAGCCAATGTATTGCTAATTGAGTGGCATGTGTTGTTTCTAAACTCCGGATCCAATCTCTGATTTCATGGAGCCAGACCCTGCAGCACTGTAATTTGCTGGAGAGTGTCTCCCACACACTGCTCATGCATAAAGACATCTGCTGCTTGTTTGAAGAGAGCCAAGCAATTTTTGTGCCTGTTGTATTTTTCTCCAGGGTTTTATGTAAAAGAACCCTGAGTTGTTCTTTAGATGTGGAGAAGGATTTTCTTTCCCAGGATCTGTCCCAAAAGGTGCTGGAGCCAGCTGCTCTAAGAAAAGGTGCATCAGTGGATGAACCACTCAGGGGCAACATGCAGTCAAGCCTGTAGCTGTTCTCTCCAGTTCACCTAAATTTGGCCAGCTGTTTTCATGTTGTGGATTCAGTCAAAAGAGTAGCTTTGTTGTATTTTCCATCTTTTTAGACAGGACCTTTAGCATCTTTGTTATTTGATGACCTTAATTCTCTCATTCTAAATGCTCTGAAAATATTCAGCTAAGTGATATTATCTCCAAATCCTTTATACTTTGGGCATGTGGGATGAGTTGCATTGTTTTCTTCCCTCTACAATAGCATCAATATTAATTTGTAATCTCCTGCAGAGAAGCAGATGTTCCTGACCCTCTGCACAGAAATTCTTCACAGAAATTCATGGTGATGCTCTTTTGTCTGGTTAGATACAAACTGTATCTAAAATCTGTTAAGGCTTCAAATTGAAGTACTGAGAAATTTGTAAAAGTGCCCTCATTCATCAAGCCTGACTTATGTAACATACCACATTATGGGTTTTCTTCCACTTTAAGTCCAATGAGCCACTTTTCTTATTTAAGGTATAATTATTACAGAATCACAGAATGTTAGGGGATGGAAGGAGCCTCAAACAGCCCCCCCACCAGAGCAGAATCAGCTGTACCAGATCACACAGGAATGCATCCAGACAGATTGTGCAACTCTTGTGGAGAGAATGGTTCAATGTACATCATCTACTTCCTACAGTGAATTCAAAATGTCAGGTTTCCTCATTTGCACACCGTCTTGATTTGGCATCCAGAAGCTGTTCTTACCTTCACAGCATCCTATACCTGATGCTTCCATCTCATATGTACAGTTAGGAATCAAAGTTCAAAGCAGTGATGGCATAAAATTATGCAGTGTCAGTTCATTCTTGGATGTCCAAATTTATATGCTCAGGGCCTCATTTCTCAGAGTACCTTGCACACAGTTGCAAATGCATGGATCTTATTTAAAAGGCCAAAACCAGAGTCCTAGGTTCCTTTAGTTGCAACTTTGAGTATTCTGTACAGTGAAAAATGAAGACATTTTTGAAGGTATTATCTAAAAGTAGATCTATAAATAGTAGAGATGTTATTTTATTGGAAAAAATGGACAAGTGGAAGAGAGATAACAGGAAAGTAAGAATGTTCATACATTCAAGTGTAGATGAAGACAAAGTTGTATTTTTGCCTTGTAAAAAAATAGGCTTTTGCTGCTTGCCTAGAAGTTCATGTACATGTATGGATGTGCTGTCAGTCAGCCTCATGTTTTTGTAGACTGGCTGGAGTTGATAGGCAGTGAAGGGCAATTTCCATAACGTACAACTATTGAACAGTAGGGTTGCCTTTCAGTATGTGCAATTAGTTTTTCAGAGCGTGTTATTCTATATATAGAACATGTTTGCACAGATACATACCTAAGACTTCAGGGAAACCCTGCTTGCATTTCAAAATCTGGCTCCAAGCCATGGAAACACTAGAATTCCTTCTGGTAAAAATGTTCCTACATTATTCTCTGAAAGAAGTAAAAAAAACAAGAGAAGAATTTTGCCTGAGAGCCTACCTTAGCCTGAAAGTCTGGATCTGAAAAGTCATACTGTAAAAGGTGCAAATGTGGTCAAAAAATTTGCCTCCAGAAGCATCTCCCTTAACATTCATGCATCTTAAAAGGCAAGGCAGAAGGCATCAAGATGTAGAGGAATTTTTCTTTCTCGTTATTCTGAGTGGGTGACTGCAGCAGTTTTGCCATCGTTAGTATTAGAACACTAGCATATGTTTCCTCTTCTAATTTATGTGACTCAGTCTCTTAAAAGAAACCCATCCAAATTCCTTTCTAGGCAGTTTTCTCAAAACCAAGGCAGCACATTATTACTTGCATATCTGTTATGTCTGGTAGCCATAAGCAGGCCAGACTCACATTGGTTTCAGTAGCATCTGAACGTGTGAGAACGCTGTCTTTGAAAGCAACGGGAGTGAGACAAAGTTGCCACCAAGAGTTGAAGTAACTTCTGCCATTCACCAAGAAAGCCTCATCCACTCATGTTTTGGCACTGAGATTAAAGGTAGAAACTGCCAGTGATCTGAGAGGTTAAATAAGTCTCTGACATCAGCATTGTCTAGCTAGTTGGGCTCTCAGACAGTATTGAAACATCTGATGCTGTGTATAACATACCAGAAGCACTTTTGCTTTTCATTTTTGTTAAGTCTATATTTATAAATATAGTGACTGCTTTTTCTGGAGGAATGATAGACATAGATTCCAGTTAGCATATGATTGAGAATGTCACACATGGACAGTACCTAGAAGTATCTAGTAGAGCTGCACCCATGGAAAAATGATCTCCACTCTGACAGGCACCTAAAAAGTGATTTGGATGTTCTATTTCTCATGCATCCACTCAAGCTGTAGTTGCAACTCCCAGCTATCTAAATGTAAGTTGCATATCAGGCTAACCCACCAATGATTTATCAGCATCAGGGCTGCCAGACATCACTTGCTTGGCTGTTCCTTTATTTGAGGCTGGTAAAGCCGTTTTACCAAACCATTTTCAAGGAGTGGGGGAACTGAATTTAAGTTGCAGTGAGGTATCTTGCACTTCATTTTAGACTGTCCTTGCTAGTTGACAAAACAGGGCAGTCCTGGCATCACTGCTTTTTTCAAAGCAGCAGGACTGTATTTTTTATGCTGAAATGCCTTTGGTGAAAAATTGCCTTTGTAATTCAAATGAAGAAAAAAATGTGGATTTTTTTTTCCCTTTGAGGTAGTTTGGTACTACAGTGAAAGCTTTACATTGGGATTTGCTCTCTTCTACTAATTGGACAGGAAGAGAAGGAATCTATGTGTAGAGTTGGAAGAGAGAATATTTTTCTCTCTCCTTATCAAAGTTGGGTTTTGTTCCTCACCAAGTATTTGATCAAAGTAAACAGTGCTTGGTGTCTCCTGGAAGCTGTCTTTTCTTTTGTCTAAATCAGTGTTGCATTTTAAACACGAACATTGAATTGAGGAAGTCTCCCAGGTGATTAGGTCCTGTTTTTTCCTCCCTAATCAAAGTTTCACTGGAAGCAGAGGGGAAGCCTTGACTTGTTCTTTACTTTGGTAGTGAAAGGGGCTTTTCTGAGGATGACTATGAATGCACATGAAAGCAAGACATCACAAGCAGAGTGAATTTGCTGGCAGCGTGTGGAAGGGAGAGCAGGACTCTTCAGTCACTTTACAGCTTTCCTATGAGGTGCTTCCATTGGCAGTAAAAAGCGTGAAAGCACGTTCACACCTCCTACAGAGGTGACCCTCTAATTGAATATCACTGGGAAATGTGTCAGACACAGTGAATATAGTCCCTGGGGGTGCAAATCGCCTTATGCACGCTGCCTTGGGATTGTATTTTCTCCTGTTAGGACTTAGTCACAGGCAGTTGTGTTTCACTAAAAGCATTGGAGGCCTTCCTGCTGCTATTTAGAGGGAGCATCTTAGTTCAACCTAACTCCCTGCTTTCCAGAGCAGAATGCTGCTCCTTTTTCAGCTCTTAGTCCAGGTAATCCTTACAGCCATCCCAAAAATCAATGAGGCAGCTTTTGCATGGGAAGGCTCTTTTGACCTTGGTCTTCCACCATTCCAGATGGAAATAGAGAATGAAAGCATCAAGGAGGGCCCCATTTTGGTGAAGGCAGGGTAAATTGGTATCACCATTGAATAAACAAACTTTTTTCTTGCTCATGCCTTGGCCCTTGATCTTAGCTAGAAAATGCAGCTGTAGCCTGTCAGTTCCCAACACTGAGTCCTTGGCTGTTGAGAAGACAGTATCTGTGCTCAAACAGGTAACTGACTTGAAGGAGAAAGACATTTTAAGTGAAGAGAGTTGGTAAATAATGTGGGGAATGAATTGTCCTCTATGTATAGGAGTCTTCAGAGTACCTGCCTGACTACACTTACCAAAATGAGAGCGTTTTGGAGTCGGTTCTCTGCGTCCACTCTGCCCACTCTGTCTTTTAAATTGGACACAAACACAGAGGTGAGCATAAATAAGAACTGCCTCTTATCCGTTGATTTCCTCACCACCCATTAGCTGTTTTCTCACTGACACCTTGTCATGAAGGGGTTCGTCTGGGCTTTGGGGGAATGAAATATGAGGCCGAATTTTAAAGGGTTTAAATAATTTCATATTATATACACAAGGAATTCCCCCTTCCCCAAACTTGTTTACAGCTACCCCACACAAGTTCTTTGTATGCGGTTCCGAGACTGTATTACAGAATGTCTGTATACAGCAAACTGGGAATTTAGCAGAGGTTTGAAAGGATTTAGGAAGAGAGTCTGTGGCATGAAAGTGCCACTGGTAAGTTACTGAGAGTTTATGCTGTCTTAGATCGAGTTTGCTCAGTTACTCACTGGCTGGAGTCAGTTTGGATGGTCCCAAATATCGTGGGTTTGAATAGTTCAGCTCAGGGGTTATTGGGGCACTCTGCCCGGAGCTTCCACGGGCACAGTCAAGCTGGGAACGGCAGCTGGGGCGGCGGCTGGCCGGGAGCGCCTTGGTCGGTTCCCTGGGCTGGTGCCGTGGGCTGGAGTCATGCCGCGGCTGTGGTCCCCAGAGGCGGCTGGAAGCGGCTAGCAGCAGCAGGTGGAGGAGGGTGGCAGGAGAGGAGTGAGGTGCGAGATGCGAGAGAGGGATAGCAGAGACACTGAACTGTCCCTTTTCTATGAGTTTTGGCCCTGCAATTGTTGTTCCTTGGCCACAATTCTGTCCAATGGGGGCTTGGCAACAGGCCAAAACATACCAAATAAGGTGAAGTCTGGGGATCAGATACCCCCAAATACTGAGAGGGCTCAGGTGGATTCCCCACCCTAGGCGCCTGAGCTTACACAACCTGTTTGCTTCAACCTTCAAGCAGGCAACCCGGACTGGAAGGCACCAAGGCTATTGTGTCCCTTTGTCCCCCTTAACTTGTTTACCCCACGTTTAGGCAGGGTAACACCCTTTGGGGGGACAACATGTCCGGGCATGAATAGGTTTGTAAACACAGTCATTTGAGGCCTGTGCAACCCTCCACCACACACCTCCACAAGAAGTAGCAGGAATGATCACCAGGGGGAGGAGGAGGAGGAGGAGGAGGAGGAGTAGGGCTTCTTCGTTCTTGCTCTGCAGAGCTGTTCTGTGTTGAGCCCAGTGACTCAGGCCTGGAACAGGGGAAGGAGTTATAATAGCACAGATATTACAAGGTTAAAAAGACGTTGCTTTATAACACAGCTGGTGGCATATGGTGAAAATACTGCATGCAGCATATTCTGTGCTGGAAATACACCATATATGCATGTAACCTATGCTATGTACTAGATGTCAGGAGGAACTGGGGAGAAATGCAGAAGGGAGCAGTTTAATTTACGTGATGGACAGTGTTTGCATCTCTTAGTTTGCTTATGATCTCTCTAGAGAATAAGGGACTGAATTAGATGAGTTCACTTTCTGTTTTAAAATACTGAGTTGCAGAATAAACCATGCTCTCAAGAGCATGCAAGCAGATCCTTCCTTAATAAGTTAAGAAGGATCTGCTGGCCCAAATAAAACTGTGCTATGAGCATGCCTTGTGCTCATTTCAGAATGCATTCCTGAAGTCCTTGAATTCATTAAACCCTAATTAGCAATGAGCATCGATGATTAAAAAAATCTATAATAATAGGCAGACCTGTGTATATTGAGCTATGAAGGCACCGCTGGGTCTGTCCTACAATTAGCTTTTAGCCAATTTGGTCTTAAAATAATCCTTCTATTTTCTCTGACATCCTGACCTTGACTCTTGCTTTAGCATTTGATGTCACAGCCTCCAAAGCTATTGCCCAGAGTTTTGTGGGAGACTCGCAGAGGAAGTGTAAAGTTGGAAACAAAAAGCAAATTTGACATCTTGGTACTAAATTGTACTATATTTTTGTTGAGGACAGGTGTTGAGGTTGCTCCTTGTCTCTTAAAAAGCCTTAATGAAAACAAAATGGAAACTACTGTGAAACTATGAAAATCCTGTTTTCAGCATACTTTGAAGATAATCTTCCATTTAAATGACTAATATCCTGTCTGCAGTAACTAATGATACAGCCAGGAAGAGGAATAATGTCTTTCTAGTCTGGGACTATTGACTCAAACCACAAGAGAATTGCTATTGTGGATGTGACCTCAAAAAGGCATAGAGTAGCTACTTATAAGCATAGAATCATAGAATGGTCTAGGTTGGAGGAGACCTCAAAGGCTATCTAGTTCCAACCCACCACCACAGACGGGGACACCTCCCACTAGAACATCTGTGACTTCGGTCAACTTCTGGAAGGTTTAGCAAACGGCAGTAAAGTGCTGTTTTAATTTGAGAAATGGAATCTGTGCCTGACTTTAAGACCTTCTCTTTGAAAGTGGTCCAGCATGTGGTCCCAACCCCTGTACAGCAGGCTTTCAGAAAAAGGAGGTAGCTGGATAGCTCCACCACCAGTTAGAGCAATTATAAACTTGCTTCTGCACCTTTTCAGGTAGTGCTGTGTTTATGGCACTGAATCAGGTTGTATCTGTGTCCAGTCGCTTGCATGTAGAGCACTTTTAGTTGTTTGTACACTTACCAGAGTCGTTTCTTGTAGAGAAACTGAAAAAACAGTTTTTATTTACAAAAACTTTCTTGAAAGTACTAAAGAATTAATTGTGTAGGGGCATAAGTGAGGGAAAGGCAAAGATCTTTCTGAAAGTTCCAATGTTAATACATGTGAAAACTTCGTAAAATTAAAAATATTCCTGGTGACTAACTTCAAGGAGGGGGCTTTAACTCTCTGCACCTTTTCATAAGTGCCAGCTCTGGACTTTGAAGCAAAGGGTTGTTTAACCAGATCAGTGTGTGTGATGCTTGTCTGTTGTCTTTGCTTTCCAGAACACTTCTGCAGCAGTTGCAGAGACTCCAAGCCATGGTTGCTGGGAGAGTGTCCCGTTCATGTAAGGCAGCTAGCACACAGACAGGGACCTGTCTTATGGTGAGTGTCCCTAAAACTGGCAATTGTAGCAGAATGAAAATCTCTTTCCACTGCTCAAAGGCACATCCCTCTTCTGCAAAGCACTCCACTTGCAAATTCTCATCTTGGAAAACTTCTCTTCATAATTTGACACTTAATTTTGAGGTAGGCAGCCCGCCTGCCTGATGAACTTGGACTCAGACACAAGGTCCCTTTGTACCAGTGCTATTAATTGATGGAAATTATTTTCAGGGCCTAAATTGTTCTCCTATTCTGTCAGCCTCTCTGTCATTTTGAAGCAATGCTGGGGCCAGCAGCAGAAATAGCCTTGGAAATTGCCAGCATCATCTGTAAAGCACACGTGGTGGTTGCACTGGCTTTTCAACTCTGGGAGTAAATAAAATTACAGGCCGAAGTGGTGGCAGACATTGAAAACAATCTCCAGCATTGAAATCTGCCCTTTAAAACACTGAAATGTTATTTATATGTTTCTTTGTTAAGAAGGACTGTATGAGGTGATGAAAATAACCTCAAATTACTTAGGTTGAAAAAGTATTAGATCTGCTTTGTGTTGATTCTTACTTTTGATGTGTGTGTGTGGGCTGAGAGTTAGTGCACTTACCTCTTCTGCATCTTCCTTTTGCCAGATGGTGGTGCTATGCTTTGCAGTAGTTTTTGGCAGCTTCTCTCAAACTTATGGGCCATATCCTTCGGCTACAAAGATGGTGTTGCCCAGGCAGCATTCCTCACCAGAGTCCTACACAGACTCCATTGGTAAGTGACAATCATCCCAGTCTTGCTTCTGGCTCGGTTGTGCTTCAGCACTTGTTTTCCACTCCTATCCTTAGCCCTCTGCTCAAGCACCTCTTGCCTTTGTGCCATTCCTTGGTATACTTTTGTCTTTCCAAGGATAGCTTGGCAAGCTGTTCTAATGGCAGAAGACTTCACAGCCGTCGGTGAAGCCTTTCTCCATTAGAACGTCTGGTACTTCTGATTAAAGCAGATTTTTTTTACTCTTTGTGGAACTATAAAGCTTGTGGTCTGTAAGAGGTAGAAGGATTTCTACTTGGTAGCAAATGATCACACTGTTAAAACACACAACTTGTGCATCCTTTGCTAGTTTTGAGAAGCCTTCCAAGGACTGGGTAGGAAGCAGGGTTGTATACCTGTAGTGAACCAGTTGCCTCTAGTCTGTGTTGTCAAAGGGATTGTTTCATTTTGGTCTTGTTCTGCAAGTAATTCAGAGCCATTGCTGTGGTATGTTTCCTCAGGTATCAAATTACCAATTAATCACTATGAAAGGCCTTTGCAGCTTTATTTCTGCTCTGATAGTTTCCATTTCCTGAAATAACCAGAGCTGTTCTCTGAGATGCCTGTTTCTCATCAATTTGTCTTCTATCTTTGTATGCAAGTGAGGTCAAGGAGTCTGCTAATTTATGAAGAGCCTCACCAACTAGAGGAGTCGTCGAGCCCGATCTCCTTTGCAGATCGCAATGACAGGCAAGCAGACACCTCCAAGTACACAGCACTGTCCTTGGAAGCCATGCCTGGGACACAGCAGGATGATATTGTGCAGTTCACTATAGCCAATGAGACAATGCTAGAGAAATCAGTGTTGCTGGGCCTGCAGCAGCACAGGTGAGTGCAGAGTGGGCTGCTTCTCATATGTGCATTCAGTGTCACTGTCATTTGTGTCTGGAGGCCAGCAATAGCACTGTGGCTCAGCTATGCTATTCATGCAAAACATAAATTAAGATTTTGGTCGCTATCTGGAGAGCTTGTAGGTAAAGTTATTGTTACTCTGGAGAAGTGATTGTAGCTGTATTACTACAATATTGTTACAAAGTTCAGTGGTGCTGACAGAAACCTAACCCCTGTAAGCCTTCTAGCTGTGCCTACCCAGTTTAAGCACTTACTTCTGTGTCTCCTAAAGGAATAGCTTATGCCAGTTGAGTGGATGTGGTTCACTGGGATTTCTATGAGGTTAGGGTGTGAAAAGCTAGAGCTTCTAACAGCACTGATCATACTAAAGCATTTGTGTGAAAAGGTTGCAAGACTCAGTCTTCAGAGACAGACCTGTAAAGTTATCTGAACTACTTAACACAGAGCTCCTTGATAATGTTTATTTATTTATTTCCCAGGATAGTATTGGATTTGGGAGCCTCTGCAAAGAGAAGGAGGTTTAAATGCGTGTGTGCAGTTTTCTTTCCACTCTACTTTTTGTTGTCCTGGCACTACTCTGTTGGCCCAAGTCTTCTCTCTGCTAAAAAGCAGTAGAATGCACAGCAAACAGTGGAGAGAGGGATTTTGCAAGCTATTCTGAGGGCTAGAATGAGCCATATCACCCCAGGCTTGCCTTCTGAGATCTTGTGTCAGTTATACCTAGAGCCAAAGAGATGACCACCGGTTCAGTGACAACTGACAAGCACCTGATAAACACTGAATACCTTTTTCAGCACCAGGCAGTTCACACAGAATATGTGTCTTTCCAAAAAAAAAAAAAAAAAGACTATTAGCATTAACCTTTGTTTTGTTTTTTTTGTTCCTTGCAGAGTCAACTCTGAACTAGAAGGAAACGAAACGCTGAAGATAATTGAAATAGATAGAAGAGTCAATGCCACCTCATAAAAATAAAAACAAGGCTTTTTTCTTGACTTCCCTCTTTCCCACATAACTTCCAACCAAAGTCCCCTTGGCTTGTCATCCCCAGTGAACCAAAGTACAAAAGAGAGGGAGTACAACTGTTTCATTGACTGGTGAGGCTGTGACTGCAGATGGGATCTCTCGTCTTTGTAACTCCCTTCCTCACTTCACACACAGTCGTTGTCTTTGCTTTTCTTCCTTTCCTGGCTAATACTGCAAAGGCAGGATTGAACTGTAATGGCAGATGATGCCAGCAGTGTGCTGATGACTGGTGGGTGTGTGTGTGCGTGCAGCCACACATCCTAATCTGAGCACAAAGACATTCTGTAAAAGAGTGAAATATGCAAAACTGAAGGGAGCATGTGGGTGACAGGCTTCTTGGGAGAAGGTAATTGAAAGAAAGAGGAGATGCAGTGTGGTACTGCCCATAATCTAGATGCAGCTCTGTGCCTACTGTTCAACAGCACTCGAGCCTTTTGTGGGGATTGAGAAGCATGTAGCCCCCTTCTGAAGGCACAAGAAAGGATCCTGATACTGCTGAGTTAGCAGCACAGGCATGGGAGGGGTGAGCAGTGATGCTGCTGAATTGTTCTCCCCTAGCTCTTTCTCTCCTCCCCTCCAGCCTTTTTATGCTTCCACCCTCGTGGAATTCAAGCAAGGATCAGTCGCTGTCTTGTCACACTTTGTGTGGGAAAATTACAGTAGTTTAACTAAATCTGTTTAGAAAGCAGGTTTTGTTAAATTTATTCAATGCTTTGGATGGATGTCTTGTAGTCTTCTTAGGGCTAATTTGTTTAGCTGAAATCAGTTCCTTCCCAACAAACTAAATCAGTGTAAGGCTCAAACCAGAAGTGCCTCTTGAGAGGACCATATGGATTTAATTTATTGGCTTCCAGATGCATTGATAGAATTTCTCATGTCATATGACCTGATAGAATTTCTCAGGTCATGAGACCTGGTCTCAGATCATCTTGTGTTTTCTTTTCCTTGACATCTTCCTGTTACTGTTGTAAATAGTATTTATTAGCTTTGCAAAATTTTGTTCAGGCAGTCTCAATGAAGAGAACTGAGCTTCCCTAACCTGCAGATGGTCTGGGCAAACTCTGAAATCAGACACAGAAATACCGCTGAATACCCACTTCCTACCCAGTTGCCCTAAAATAAAGCTGTGTGTCGTATCTTTGTCTTACCTCCTTTTCCAGAGATGTGTTCTTAGATCAACTGCTTAGCTGAGGTGATAGGAATATATGTAGCCCCAGCTAGGCACAGTTGAGGCCTGGAGGTGGTAGATACTGCATTAAATGTATGGCAAGACAGCCTCTGCCGTGAGGGACTGGTAGACAAGAGATGAGGCAAAAGAGGGATGAGTTTGGCACATAGGCAACTGAAGTGACTGACCCAAGTTCGGTGGAAAAGCCAAGATCAGGTCTGAGCCTGGTCCAGTAATCTTCTCTGTGCTTTGTTTCCTCTCTGTCCTGTGTAGCTGTTGCCTTTAAGGCACTCCCTTTCTCAGTGCCCTGACCATGCCTTTGCTGAGCTGTGCTTGCAATTTGTCCTTGCAGTGGCGTAGTTGAAGCTACTCTAGGATTTGAGCAAGGCTTCATCTGGTTACTACAGAAGGGCATTCAGACTCCATTGAGTATGGGTTTAATGTGAAAATCCTAATTCAGCAGGTTAGTGTAGCTACTTTACCACAAGTAGATTTTAAAAAATCATACAAATTTTGGAAGCTTTTTTTTTTTCCTAATGAGAAATAAGGGAAAAAACTAACTTAGCCTTGCAAGTAGTTTGTTTACCATGTACAGTAGGTATTTCCTGCAAGTATTCCATTTTGTAAAATAATGGATTTGTATTTTATTACAGGGGCTGCCATACCAGCTCCTTTCTTGTTCTTCTTTCCCTTTAAACTTTCTTCCTTTGGCATCCTATTTACCACCTTCAGGCCTGACTCGAAACACAGTGAAATGAATGGAAAGAATCTGATGAATTACAGGGGGCTGTGGATCAGTCCCTCCTGTGCCATTTTGAGAATGTGTTTCACATTAGTGGCAGTGAAACATGTGCCTGACTCCATGAGTTAGTAATGAGTTTTGGTGTACAGATGTGCTTTCTAGGTAATGCCCCTTTCTTCTCCACAAGTGCCTTTTTGTTATTTTGTCTTTGGTGGCAATGAGAGGAGAGATGCTGGGTAGTCTATTTTGCAGGTGTTCCCTCCTCCTTAGCATGGATCAGCCTCTTTCCCTTCAACCGTGATCTTGCTGAGTCCTCTGAATCATTCCAGTATCCAGCAACTTCTGTATGTTTTTATTATTGTTTTAATTTTTCTTAAAAAAGATTTAATGCTTCACATACTGAACACTGGTGAGTGCCACAAGGGATGGCTGCATTGCTTAGCCACATGAGGTCAGCAAAGTGACAGGAGAAAGGTGGGATTAACCTCTCTGCTACCATATGGCTGGTCACTGTATTTGGAAAGGTCATCTTTGTGAAGATTCCTTACATGGTCTTGTTCTTTAAAGCACTCATGTTTTGCAGCTGATGAGGGCAACTGAATGGTTAAGCCTCCAGCAAAAAAGGCCCCAAGCCATCCAGCACAGCGTTGCTGTTATTAGTCTTGCTGTTTGCACTGTGCTTAAGTAGGAGGCAGCTCTGCCTGAGCTGGTGCCCATTAAAGTGATCCATTTAGGTCAATCACCTCCCATTGCAGATAGAGCTGACTTCACTGTATTAAAAACAGAATTGAATTATTTCTAGGTACTTAAGGGACAAATGAGTTTGCAAACCTCAAACAACCTCCCCTTTCTCCAAAACCTATTGCACTAGTCACCATTGAAGCTTTGCTCTCTCGTGTACTTAATTTGGGCATGCTGGTTCAAATCAGATTGGAGATAGTCATGTTTTCATCTGGAGCATTTGAAGCTGGCCATGGTCTGGGTCAGGCCTCTGAGCTCACTCACCCAAGCCAGGATGGCTGTACCAATTTTCTTGTAACTGGTAATCTATTTCTGTAATCTTAATTTGTGTAATCCTTTAAATTATTTTTAAGTATTCTTTAGGGAAATCTTTTGACCTAGCATGCATTTTGCTTAGAAATTTATTAAATATTGCTTTTTTATAGTAATGAAAAGCTCTGCTTCACTTGGGTATGTTTGTGACCATTTTCCTTCAGGGGCCTTAATATAACAGGTTTCTCTGCTAGATACTAGGGGCCAAAGAATCTGACTCCCTCACAGGCTGTTAAGCAACAAGGACCTCACTATCTCCAGAGGTAGTTTATGCCAGTGTTACAAATCTAGCAGGTGGAGAGAGGAGATAAGACACATACAACTGCATTGCCAGCCTCAGCTGTCCAGTGGTGACCCAAGTGTGAGTGACTGCATGAAGAGGCAGCTGTACGTGCTCTGTGTTAAGGGCACAGGGAAGGAGTAGTAAGTGATATCTGGGGAGGATGCCAGTATAAGTGCTTTTCATTAACTCAGATATCTTGCTTGAGATCTTAGCCTTCTGCCAATATACTTCTTCAGGTGATCAGTGACTTGGTGCTGTGGAATTGTGCTTGTGTGGACAGGGTAGGCAAAGGTAGGTGGGCTACTTAATTTCCATTTCCACTGGAGGACTTAAGTGATCCTTAGAGTCTTCAGCTGTAACATTATGCTGCTTGTCAGCATGATTTTATGCACACTATTAAACTTACCTTATGGCCTGTGGCTTTAAAGCATGTCTAGATCTGTCAAGTCTTTGCTTCTAGGGAGATAAATTAGAAAGGAATGTAGGGCATTATTTATATATATATATATATATTTAGAAAGTATCAAGCACAGGGCATGTGACAATTCTAATCTTGTTACCAGTGTGTACATAATGTTGGTTTGTGTTTTTATTTCCCCCCCCAGGCTATTTGTACTGCTTTGCTGCATTTCTTTTACTTCATCCATGCCATTCTGTGTTTTCAGTGGCACAGACTTGGATAAGGCTGAGCTTCTTAGGCCAGATCCCAGCTGATACAATGCAGCACACTTCTCACTTACTTTTGGAGGCTGCAGGTCTGTTTTATACTGGCAGGGGACCTTTTCCATATCTCTCTGTGTAACAGTGTATTTCAATTTATTATTTTAAAATTTTTACTGTAGAGCTAAAAAATTAAAATCTTTTTCATGTTTTTTTGTTTGGGTTTTGTTGTTTCTATTGTTGTTTAGTTGGGTTTGGGAATTTGGTGTGGGGTGTTTTGGTTTTTTTTTTTATTTTGGGGATTTTTTGGTCCTGCTAAAGAAACCAACCCACCTCTCTACTCCCATCCCTCCAAACTAGCAGTGGTGAATTCTGTCTAGACACATTTAGAATGTAGGTCAAGTGTATGAATTGTACTAATTGCTACATTGGGAGGGATTTCCACTGAGTATTTGGGCTCTAGATTCTAGCTAATGCCAAGAGGCCATTGTACAAAACCCACGCAGCTAGGAACGGAAGTATATGGAGTATTTTTATACTCTTGGTGACTAAAATATTTCTTTCTGAAGTCACTAATTAGAAAGGGAACATTTTGTATTCTGAAGGTGAAATGGTAGGTCAGTACTTTGTAACTACAAAAGTTATGCTAGCCTATAGAAGTAGTGTAGTGCTGTGATGCTTTGCTGCTTTGCACTATAGTGCTAAGGATAAGCAGCTTTGAGGGTTGCAATGATGAAGAAGCTTCTTGGATGTTAGTATCTTTACAAATAAGAAGTAAGGATTCAGTCAGTGGACCAGCTTTCTCATGGCAAATAAAATGACTGTGGGCACTTAGGGGCATGTTGAGGTGTGATTCCAGCTAGTACTGCCTTGTTTATGTGATCAGTTATCCACCGAGGATTCCAGGATTGAGAGGAAAGCTGCCATTTGTTTTTGTGGTTTCCATGGCAGGCCTTTTTCTGCTTTAGCAAGGTATATATGTGTGAATTGACTTCTTGCGTAGAAAAGAGGACATCTTTCAGGAAACTCCCTTTTGTGATGCTGAAATGGAGTTTGGATGTTATTACCAGCAGTCTCCTCTCTGCCCTAAAGCCTATCTCCACACTCTCTCCCAGAGTTGGAAGTGAATAGATGAGAACAAATCTTGGGAAAGCTGGATTTGTAGTCCTGTCATACAGAAAAGACAAGAGAAATGGTGGGTGACATCACAGGGAAATCTGCTAGTTCTTGATTCCATAAATCAGCACTGGTAGTCTTTTTCATTAGTCCCCTCCTTGTTTTAGCTTTACTATTCCACTCACTCTTCAGTACTGCGCAGTCCTGTCTATGCATATCCGACCTTTATAGTCTATGCCATTTTCCCTTCCAACCAGTGAGTAAAAATCTTTTTGAACTTTGGCAGCCCATAATTAAGGGAGTGGAAGGGAGAGAGGGAGAAGCAGAGGCAGGTAATCAATTTCTTTTAGCAGAGTTCTGCTCATATCTGACTTAGCCATATCAGATTGTAATTCAATGGTGCTGTAACAGCTTGCTGTCTTCAATTGCACGGTTAGCAAGACCAAGTGTGAGCATGTGTGTGCCTGCACACGTGTGCCTAGTGAGCAATTTTAGAATAGCCTGCAGAGTTGGGGTTTTTAATGTAGTAAGCATCACTAAAGAAAGTCATCTACCTGAACACACAGAGCACATTCCGCTTGGTGCAACAAAAAGTCCAGGTTTTTATCTCAGAAACCTGTTCACATTCCACATCACTGAGCACTTGTAAAGCTGTTGGATGAGTTGCTATCTGAAGTCTGTCCTGTTAACAATTTTCAGCTGAAAGTTGTTGCACTGTGTCATTTTGTGTGTGTGCATAAATTTTCTGGCCTTTCTGTAGGACAGTTCTGACTTGGTACAAAAAAAAAATTATTGCTTTAGGCTTTGTTGTATCTTTGGGTGTTGCTTTTGTTCTGCAGAATTATGGCTTTGAATGCATGCTTTTATATATATATATATATATATATTTTTTTTTTTTTTTTTTGTAATGCTGTAAGTTAGCCTTAAAAAATGGTTCCAGGGAGCTGACAGCTCAAGGAACACAATTTGTTGAGCTGCTCTTCTGAGAGAGGATCTAATAATCTCCCTTCCCTGGGATCTCTACTGCCCTAACTGCCCCACAGGTGCAGTAAGATGCCATGGAGGAGAAGCAGTTTGCTCTCCCTGAGATTCCCTGGGTAAATTACCTGCTGGTACCTTCATGAAGGGTCAAAGCTATTGCCTTGGGCCGTGCAAAACAATACCTTGTGACTCTGAGTCATTTTGTGTGTGACACGCCTAAGGCGTTTCAGCTGATCTTTCCTTTTGTTCATGTGGATATGCTATGGGTTTGTGCGAACATTTAAACCTAAGATGAAAAGGACAATGATACAAGTGCAAAAGCACACCCCCCTAAACTCCTTGGTGAACTGCATTGAGACCTTTTCTGATTGCAGATATCTGTTCTCTTTGCCCTAAGTCTGCTGAATTCTGTATGCCTTGTTCAGTGGCCTCTCTATTTTTGTCCAAGTGCTGTCATCTGGATATGGTCCCACCTGAGTATTCACACTGCAAACATGTTCATCGAGTGGAGAGAAATTGCTGGGTTTGCATCTAAATTTTCTGCTTGATTCTATGAGAGAACAGACTACCTGCTTTTGTAGCCTAAACATGTATGTAGCTAAGTATGTTATGCTTTTCATTTCTTGCAAATAAATATTTTCTGTAGAAAAAATAAGTACAACTCGTTTGCTTTCTGGGTGGTTGATAGACGCCGAGTCCCTTGGCTTTCCAAAGTGCAGCACTGGGTGCAACGTATCTATCTTCAACACAGCAGGAGCCCGTGGATTTTGCATGTTGCTACACAGAGCAGGTTAAAAGCAAGGAGTGATTTTTTGTTGCGGCTGGCTGCCTCTTCCCTTTTTTGAGATTAGTGGAGAATTTGATCTGTCAGTACAGGGTGGAAATTAGGCAAAGGCTGATGTCATTTAATAATGATAATGGCATTTGAGTGCAACTATGTGATACAGCACTCTATTAAATTCTCTTTCTATAAAAGTGAGATCTAAGGAGGCTAATGCACATGGGGGAGTGAGCTTCAGCCTAGTGACACCAGTCTGCTAGAGCATTGCTGGTTGGTGATTCATGTGGACCAAATAGCCCTTTGGAAGGTAAGGGCTTTCCCAGCTCTGACTTTACACTGGGCAGATAATTGAAGTGAACTCTTAAAAGCACTCTTTCTGCTTTGGCTTCTAGGGGTTTGGGTCCTTTGCTCCCACAGCATTTCCTTGTAAGGAAGATGTGCCACTTCCTTCATCTTTGTGGCTGGGCTCTTTCAAGCAGTTCCCTGCCCTCCTTGAAGTTGTCAAACATCTGAAATTATGCCCCACAGCCCAGAAGCAGTATCCAGCCAAGGGACAGCTAACCTTTGCTACTCTGAGTAGATATGCAAAAGGAAATACTTCTTCCAATTTGGTGACTCTGTGACTGGCCATTCAGTGAACTCAGCGGTGGATAGCCTTGTGCAGGGCTGGCTCCGCAAAAGGGACCATGCATCCATATGATACCAACCGAGAGCTTATCCTCCACAGGAAATGCTAATGATGGGAATAATAGTTCCAGCTTTACTGAACGTGACAGATCACAGTATCACCAAAGTTGGAAGAGACCTCATAGACCATCAAGTCCAAGATGTCTTTGGTGCCTCCTTTTCAAGGCCTCCTGAAGGCTGCTTTAGAGGTTAGAGAAGGCAGGGGTTGGAAAAACAGAGCACTGTGGCCTATAGTAAATTTGTGGTTGATGTGGATTTTCAGAAATGCCTTGTTTTGGAGGCAAAAAGGTTCAAATAGGAGAAAAGTCAGTGAAGGAAAAAATGAAGAAAAAAGCTCTTTCCTAAGTTCCACCTTGATGCTTTTAATCCAAGGATTGGCTTTGTTGTCCATTACCATGCACTATCACAAGAAAATGAAATTGGAACGAGAAGTTTATTTCCCTGTCCAGTTTTTCTGGTCTGTCCCATCACACACACAGCCTCTGTGCAGTGCTGTTACAGAACAGCTCTCTCAGGAGGATCCCCTTTCAGCACCAAGGTCTATCCTGTCTTAGTCACAGCAGATGACAAAGCATCTCATGAAATTTGGTTTCTGCACCTGAGAGGAAGGCCTGGAGTGCTTTCTTTTGGAAAGTAGGAAGAGAAAGGCCTTAGTTTGTCCTTGAAGCCCTGCATCCCATTCCTTTGCTCTCATCATTTCAGAGGTTATTGCAGCCACTGTCTTTCTCCTGCTGCTGCTGGGTGCCCTTTGCTTTCTGAAGAGGCAATCTCACTTGCCAGAACTATTGATCCAGGGCACTTGTTAGCAGCATCAAGCCATACATAACATTTTTAGAGGAAATCAATAGACCATGACTGATTGAGGAAGTCATCCTCTGCTTAGTTTTAGCTGAGCTCAGTTCCTCCAAGTGTACAAAACACCGACTGGTGATTAACAATTGGTTAAGAATCTCTTTGGGTCTCAGTGTTACCCTTAAAGCATCACGCAGCAGGCAGTGCTGCAGGGAGTCTGTGATTAAAAAAGAAGCCCACATACAACAGAGAAATGCTGGGTGATGAGCTGTCAGCCTCACTACCTATCACTCTCCAGTACATGTTGTTCTTTGAAAGGCATGTTACTGTTTGAATTGAAGGCTGGATTTTGGTACTTGTTTCTCAGGCTGATTCTGTTGCAGGGCAGGAGGAAGGGTGTGCAAATGCATCTTGCAGTGCCTCTCGTGATGTGGCTTGGGCTTTCACACTTTGCTGTTAGCTATTGCTTGTGCCTATTTTAGAACAGTGCAGACTTTGCCACTCCTCCAGGTATTTCATGGCAGATTTGTCACTGCTGCTCCCTTTTCTAGTCCATTAGTTTGAGTGTTTTAGAAATATGGACCTCATTCACTTGAAGTTGAGAAGCAGTGAGCAAAAGCTTCACCTTTGCCATTGAAAAAAAACCCACACCAAACAACTCTGCAGCAGCCATGTCCTGTCGAGAAAGAGTGTTGGATAGGGACCAAGGAAATGAGCTTGGCCTGGTCCTGTTCATGGCATGCTGGTGGTTTTGGCTGACCCTTCTCCATGCTTCAGAATGTTGGTCTGTGAAATGGGGGCAGTGGTGGCCACCTCCTCTCTGTAGAGCACAGTGAGATTAACTAAAACAAAGTGACCCAAAGGAGGTAGTAATTGAAAACAAAAGCATATTTCACTTTGTATTGAATGAATAATGCATGCGTGTCTTGTCTCCCTCCAGTTTGTACTTCAGAAAGTGATTTGATTTTTATTTTCTAAGAGTTATCTCCTATGGGCTTCAAATGGTCCCTCCAGAAGCCAGGCATAACTTATATTTTTGCAATTGAGTTGATATTAAGCATTATGTTACACAATGTCCATACATTGTTGTAAAATTTGTTGTTTGTGTTTCTCTAGTAAGGAGGAAATGAACAGTTCTGGCCCTTATCTGTGCTGTGATACAGCTGAGGAAAGATAACTACTGCAGAGTAATTCCATGCCTGTTGGACTGTCTCATTTCCATTGTCTAGTGAAAGGCTCAGGTTCTGGTTAACCCTCTTTTATAAAACTCATTTGATAAAAACCTGGGGTTGATCTGTGGCATTTTTGATGGGGCAAATCCCAGGCACTTCCAAGCCAGGATCAGGTCTGTGTTGTCACCTCCACCGAACACCTTGGCAACAGGAACCAGAGCATATTTCTAGCTGAGACAGCCTACGTGCAGAAAGGGGAGCAGTGCTGTGAAATAGCTGAAGAAATATGTGAAAAATAGAATGTAGCAGAAAGCAGTAACTTAGTAGAGAGCTAATTGAAGCAGCACTGGTAGAGCTGCAACGTGAAACAGCTTTGCCCAATAGGGTGATCTGCTGAGATGAGGGCAAGTTGCTCCATGTTAAGCCCCAGTTAGTTACTCAGTGGATAAATAGTGCTCTACTTGAACTCAAATGCTGTATAGAGGTTCATGTTTGTTTTTATGTGTGTATCTGTCAGCACTGGATCTGGGGAGAGAAGCTGGCTGCAGCTTCAGACATGGCTAAAAGAAGAGCAAATATAGGAGGATGCAAGTGCAGATCTACACACACACACATATGTAAGTGTGTAAATATTTTTATATGTTTTCCTCAAGAGTGAATTTTGGAGGCTATGTTAAGGATGTACAAGCTTAAGGAATCTGGAGCATCCAAAGAAGACTGACATCTCACCGGCTAGCCTGGCACACTAAACAACTAGAGTTGTCTCACCTCTTTCTTCCCCACTCCCTTTTTCCTATATCCACTTTGCCGCTAGGAATAGGGTTTTCAGTCCCTCTCACTCTGAACAGAACTTACTGCAGTGCTTATGGGAGTGTTCTGAATGGGATTAAACAGGAGTGTGAGTAATGGAATAAATCTCTTTTCATTGGCTTCACTTCAAAGAGATGAATTCCCTCCTTTCTTCTCATTTCCTCTTTCATTCCCACCATTCAAGGCATACAGTACAGGGAGAAGTTTGGACCCATGTCATGGAGGCAGGGAATTAATGTGCCAAGTCAGGAATTATAAAAAATAGAATTATTTTATTTTCCTGGAATCTCATCCCCAAACTATATACAAAAAATCATTTATGTTTATTTACAGATTCCATTTGATTGGGAATTTCTTCTGAAAAATGATATTATAGACAAATTTAGATATTTAGGAAGTCAGGAAATGGAAAAGGTGAAGCTATAAACACAGCTTTACCCCATTATCAATCAGACTTAGCAGAAGATTAAGGGAAGAGCAGGTTTTACTCACAAGGTGATATAGGCATTTGGCAATGATCCTTTGCTGGATTCCTCTGCAGAAGCAGCCTTCTGACGCTGCAGGCAATATCCAATACTGTATTGGATAGCAGTAGAATCCCAAGGTGAGTGGCAGAGCTGCCAAACTCAGAAATATCTCAAACACTTCTTCCATGAGTGGGATGATCATGGAACAACACTGCCTTCACAGTGGCAGGAGACAGCCAAAAGTCCTGGCATCCCACAGTCTGGGAGGCAGCCAGGAATTTGGCTGCTGATATGGTCCCAGAGGGGACAGCCCGGATGTTACTGATGGCTCTCTCAAAGGACCTCAGGGCTTGCCAAACCTGCAAGTTTGCACAAGAGGGTGCAAAAGTGGGGAGAACCATCCAAAAGCAGGGACAGGGTAAAACCAAGAGCCATGCAAAAAGGTAGGAACCTTCCAAAAGCAGGGATGGTCCAGTCATGGCAGGAACCTGTCCTGTCAGGCACTCTATCAGGAGCTCTTTTTCAAGGTGGGAAGTCTCATGATGGGAACTCTCAAGGCAGTAACCCTCAAGGCAGATACCTTTTCCCATTCTCCCTTTCTCTATTTATCCTTTTCTAGACAAAGTGTCCATTTACCATTTTATACTGGCCGTGAAAACCCAGCCAACCACCAGCCTGACTCCAGTGCAGGCTTCCACATGGGTCAGCACACATGTTGAAAGGCACCTTTTGCTGTTCCCCCTTCAAGCCCACAGGGCAAGGGGGGGAAAGCCGTTTTTGCACTTCTCCCATTCAAACCCAAAGAGGGGAAGGGAGAAGAAAGGAATTTGGGGACAACCCAGGAAAAGGAGCTTCCCACCTATTGAAGCTTGTCAGATCTCCCAGATGAGCAGGGTAATCACCCCAGAGGTGATGCGAGGTGCTCCTCCTAACCCAACAAGCCAGCCCTTGGTATTAAGAAATGCTTTTGCCAGTATGAGGATTGCAAAACACACTAAAAATCTTTCTTTTTTTTTTTTTTTTGATTTTCATTCTTTCCCTCCTGATCCAGCCATATGTCTGCAGCCACATCTTGAAGCAAACATGATGCTCTGACGAAGTGCTGCTGTTGCTGCCTTTCTCAAACCACAGGAATTGACAGCTCCGCCACAGGTGTAATTGTGTAAGCAGAGCTTTACTTCAGCAGCCTCAGATTCTCTCATAATTGCTCACATTCAGAGAAAAGCCTAGGAAGTTGATTTAGCACTTCAACTTGCAAATGAGTCATGCAAATTACAGCAGTCAGAGGGAAAACAGGTAATCCCAGAGCACAGTGTAATTGTGATCATGTGGGCAAAATGGTTATTGACAAGCAGGAGCTACCCTAGAGTTTATGCTGGAGGAAGACGTGGCTCAGTGGTGTGGATGTTTGCTAGAGGTGGGAGTAGGAAATTCTGATTAGCTCTTAGGCTTTGCTCCAGATGCTCTAGGTGAGGTGGAGCAATTAGCTGGGGCAGTGGCCACAGAGCTGTTCTCATGTAGACTAAAGGCTAAAAGAATAAAGCTGTGAGATGATGCATACTGTTCTGCTCTCCAAGTGCAAGATTAATTTGCAGTTAAAGTATTTTTTTGCAGATGCCATTGACATCTTGTCACAGCAGCAGAACATAGGTTTTTCACCACCACCCAAACCTCTAAGATACTATTGATGAGAGAGGAGCTTGTGGCACTACTCCTCATCCTTGAAGCTGGCTCTTGGGTTAGGTCTAAACTAGTCTTTGACAGTTCCATCTCAAAATGATTTTGTTTCTTTCTGAAAAAAATACTTCACCAGGGGACTTCCCACTGAAGTCCTCTCTCTCCATGGGAAAGGTACCACTGGCTTCAGTAGAGCTTCATGCTGGTTTGTAGATCTTGCTGCACAAAGCTCATATCAGGATCCAGACCTTCTTTTACCAGTTTTGTGTTATAGCTTAGGTTTTGCTTCAAATAAGCCATGTATTACATTGCTTAATTATGCCTTTTTTTAATGTGCTTGCTAAGTAATTCTGAGATTTGGAGGACAAAAAGGTCAATACGTGTTGGGGGAAGCATTTGTGCCTGTAGATAACACACACATTGCTTATGCTTGGGGGCAGAATGTATTTTTGAAAGCTGGTGAAACTTGTAAAAGGTGTGGTACAATGATGCGCTTCTCATTCTTTGCCACTGCCAATCAGGGACAGGAAAACATCAACTGTTTGTCTTGGAGAGCCTGTCATGTTGAGGCTGAGGTGAAAGATGTGTACACAGTCTGTTTTGAGTGTGGAGAATCAGAATCGTTAAAGAGGGTTGAAGGAATCGGGTGTAAAGAATATCTCGGCAGTCCTAAAGGTGACTGATGTCCAAGATTTTACAACGTTTGCTGTACTTTTTAATCTTATTGTTAGTTTAAGCTTGTGTGCTTAAATAGCCCCATGCTGACGCCTCTCTGCAAAGTATTCCTTAGTCTTCCCGGAATGAGCAGAAGTGGAGAATGAAGGGGGAGGACAATGCATTATACTCGGGAGCACCCATTACAAGGCACCTCTCTGGAGCTGGGAGCGTTGATTCTGAGCACATCGACGCCTGAGAGAAAAATTAAGGCGATTAAAGCGTGGGGGGTGTAAGCAAACGAGGACGGCACCTAATGCTGTGGGGCACTTGAGTTCGTGTCCGAGGGGGTTTGTAACGTGACGCTGGGAAGGAAAGGGGCGCGGTCGGGGCCAGAACCGGACCCCTAGCCCCTGCAAGCCGGTATGCCCAGCTTCGCCGCTGCCCCCAACCCCGGCCAGCCCCAAAGACACTTTGGGAGGGGGCGTGGCGAGACAGGGCGTGGCGGCGCGTGCGGCGCGGCGATTGGCGGGCGGCAGGGGGGACGTGGCGGGAGGCGTGGCGGCCGGGAGTTTCCCACAATGCCCCGCTGCAGTGCGGCCGCCGATGGATGCTGCGCGGCCGCGCTGCCATTTGCAGCCGCCGCGGCTCGCAGCGCGCCCTGCAGCCCCGGGAGCTGCGGCTCCCCGGCTACCGCCGCCCCTCTGCGCTTGCAGCCGTTGGCTGTCCCCCGCCTACCTCCTCCTCCTTTTCGGTCCTATTGCCCCTCCGCAATGAACCCTCCCACCACAGCCGGCGGGGAGGAGACGGGGGCGGCGGGTGGCGGCGGCTGCCGGGGGGCCGAGGGTGGTGGGGAGGCGGCGGGCACCGCCGGAGTCCCGGGGGAGCCGGGGCTGTCTGCGTCGGAGGAATCGCTGGAGGAGAAGCTGCGGACCCTTACCTTCAGGAAGCAGGTGTCCTACAGGTGGGTACCAGGCGGGTGGGGTCGGCTCCGGGCACCCTCGTTGCCCTTCTTGGGGACATCTGCCGAGAATGGGGCGCCCGCGAGTGGGAAGGTGACGGGCAGGGTCCGGCGGCGGTGTGGCCGGTAAAGCGGCGTGAGGCAGCACTCTGGAGACCGACGGGAGCTTTTTTCTTAATCCCGAAGCTTAAAAGAGCCTCCTGGTATTCTGTTAAGCCAGTGACCTGCGTCCAGCCCCGCCGACGCCGTCAGATTTGCGGTGCTCCGCCGGTGCGGCAGCGCCCGGGGAGATAGTGAGGAGGACGGTGTACGTGGGTGAACTTCAGAGTTACTTAGGGAGGGAGTCGAGGTTCTTGCCTGGCTGCCGGTGAAATAGGTGTCTCTTTACGTTTTGCCCTTTGCAATAAAGACGCGGCCGCCCGTGTTCCTGGCGCCTCCGAACGCTCACAAAAGAGGTCGGAAAAGTCTTCCTGATGGGTTTGTGTTTGGGAAGTCTCAGGGAACACAGGTGTTCTCTTCTTGCCCAGTCAGTCGTTGCGTAAGCCCCAGCGGCTAGCAAGACGGACAGGGGCCGTTGTGCCCGACATCCCCACGCATGACTGTGAACAGGCCAGCCACCGAGATGTCATAGGACGTGGTACAGCCAAAGCAGGACATTACTCTGATCACTAGGGTCCTGCATTTTTACGGCTGTGCAGTTATCTTGTATCTTTGATGTAAAATAAACGAGCCTCTCTTTCTATAAAGACACCTGTATCAAAAGGCTTCTGCTGCGGCTTCTCTGATATTTTGTTGCCACCTGGAAGCTGTTAATGGTCAGCATCTGCTGAAAGTAGTTGCTCTCCGAGGAGCTTCATGACAAAAAGTTCTTGAGTCTTACCTAATTTTGGCTGCCTCTGGCTGCAATGCCCCAACAAAGGCAGCAAACTAACAGTAACTAGTATTGTAGTGTGCTTAGAGATGAGCTGTGTCAACTAGGATGATAGAAAATACAGAGCTGCTACTTGTCTCTTCAAGTGAA